>NC_081297.1:29446250-29752500 GCF_030435805.1 Mustela lutreola | reverse complement strand
GAGACCACATGAACACACACACCAACAGACGGCCATACAGCTGTCGCCTGTGCCGCAAGGCGTACGTGCGCTCGGGCAGCCTGAGCGCACACATGAGGCTCCAGCACGGCGAGAACCGTCTGAAGAAACTCATGTGCTGTGAGTTCTGCGCCAAGGTGTTCGGTCACGTCAGAGTCTACTTCGGCCACCTGAAGGAAGTGCACCGGGTGGTCATCAGCACGGAGCCCTCCCCCGGAGAGAGGCAGCCGGGGGACTCGCCGAGGAACAGAGGCCTGGGTGCGCGAGGAACTGAGGGATCCGAGGAGAGGTGAGTGACCCTCAGATGCAGGCATGGAGCGGGGGAGGGGGCTCGGTTTGGGTTTGGAGAACAGAGCGGGATTTCACATTCAGAAAGGTGACTTCATAAAAACATCCCCCAGATTAAGATCTCGACAGGGAGCTGCCTCTTCCTTCTTGTTCTGTAAAGAATGGTCTCATCTCTCTTGGGTTTGCGAGCAGTGCGGTGGCCCATTACGCTCGCCCCGGAGGGCAGGGCGCACGTGCCAGGTCGGGCTCTGCCGGCCACAGCAGAGTGAGGGAGGATTTTGGCCTCTGAGACAGGAATCCGTAAGGTGCTGCCTGTTGTTCCTGGTGCTTTCTGCACACTAATTTTCCCCAACCTGTGGCCACAGAATTTACATCTAAACGTTGTCCTTTGCCCCGGAATACAATCTGACCCATGGTGGGGACTCCGCATGCCCCACGCTGACCACAGCCTCAGGTGCCCAGACCCAGCCCGCGACGTTGGCCCAGTTTTTCCTGTCAGGCCTGATTAACGTTTCCCATGTCACACTGCTGTCCTGTGCAGGTCCTGGCTCTGGGCTTTAGGAACCAGCAGTAAGCCATGGAGTTCCACAGTTTGGCCTCAGGGCTGCGAGCAGTGGCTACGCCAGGTGGTCCCCCTCCGTTTGCCCACTTTCCACCAGGTGACGGGGGGCGTTTCACTGAAATCCATTCTCATTGCACCTGGAAAATTAAACATTTTCTAACCTTAGATGCTCTGCCCCTCATCATTCTTAATTGTCCTAATTGTTCCAGATACTTTCTATCCAGTTGTGTCTTCCTCCGTTACATTTGTTAGAATCTTCCATCTGGCCTGTTTCTTCCCGCCTTTTCTATAGTTTCTCTGCTTTTCTTCGGGCATTCCTGTCCACTTGGGGGCATCTGGGCCTTCCATTGATGCACATAGAGGACTCCCTCACGAAACCCCGCCTTCTTCATAGTCTTCTATGCTACAATTTGATTTTTAGGTAAAATGTCCAAACTGCTTTGCACACTCAAGGTTAGTGAGGAAGGGCAACAGTATGGCTGAACCAATGGGGTCCCTGCCAGGCTTCACTTGATGCTACCTGCCTCTTGAGTCAATGACACCTCATTGGTCACCAAAGAGCCATTAGCCCCTCTCAGGATAGGAAATACCCCCTCCTTCCGTGGACGCTGGGAGCTTGAGAACCAGGTGGCCCCAAGCAGGAGTGACGGCCGGTATTCCCCGCGGCCTCTGCTTCCTGGGTGCTGTTCCCCCCATTCCTGGAACTTCTCCTCAGCGGGCGTGTTCTGGATCCCTGAAGGTGAGCGTCTGAGAGGAAAAGCTCCAGGGGTGCTTTTCGTGAAATCTTCTCTTGGCTATTTTTCCCCCTTTCCAGGGAAAACAAGTCAAGCCTGGAAGAGGACCTCCTCCTTACCCAGGCAGATGAAGTCAAGTTACAGATCAAATGTGGCCGCTGTCAGATCACTGCCCAGTCTTTCGCCGAAATCAAGTTTCACTTACTTTACGTCCACGGAGAGGAAATTCAGGGCCGGCTGCAAGAGGAGATCCTACCAGGAAGCAGAGGCACTCCGGAGGAGCTGATGAAATACGCTGCTCCCTTCTGGAAACAGCATCCTGAGAGAAGAAAGCTGCTTCACAAGCACAGTCCCCCTGAGGAGGAGTTTCCCGCATTTCCCAAACTGAAACGGCAGCTCTGCCTTTATCCCCAGAAGGATATGGAAATCCTCAGAAAGGCTGAAGGAGCCCAGGCAGGACCCAGCGAGGCAGGTGTGGCCCCCTGGGCCCCTGCGGGTCCCAACCCCCACGTCCCCCTGCTTCGGTCCCACTCGGGCTTGAACTGCATCCTGTGCACACAGACATTGCCAAGGAAGGAAGAACTCCTCCTGCATTGGGAGCAGCAGCACAATTGTGAGAACCCTTCCAAGCTGTGGACCATCTTATACACGCTCTGCCCCCAGGGAGTGATCGGACTTTCCGACAAACCTGAACAATGAAATACTGGGGTGGGAAAGGGGGTTAACGAGAGTGTTGCTCACGGGCTTTCTCTTTCTCTCAAAGCTTTGTGTTCCTAGGGTGGTGCTTCATTATAAAAGTCAAACAAGTTAGGATTAGCATGAATGAGCACAAGTGATTTTGTACATAGTTTTATTTTCTTATGAAATAAGTAAATATATATATGTATGTGTATATATATATATATATATTTATATATACACACACATACACATGCACACAAACCCTTGATGTATATTTTTCTAACTACATTCAGTTTTATCCCAAAATTCTATATACTAACTGTTAATGGCCTAGACTTTATTTGAGAATGAATAAAAAGATGAAAATTTGGAGATTGAAATGTAAAAGATGAGAGATGTTTTTTTTTCAAATACAGTTTGCGGCGTTTCTGAATGTGTGCATATGTCATTTGGTTCAGCTGGTGTCTAAGTAGACCGACAAATGTGATACGTTTCCAGGTGGCAAAACCAGTTCAGTCTCAAGTGTAGTATAGTGTTGATATTTATCAGATTTGCTGGGGTAGTAGGAGAGGCTATAGGGCAGTACATTTAATAAGGTTCGCGTCTACTGTAATTGAAAATCCATGTTTCCAGGACTCAGGTTTTTTTTTTTTTTTTTTTTTTTAATTTTGCTGTTTTCTTAAACGTATGTTGCCTTGAAGATCAGATGTTGGCCAAGCCTTACAGCTGTAGTGTTCCATATCAAAGTAATCAAAACTTTTTTAGTACTTCAGCTAATAAAAAACCACTTTTTTGGTTAAAAGTTCTTTTCAAATAGTCTTTCAGGCCTGGAAATTTACAACCTGGAAAGTGCACTAGGTGTGCAGTCCAGATGTCGAGGTGTCTGAAGAGCTTGCCCTCCCCCCCAAGGAACTTCACAGGGTTGTCCCTAACTCATTGGCTCTCCAAGCCTCTGTGCCTTTCAAGCCCAGGGTTCACTTTGAAAGTCAAAGAGTAAATGGTTGCCTCTTAAATTCCTGGGAAGTGACCTCTCATCAGAAAAGTTGCCATTTGGAGCTCTGGGCCATCCTTGGCTGCAGAATCATTTTCTTAGAACAGGGGAGTGTGAGCGGCCGGCCAACTGGAATTTCAGCCTATGGGCAGAGGTACTGTGCATGTGGCCCATTTTTCCATGCTGCAGGAAGTTGCCTAAGCAGGAGAAACTGAATTAGAATTGATAAGCTTGTGGATCTTAAGTCATCTGTTTTTAATGTCTCATTTTTAAAGCAAATGTTCATAAGCAGGATTTGGCTCGAATCGTCCAGAAAGGTAAAACTCACCTCTTGCATTTTTGCTAATTGTTCTATAAATTTGAGAAAAGGAGGGTAAGGGTGGAAACCTCTGGAAGATTTTGCCATAGTTTACTGATTGATCGGGCTCTACCCAGTTTGAAAGGGATCCTATCAGATCTTTACTGTTTGATACTTGGAGAACAGGGTTAGTAATGAAACCGCTTTGCCATTCAGTGCAGCACCCAGTTTGTTTGGGGAAGATGGGTCTGGAGACACTTAAAAAGGAGGTCAACTAAAAATCCTACTTGAATTCAGACCATGAAAGGTGGATTCCAACTCGAATTCAGACTCCTTGGTGCTCAGGTATTAAGCAGCATTTCTGAAATGCAGGTCAGTTGGCTAAGGCAGAGGAGTGGGTATGAATGAAGTATGAATGAAGCAGAGGGGTGGGGACAGGAGACACCCACCCAGCATGGAAAGGAAAGTCTGAGTCCCCAAGGTTGTGGTAACACCCGCCTAGGGCCAGTGTTTAATCACAGATTCTTACAGCAAGGGCACAACACTGAGGGTGTAGTTGACCTCTGAAAAGAAGAGATTTAGGAATGGGGCACCAGCCCGGATAGAGAGGTGTGACCAGCTCATGCCTGGCTGGATCCCCGTCTCAGCAAGGCCCCAAACCCTAGGTTTGGGGGGGTTGGCACTCATCTTTAAGAAGACTCTTGTTAGGAGAGGAAGTGTGCAGTGCAGAGGGACCCCATTGGATGCCTATGCGTGTGGGTTCACTTGGAATAGAATGTTCTAGTTCTCAGCTTCTAGAGACACTCCCCTACATTTAGTGGGAATGGCCCAATGCCACCTAAGATAAGGGGATTCTGGCCCTTAAGACTAGCCCTTCTTCAGCAAGAATGGCTGGGCGAAGGACTCCTACTGATGGTGTGGGGACGGGGAGGGCCAGGAAGAAAAAGGAGCCCTCTAGCTAAAGTGACTCGGGGAATGGCTCATTTTGATGGCCCAGTGGATCTTCACTGATGAGCCTTCTTTTTTTTTTTTTTTTTAAAGATTTTTTTATTTCTTCATGTAACAGAGAGAGAGATCACAAGTAGGCAGAGAGGCAGGCAGAGAGAGGGGGGGGGAAGCAGACTCCCTGCTATGCAGAGAGCCGGATATGGGGCTCGATCCCAGGACCCTGAGATCCTGACCTGAGCCAAAGGCAGAGGATTAACCCACTGAGCCACCGCGGCAGCCCTCTTCACTGATAAGCCTTCTTTGGGCACAGACGTGTTATTGGCACAGTCCCAACCCACATCCTTGACCCAAAGGCAGGGAGAGGTAGAAATGTGCTGTGTCCTCCATGTGACCATGAGAGGGCGACCTGTCCGAGGCTCCATTTCCTCACCTATAGAATGGAAAGGATGCTCCTGCGGTGAAGGCCCAAGGAGACCCAAAGGAAGTATCTGGCACACTTGGGCCTAGGAACCAGGGGCCGATACTATGCTTCTAGCCAGCCTTGAATAAGAGGTATGTTGCACCATAGAAAGACCATGTCAAAGAACTCAGGTAAGCCTCAGGTCCAGAATTCAAAAATGAAAACTTAGAACCATAGAAATACACATCTTTGCACAAAATGGGTATTTTCATTTTTTCAGTAATCAAACCAGGACCTGGATTGCATGGAGGCTCGCCAAGGGTTTACTTAATCGATACAGAAAGCAGAATTCATGGAATTATTTTCACTCCAGGCTCTACTTTGGGCCTCGTATGTCTCCCTGGGGCTACTGTCCCCCAATCTCCCCCCGCCTCCAATCCTGATTTAGGGGGTACCAGCAGTTTCTTGAACTTGACAATGGTCTTGTCCACTTCCAATGCCAGACCACGAGCCTCTTGAAGGCAGGGATTGTGTCTGTTCAGCATGTAACCCCAAAGGATCCAGCACGTGACATTGGAATAATGTACAATCAATATTTGTTGAAAAAAATAGATACATTAGCTAAATACCAACAGAACTGCCACTTGCCTTTTCATGAATAAAGCCAGCTTTAGCAGCAACCAAACTCATAGGAAGGAAGGTATTAGAGGCAAATCTGGTCTTAAATTCAGCACACACATTTTGCTTAATGTCTTTGCCTCTTGGAAAATTGTCCCAGAGCCAGCAAAACGAGACTTTTTTCTTTTCTTTTGGCCCTAAATTATTTCTGAAAGTTACAGCATTTTAGATTTGTATTGTTTTATTAGCTGTCATTTTTATTCATGTCCTCTTTTGTTTCGCTCTCTTTCTCTGGACCTCTTCCTGGTTTAGTTTGACGGTTCCTCCGTTAAGCTGTTCCTCATATGGAAAGTTGTCTCTTCATCAGCACGCCATAAATAATCAAACCTGGGTGCGTTCCATTACCTTCTCTGGCTCCACACTCCTGCCTCCCAGCTGCACGGCTCCAGCTTTCTGTGGCCCCAGTGACAGGATTGTTGGCAATAAATGCTCAACTTCATTTATTTATTAGAATTCTCAGATCTGGACTGGTTTGCCCCATTCAAGCTGCTGACATGCTTTGTTAGGTACATATTTTATGGAGTCTCCTCTTTTCGCTGAGCTCCTGAGAAACAGTGCCCCGATAGAGATGAACTGGGGTTTAACGGAACAGGCTTTTAGCTTCAACTATATACTGACTTGCCCGACATTAGACCATCAGCAGCTTATCTAGGCTTGTGGTGCAATCCAATAGCTATTTTAACTATATCCACCTCTCCGGGAATGCTCCTTTTGAGGTGAAATGTTTATTGTATCTCCTGTTTGGTCATGGTCATGGTCATCCCCATCATAAAACTACAGCCACGGTTTTGTGAGCATATTTTAAAGTTGGTTTCAGTATGCAGACATTAGCTTAGCAGTACATCACATTTTCCATACTCCAAAGTGTGAAAACGTTTCAACATGTTGCCTAAGCCTAGAAAAAAAAATCGCTATCTGTGGAAGGAAACCAAATGGGACAGCTAAAGAGAAATAAAGATGATCTGTTCTAATTTTGATGTGAAGCTCATCAGGGTTTCGTTTTTATGAAACTTGTTCTCATCTTCAGAACTGCTCCTCATGCCTGGGTTAGCTTAGCAGCAAAGACTTCACCTAGAATAGGAAGGCTACATAGCGTCTCTTTCCGTAGGCTCCAAAATCAAAATCGCAAGCAATTAACATGATAGATCGTTTCTGATAAGTCAAACAGCCACTAAGCACTACTCCAAAATAAATAAATAAATAAATGAAAGCTTTCACCTTCTATCATTAAATATGAATTTAATCTCCAACTCCGGAGTTGTAAAGAGACCACCCGATCTTCTAGAGGCTTTTGCAGAAACAGCAATGAATCTGACCTGACTACTGCCTGAGTTGCAATGCAGATCTGAGTAAAAAAATGTGGCCATGGACGAGATCCAGGTGGCTCAAACATATGCGTGCATAACCGTCCCGGAGCTCTGGCTATATCTGGAAGCAATATTTAAGAATATGTTCTTAGGTCACTAAAACACTGCCTTTTCCTAGTGTAATCCGAATTAAAGCACAGTTCAGTTTTTCATCAGACATTCATGGAGCCAAGCCTTTTGAACCATAGTTACACCCAAAGAAAGTTAAAATATCCGAGACAACGAAGTCTTTTGAATGGTGTTTATTCTTTCTTGAACTAAAGGGTGGGGTTAGGGGAGCAAAAGGGCAGTAGTCCTATGTCAGGATGTGGTGGGAGGAGTTTTTTGATGATGAAAATCCCCAAGGGGGCACTCTCAAGGTAGCGGCGCTCCTGGATCTCGTGTCCCCCACAGCCAAGTGCCAGTAGTATTCAGGTACAGTCATAGTGGGGCGAATGAAATCAGACACAAAGCAGAATCGAAACCGCACCAACCTCTTGGATCCAGGATCTCCGGGCTCCCGGCACTATGTCCTCAAGATATCAATGCGCATGTGCGCAGATGGATGTGTGAGGAAGGTCATGGCAGCGCAGGTGATAACGCGTGGAAAACTTACGCAATTTATGTGTCCATCCATTCTGGTTTAAAAAAACGTTACCGCATACCATATAATAGAACACCGCGCTAGAGCGTAGGACACTGAAGTAGCTCTTTGCGAGCTGGACTGTCACGTGTGAAGGCAGCAGCAAGCTCCAGAACAATGTATAGTGTGCTCTTGTTTGCCTTTTTTTTTTTTTTTTAAGATTTTATTTATTTATTTGACAGAGATCACAAGTAGGCAGAGAGGCAGGCAGAGAGAGAGAGGAAGGGAAGCAGGCTCCCTGCTGAGCAGAGAGCCTGATGCGGGGCTCAGTCCCAGGACCCTGAGACCATAACCTGGGCGGAAGGCAGAGGCTTAACCCACTGAGCCACCCAGGCGCCCCACTCTCCTTTGCTTTTTAAACAGAGGAGGAAAGGGAGAAGGAGAAGGGATAAATGTATTATAGATGCCTGTGTATGCACAGAACATTTCCAGAGGGTCATTTCAGGAAAGGAGTACTGGGAGATGTGAAGGAGGGACCCACTTTGCCCCGTTGAAATGTTTTGCTGCATTTTGTTTTCTCAGTTGAAAAAAAAATGGCTTTACCAGATTAAGTGGTAGCTCTTTCAGGAAGGCCTCAGCCAAATCATGAAGGAAGGAAAATTCGCATCACCCCTCAGCTTTGGGGCCCACGCACATTTCCCCATCTGCACCCTTGCTGCCTAATATTACCGCATAGACAGTGAGCCATGGTGACAGAGACATCTTGTCGACCCAGTACGCACATGGATATACACACACAGAGACACAGACACCTACAATCCAGACTGAAGCTTGACTTTGTGAAAACATACGTAATAATGCACACTGCATTTTGATATGTCCTCTTCTCCCTTGGATTTTAGAGGCTGGCTACTTCACACTAAATTGACTTCATGACCCACTAAGAAGAAAATGCAATCTGAAATACACCACTGTAAACTTTAGACTTTGTGACCCCTCCCTATCCCCTCATAGCCTTTCTGGGCTGTTCCCCAGTTTCTCAGGTCCCTGATGCCAGAGGCTTGATGAGGAACTCTCCTCTCTCTGCACAAAGATGCATTTGATAGACCTTTGAAGGGTGGCCTCGGGCCAAATGCATGACTAAAGCTGGGCGTTTTGGACACCCTGGGACCACTAGGAAGGCCTTTGGTGCCTCTCCAGCAACGTCCTGGTGGATCTTGAGTGCCCCTTCAGAAATGGGCAAGGGGAAACATCGCTGCCTCACTGAGGCTCTGGGATTTGAAACCTTTCTCAAAGTTTCGCTTGACTAGATTTACCGACTCTTTGGGTTTGGGTTGATTTTGCAATCATCTCTGACTTCTCACCCAAAGTCACATAAAACGCTGAGGCAGCAATCTCGTGGACTGAACAAGAAGCAAAGTCCGACAACATTCAAACCCACAGCCTTCCTCTACCCTCCACAGGCTCCCCTTCTGTCCTGTACGAAGAAGCCCCCACTGGCCAGTTTTCTGAAGACAGGGATATGACCACTCCCTCTCCTCCACCCAGCCTCACTTCCTGGAGAACCTTCTGCCATTTGCCGGGCCTGCAGAACGATGGGGTGATGGGGTCACGAGGGTAGACCATAGTCAAAGAAAACGCCTCTGGGGCTTCAAAGTGATCTTCATCCTCCCATTGTCTCTTCAAGGAGAGATTCTGAAATTAGGCCAAGTCTCTCACTGACGCAAACAAAGGCTACCACCCCCCACCCCATGGCAGAGACCCAGCGCTTTTGCTTAGCTGTTGCTTGGTCCAGACCATTCAGAGGTAACACTTGGTTAATTCGTTCTCCTGTGTGTATTCCTCAGGGGTCCCTCTTTTTCAGTTTCAGTATGTTGGCTTGGAGAAAACAGGTCCGGTTCCCCTTTTTATAGCAGCTTTAATCTGTCCCCAAGTTGCGAGAAAAGTGTTTATGGAACTACTCACCGGTCCACCGGGGATATTCTAAATCAACACACAGCTCCTGAGTGCCCATGCTCGAGGGCAGAGGCACACCCCCAGCATGCCTGCCCCAGGGGTCACTGGCCTGCAGAGCCAGCCTGGCTTGGGGAAGGGCTTCTGGACTTTCAGCCAGGTAAGTATACCTCGGAGGTGCCACTGCTGGACTGTACTTTTCCGCTTGCACACGGAGCAGACGGGAGAAGAGAATCTGGCCCTCTCACTGATAATAAAAGGCACGAGGAGAGAAGAAGATTGGCAGGGATTAGCCAATGATTGGATGTTTTTGCTTTGCTTTGGTTTTCCTCAGTGCGCTGAAATACTACTTCAAACATGTCCGCCATCTTACATGGAAAATAATAATTAGAGCAATAATTGGTGTAACTCTAAGGGCCTTTATTGTTGAAGAGGGGAAGCTTATACCAGTTTCACAAAAAACTCCTGCTCTTCTGGGTCCTGTGGGATTAATTGGGGATTTCAGTCCATTTACAATCGGGAAAATTTCCACATCACAAAATCCATTGCTATAATGGACACTAATTGGCCTCATTGTTGACAATGCCAGAAAAGAAAGCTCTGAGCCCCAATACTGAACAATGTGCTAAAAAGTTGAGATGGTAGGTAGGAAGGAAATCATGCTGTTTTGACCCAAGGTTTGCTCTCTTCCAGGGATAAGGAGTGTTTAGGGCTGCAAGGTCGCAGTCAAGCCATTCAGAAATAGCGAAAGACCTCTGGTACAGCAAGGAACTTAAAAATAGGTTCAGTGAGACCTCCAGCACACTCTGGCATTCACAGTCTTTGGACTTGGGGAAGAAGCCACTGAATTTCGGTTGGTGGTGGAGCCGATGGAGGGGGCAGAAGAAAGAGCTAATTCTCCTGAAGGAAGAGCGTTTGACCATATTTCAGGAAAACAGGCTAACTGCTCTCTGTTGACTCACTGTGGCTGGGAGATGCTATTTGCAGGGACCACAGGAAGCTCGGGGAACGTGAACAGGCTGTGAGGTTTGAATGGAACCTTTCACACTGACCAGAATGGCATCCGATTGTTAGCGAAGATCTGCCAATGTCCCGCTGAGTGCCAGACCCGGGTGGCAGTATTTTCTGTCAGGTTCGTCACCAACATCCTTGAGAAAACGTGGGCAATTCTTTTAAAAGACCATGAAAGTAAGCCACAGAAAAGATCAAGAGCCACTGAGAAGTCTGTTGACTCTGCAGCACACAGGACCTTTGCCCTCCCCAGCCTCCACAGAGTGCCTTTACTCTCCCCTTTCAAGCCAAGATTCACCATGTCCCATGGTTTATGGGCCTGGCCATGTACCTGCCAGCCAAGGAATATGGACCCAACTCCTCTCTGGCTCTGGCTCGGAGATCATCGCCTTGGAGCTGCCCAGAGTTCCCGCCCCCGGCTGGCCCTCCCTGCTCTCTACTGTGGTGATGGGCACTGGCCTTGCCCTGGCTCTGCCACCTCACCCTCTCTGGGCTCACCTGACCCCTCGCCCATGGTCATGAACCAAGGAGCCCAGCTGAGCGTCCACGCCACCCACACGAGGCTGTGCCCTCCACCTCAACAGTGACACCGCGTTTTATTGGGACCCAAGGTGGGAGGCAGTCCTCAAGTTTTCTTCTGATGACCTTTGAGCCTGTGTTTACCCTCTTTCCACCCACCCTGGAGCAGGCCCGATGGGAGGTCGGGTTGATTTCAACCGTCAGCCCCTGGGCCCCTGGTTGTCATGACCAGTAGGGCGGAGGCACGGCGCTCAGCGGGTACCCTGACGCCTCGCTCCCCCGGTGGCCCAGCCCCTCACTCTCGGACCACCGTCTGGCTCTTGGAAATTAGATATAGGCACAATGCCTTCCGGTCGCCTTGTCCACATCATCTCTCTCTGGACCTTGAGGGCCTTGTGCTGTGTCTGCCACTGAGCTTGATCCACAGCTAGTTAAAGGAAGGACTGGACCTGTAGGCCACACAGGTGTCCCCCAGGGTTTCTGCTCCCAACCAGTGAGAGCAATGAAACACGTGTGCAATCCTGGGCAGGAGCACTCATGGCCGGCCCCACCATGGAAGCCACCTCCCTCAAACACGAACACTGAGGCAGGGCCTTGCTCTTCTGCAAACCGGACGGATGTTCCCTTCTCCCAAGTCAAAAACGTCACCGTCCCAGGCTGGCCCAGGCCAGGTTTCTCCCAGGCCTGTCAAGGCCCGAAGTGGGGAGCAGGGCACACAGGCCCCCCAGGAACTGCTGATTGTGATTTATTAGTGCAGGGAAATTTGGAATTGAACTTCACCGCCGGGATTCACTTGCATTTCAAAGCAATGCAGTTAGTAGTTCATCTTTCAACACTGAATGTATTTTCTCCCCTTTTATATCTTTCTGATGAATTAAGGGCTTATGTAAGGTGAGGGCTTGAAAGCATTAACAGCTGAATCTCTTAGTGGATCTGCTTGCCAGATATGGCTGGATGGAAAAACACAGGGACCAATTTTATATTGTTTCTTCACCAATTCATATCAGCCCTGAACTGTGATGCTTTCCCCATTCTACAATGGGTGGATAATTTGAGTTCCTGGCCCTCCGGTTCTCCAGGCCATTTTGAACAAGGTCTGCTAATTGAATTCAGTTGTTTGCAGTTTTAAATGCTCTGTGTTTTCCACGGAGCAAGAATATATTAAACTCATTTCATCTGTCATCCAAGAAGAATTGGAGCCTGAATTTTATTACCAACTGACTCATGTTCACCTTTATCCTAGATTGTTTTTTTTTTTAAATGTTTACAATGTAATTAAAAACAATCGAGTCAAATTATCTATTTGAATTGGTCCCTTTTGGGAAAGATTGAAGAGAAGAAAAGGTGCCTACAATTACTTCATTTTTGCTGAGCGTTTCTGCTTTCTCACACAGAGACATGGTGCAGCTGGTCACCAAGAGCATTTCGTAATGTCACTGGTCGCTCAACAATTACAAAATATTGTAATTAAATGTTTGAATGCTCTCTTTCGTTTTCCCATTACAAATGATCCTGCAACTTGATTGACTTCAACGGTGTAGAAAGAACCTGGCTTTGGTAATATTGTTTCCTGCAGTGCACACCTCCAGGGAAAACTATGATCTGAATTCTGAAGTCAGAACCAATTAAAGTCTTGCATTTTTCCCACCACGGCTGTAAGACGAGCCACATTTTTCAGGCATGGCTCAAGCAGTCCTGTCATGTCTCTGGGGCTCAGTGCCTCGGGCGCCGTGTGCCTACTGCCAGCTGCGAAAAGGCAGTCCCTGGGAACAGTTGCAAAATAGGGAAGAGAAATGATAAATCCACAGAGGCAGGAGCCACGGTGGGCCTTTCTGGATATTTTTCTAGCATCAGGGCAGCCCCGGACCTGCTAAGGGAGCCTTGCCACCAGGCATGAGAGTTTGGTACATTGATGTACACAGAGGGGTGGATAGTTCAGTTGGGGAGCAGAAAATGGAACCTCCATATTAAACATCAGAAGGGGAGGAAGGCTTCCAACAGAACTGGCTGATTGAATGCAGGAGCAAATCCTTGGATAAGCTGTCAAATAAGAAATTAGCAAACAGGGGCCACTGATCAAGTCTCCTTATTTTCGAAGTTAGTTTTAATGATTCCCCAGGCGATTTATAGAAACAGCTTTAATGTCCTGAGTCTCTCCGCTAGAGATTCGAACATTGTGTAATTTTGCTCCATCTGACTTTCCCCCTGACTTTGGTATTAAATAAACAAACAACAACAACGAAAACCTCCTCTAATTAAGATGGAGCAAATGAGTTGTCAGAGGAAAACTGCCTCCTCTTCCCCAGAGGATTGTTGCCAGCCTGTTTGCTTTGGTGGATTTAAACAGCTCTGCCCTGCTGAGCAAGAAATGCAAACCCCAAATCTGCAACCCAGAATGTTTATTTTGCAAAAGAGATTGTTTTTTGCATGTTTCTCCCTGGCCTGAAATGGATCTTTGACATGTCATGTCCAGGCCAACGTCTTTTATCACAATTAATTTATAAAGCCAGCAGACATCAGGGTTAGGCATGGAGACACCACAGAGGGTGAGGTTATGTAATGAAGCCTAAAGGATCCTTTCTGCCAGCAACTCCCACCCCCTTCCAGCCTGGGTCTCCTGACATCCCAGACTTCTCTCCTGCTCCAAGGCTTCCTTCCTGCTATCAATTCTGCTCAGTCTGCTCCTTCTCTTTCCTCCTTTTGCTCCTCCCATCAGAATATCTCCATGTATTAATCAGTTTTTAACACCGACCCAGATTCTTCTAGACATTTCCCCAGAGTTCAGCAAAGGTAGCGGTTTTTTTAAAAGTGTGACGTGAGCAATAATGAGCTCATTCTTTCTCACAAATGCTGTCTCATCTGTAGCCACGTGGAACTCGGCCGTGCATCCTTTGTATTGTATTTTTACAAAGAGATGTGACGTGTGATTTCATGATTCTTCTCAAGGCAGCCGCCTTCCAGATGTGCCCCAGCACCACCCCAGGGGCAGAAGGGAGATCTTGGCTGGCCTCCTGGGCTAAGTGGAGATAGCCCACCCTGGCCAGCCTGAGGGGCTGGTCAGACCTTGCCATCATCCCCCATATCTGAGCTGTGGTGAAGGAATGTTCCAGAGTGGCAGCTTCAGCAGGGCGGTCCCCTTGTGCCCCTGGAGTCTGAACAAAGCCGCAATACCACCTAATAGCCTGGGGCAAGAGGAAGACAGACCATGACCCATCCACCAGGAAGGCACACATGTGTGAAGGATGCTAGAAGGAAAGACTGCTAAGGCCCTCAGTACTGCCCCAGGCATGCACAGAGCACTTGGTCTTGCTGAATATGTCCCCAGACTACGACATTTGCCAAAGGAGAGGCATCCCCAGGTGTCCCCGAGCCTGGGGAGCCAGACCAACACGACACAGGAGACCCGAGGGTCTCCGGGATCAGCAAGCCAAGGCTGTGGGGCTTGGGAGCCCCCGCAGGAATTACAGCATGCAGAGCCCTGTGGGGGAGGAACGGAAGGGATCAGAGAATGTGGAAGAAAAGAAAAAGCAGGTGGACAAGTTGCAGGTCTCTGGAAATGGTCGGGATGGCCTGGCAGAAAGAGCCAGTTTGGAAGGAAGCCAGCCCACGCAGAGCCCTTCCCAAGCCCTGCAGCCAGCTCAGCCCAGGAGACCTGGGCCAGGCAGGGTGCAGCCCCAGATCGGGGAGTCGTGGGGCCTGGACCACCACCTCCCGCCATCCCTCGGCCCACTGGAAGCAACAAACGCCAACTCAGCCGGACTCAGCACTGTTTCCTAAAATGAGGGATGCTTACGCTAAACCAGATTCTCCATCTTGGTGCTTAGGGGAAAAATCCCATTATAACTTCTGAAGCCCAGTCGGATTTATGGCTGGAGAGGGCTGGCTAGGCAGGAATTGAGCTGTTTGTTATGGCCACGCTGCCTCCCCCTGGCCCCAGCCATTACTCAGCAAGGGGCCAGTTCATTCTCAAAAACCCTGAGCCCGGGCTGAAATGCACCTCGCTCCAGACCGGGGAGAGAAAACGGGATTTAAAGGCAATGCATTTTCTACCTGGCAACCTTATCTGGATTGACTGCTCTGGGTTTTCAGCTGAGTGTGAACGTGCAGCATAATTACCATCGGGTGTTACCTGAGATTACAGGGTTGTGTTCCAACTAATGACGCCTCGAGAACCAAGCAGTTGTTAATATTTAATCAGTCTCTTGGCTTAACAATTGGATAAATGAGGTGTGTAATTACACAATTATAAAAGACATTTCAGATAGGAATTGTACTGGTATTGATACTGAAGGCGAGGGCTGCTGGAAGGACACCCCTAGATCATTTCAGAAATATTTACCAAAGAAGACCCTTCAGGAGGCTGCAGGGGATGGGGTGCAGAGTTCTCCCTTATGAAATCATAAGCCCAGATCCCACATGCTTTTTCTAGTACAGACTTTCGCTCTTCCTTTGGGGCCATCGATACTGAACATCAGGTCAGACTTTCTGTTGATATCACAAATGACTATCACTGGAGTATTTAAACAGGTCCCAAGAGACAAGCTCTGGAGTTTTCTCCATTGCATCTAAAGGCGAGTCATGTGTAGTGCCCATACGTGCTGGTGGGGTTTTGCTTGCTTATTTCTGAGTTTTGGTTGACATGTGGGAGAGACTAAGTCCAAACCCAAGATGGTGAACTCTTCTTTTGGGGCTGTTTCTACAACCCCTCTTCCTGCTCCCCACCTGGGGTGGGCACCTCTCTCCAGAGGGAGCAGCCCGGGTGCGTCGGCTAGAGGGTGCCTGTGACAACCAGTGTGTGATCTAACAGGGTGTCCACTTATTCCCAGGGGCTCACAGCTCCTTGGCGGAAATGAGGGGCCCAGGCAACCACTTAGCCCTTAGCTGAGCATTCTCCCACAGCCAACATCTGAAAAACACAGTCGGGAGCCCTTTAAAAGTACCGGGCACATTTTAGCACCCAAGCTAGAGCAGTTATTGACCTGGGATGATGGCAGTTCCAAGGCATGAGTCTGAGCGATGTGTGCAGAATTTATTACGGTGAGATCCTCATCCCTCAAGGGTCGTTTGTCAATGCTGCAAAACAAGCCCTCGCCCCTTTGTGCATCATTTTAAGAATCACCTGTGTTCCTCTCTGCCCTGTGACCCGTGGCACACTATTAGCCCTGTCTGGTGGCCCAGCCTTGATCCCCTTCCTCCTGGGTGTGGTTCCCCAGGGATCCTGGGCCTTCCTTTCTTTCTGTGGCAAAGAGAAAGATTCATTCATATGTCCCAGCACTAGCAGGAAGCAGAGCCCCCCCCCCGCACCCCAGCCTTCTTGGAGGGCTACCCCCATGGTTCTCCGAGATGGGCGATGAAGGGGAAGGGGTCTTTGCTCATTCTATGGTTCAGAAGTCACCCTCCCTCTGAGGCCTTTCTCAGCTTCTCTGGATAGAGCCCACCTCCCCTTGCTCTAGAACCCCAGTAGACTTGGCGAGGCCAAATATGCCACTGGAAAATTACAGACCCCAGAGCGCAGAGGGATCTGGGTTTGAATTCTCACTCTACCTCTTACCCTCAGTGGGAATCGGGGATGAAGTCACCTTTCCACACCTCCGTGTCCTCAGCTGTCGGTTGTAGGCAGTCCTGCCTCCTCAGAGAGTTGTTAGGGGAGCCAGAGAAGCCCAGCCCCTTGGGAGGCACTCTGAAGATGTGGGTTTTCATCCACTCGTTCTGGCAAAGGCTATTTGCTGGTGCCACAGACTATGAGTCCCTTAAAAGCAAGCATCTGGAGCTAGTTCATCTTAGGTCTTCAGCTCTTAATACCACTGGAGCCCACAGTTAAGCACTCAACGAGTACTGGTAACAATTTTCAGCTCCTTAGCTTTCTATGATGGCTCCTATATCATTCCGAAAAATCAAAGCTTCATGTTTTACCCTCTATTCTTAAAAGCAGAGAGGAAATACGAAAACATCTGACATAAACTCCTACACTTGACTGTTTGGGGAATAAACTGAATGCTGGGCCCCTCTCACTGGGGCAGCGTCACTGGTGTAAACGCCCCCTGTGGGCACACAACACACACCAGCGGGACAGGCACGTCCCTGGGAAAGCAGCTCCCACCACAAAGACCCCCAGCCTGGCTCGCCGCCGACATGCATCATAAGCAAGTCCACCCAGAACAGACAGATTATCAACATTTAGTTAGAACCTTCCAGGTCCATAGATTTTGGTTTCACATATGCAAAGAGGCACATTAAACAGAAAGCCAGGGATGTGGCATGAGAACATCTCTTAACACCTTGCACTTCAGTTGTCAGGGATGCTAGGGGAGAGGGATTTAAATCATAATACAGTGGTGCCCCTTGTCTGCAGTTCCCCTTCCCGGGGCTTCAGTTACTCATGGGCAACCAGGGTCCGGGAGCAGGTGATCCTTGTTCTGGGTTGTTGTGAGAAGGTCAGTGGTAGCCTGACGCCACGTTGAGGTGCTTAAGTCATTGACAACCCTCCATATCTTCACTTAGGCATTCTATTATCTCACATCAGCACGAGAAGGGGGAGTACCAGACAGTCATGTCTTGGGAGGGAGACCACATTCCCGTAATGTTTATTACGGTATATTTTTATAATTGTTCTGTTTTGTTATTGTCGTCAATCTCACTGTGCTTAATTTATAAATTAAACTCTATCATAGGTGTATACAGATAAGAGAAAATATCAGATTTGTAGGGTTCCATACTATCTATGGTTTCAGGCATCCACTGGGGGTCCTGGAACGTATCCCTCACATACAAAGCCGGGGAGGGGGTTGGGCGGGGACCACCGTCATCACGATTAACGACTGGGAAAAAGTAAGCAGGTGAAAGCTAGCCCTCCCTAGCCGAGACTTCAGTTGCTGATTATGAGCCTGATTATGCAGTCCTTTCTGGAACACAAAAAGTAAAATGCTCCAGTGTCTCTGTGCCTCAATTAGATGTCTGGCCAAGCAAGAAACCCAGCAGAGAGGGGCGCCAATGTCTTTGTAACCTGCCCGCGTCATCCCCTCTCCGCCCATCACACCTCCCCCAGGGCTCAGACTTCCTGGTCTTTCTCACCAGGCTGGTGTTGAAAGGCAGTTCTCAGCTAAGTAAATAATGTTGGGATGGAGCCAGGGCACTTGGAAGTGAGTTAATCCTTTCCCCATCAAAATCCCCAGCAACAATCTGGGTTTGTTTAGCCATTTGGTACTGGTATTTCAGGGCTTTTTTATAAGCACTGAGGGAATGGCTCACTTTGGCAGTTGCCAGCGTGGCCGTCACACCCGGGCACAGAGTCCTTCTTCCTCCTGAGGGACGGCCGCATCGTTCCCTTCCAGTTAGGAGATGGTCTCACCTCTGCTCAGTCTGCCGGGGCCTCAGGGGTGAGTATAGCGACATCTGTAGCAGCTGACGTGTGCCGAGCACTGGCCTAAGCCCTCGCGTTTGTTTGCTCCTTTAAACCTCACTGTGTCCCTCTGAGGTAGGTATTTTTATGACACCCATTTTACAGATGAGGGGACGGAGTCCCTGGGCAGTTAAGTAACTTGCTGTCAAGTAGCAATTACTAGATTGGAACCCAAGAGCCTATCGTACAGACATGCCCATTCTACTCAAGCTTCCTGAAGAACAACCTCTCTCCTGAGGTCACACACGTCAGGTGTTTCCAGAGCCTTGGTGTCTGAGCAGACAGAGGCCCAGAGAGGCGACTGGGGAAGAGTAATTGGTGAGGCTTCTGTCACTCTGTGCCCTGGAGCACGGCCATCTGACCTGAGGTAACAGCACATGACAGACCCACTACCGGCCTTTACCTCTGCCCCGGGTAGTTGCACATCTGTGCACCTGCCTGAGATAAGACACCCCACCGCACCCCCCACCCCTGCTCAGGGCCTGCCAGGAGGGAAAGAGGGAAGGAAAAGGAGGTGGTTTGCAGACCAGCGTGCAAGCTTTCTCTTCCAGTCTTGAGAGGATAGGGACGATAGGAATGGTTTCTCGTTCGGATCATGGAGCTTTGCCACATTCTTTTCCTGCTCATTCTGGAGAATGAACTCCCTGTTCATTCTCCCTGTGTTCGTTGGGGTCATTTGTCATGTTTGCTCATGTTTGTTGTCGCTGCTGATCGTAAGATCATGAGCCCCTTAAGGAGGCATGTTTTACATCTCTGGGGCCCAGTTTTGAACTTGGCACATGGCAATGCCCCCAAATTGTCCATTGGCCAGGTGATTGGATTCGTGGGAGGTCTCAGATTGGAGCGGCAGAATGGGAGAGGGGAGAGTGGGAGCTACTGACAAGCATTTTGTAGAGACACGTTCTCTCCTAGAATCCCGGCCCTAAGCCATCCTCCCCAGAGCTCTGCGTGATGAACAAATTGAAAAGTCAGGCGGAGTTGGAATCTCTTTACTCCCTCTCTTTCGCCCCCACCCCTTTTCTTGCCCACACCTTCACTCCCACATCAATGTCACACCATTCCTCCCATCCAGCTTTGGCCTCAGGGTGCTGACCCTACCCTAGAAGCCTGCACTGGCCAATGTCATGTACAGTCATTTATCTCAGCTCTTCCCAGTTGTCCGTTTTCGTGTTTTGAGGGTTTGACATTATTTGCCAACAGCTAGGAATAAAGTCTCTGCAGTGAGCTTCCTAATGATCAGCATATGGTAGCCAGTGACAGAAACTCAGCTCAAACCGCGTTGACTCAAAAATGAGGCAGGGGTGGGCCAGGTGCTGAAAAGTTTAGACACTACCCAGAGGTGCCCAGAGGATGTTATCAGGGCTCCGTGGCTTGGTCTGCTCTCGCCTTTGTTGGGTCTATTCTCCAGACTCTGTATGTGGAGACAAGATGGACACTGGCAGCCCCAAACCTACCAAGCCGTACATCTCCCGACTACAAGAAGAGGAAACAGCTTTCCCCAGTCTGCCGGCAGAAGTCCTGGTCATGGGTTTGGGTCCTTTGCCTGTCACTGCCAAAGCCTTGGTCACATGCCCACTCTTGGCCTGGGGTGGGATGATGTCCATAGAGAGATCCCCAACCACTCAGTTGGTTGAGAGTCCAACTCTTGGTTTCATCTTGGGACATGATGTCAGGATCATGAAATCGAGCCCTGCGTCAGGCTCCACACTCAGCTGGACTCTGCTTGAGGATTCTCTGTCTCTCTCTAGAATAGGTAACTAAATCTTTAAAAAAAAAAAAAAAGAAGAAGAAGAAGAAGAAGAAGAAGAAGAAGAAAAGACCCCCCCAAAGCAAACACGAGTGCATGCACTCTAGAGAGAGGGTTCTGTGAGAAAGGCATGCAGGGAGGAAAAATCAGAAGTCTGTTCCAATAATGCAGACGCCTAAGCTTCTGTCTCCAATAGTTGTTCTACAGGATTTCATAGTGGCCAACCAAAGAGAAGCCAGAGACTCCTGTTGGAAGGGGCTGGGGGGTCTCTGTGTGCTTAGGGGGGCACTCAGAGAGGGGCTGAAAATGTGAATCTTCCCTTATGAGGGGCACAGCTTTGATGTCTCTGCTATTCCCAGTGACACATGGCTGGAATGACAGGCTCCACGGAGAGAAAAGGCTTGATGTGGGGCACTGGGCACCAGTTCCAAGGCCCAGCTCCAGCCTGGCCGCAGTGTTTCAGCAAGACCCAGCTCCCCTCTGGAGTATTTATTAGGCTTTTTCAAAGGCCACTAGGACTTTGGAAATCCTCTCCAGTACCTTTATATGGAGCCAAAATCACTCACTCACAGAGCCTTGCTCCGGACGGGTCGTCTGTGGGGCTTGGGCGCTGCCCCCCAGGCCAGAGCTCATGCCGGGCTTGTTTATCTGGCCTGGAGATGCCCCCGCTGAGAAAGCAGAGGCCTGGCAAGCCCAGCAGGGCCAGCATGGAACCTGTGCCCGACCCTGAACCCACCCGAGCCCCACACAGCAGTCAGAGGCGCGCACCGTGGTCACCCTGCCCACACGCGAGGGGCTCGCAGAAGTGAAGGGCCACACCTCTGGTAGGTGAGGAGGCAGCCCCGGGCTTCCTGCTCACTTTCTTCTTGCTGCACTTCCGCTGCCCATGGCAGTCACACTGTTCTCTGAATTCACTCATTCGGTTCATCTGCAAAGCCCGCAGGGCCCCGCCTGCCCTCCGAATCCAGCTTGGTCTCGAGATTGGACCTCATGCTGGTGTTAGGTTGTGACTCGCCAGCAGCAGAGGAAGGTGGGGCAGGGTCCCAGGGTCCACGGGTGAGTCTCTGTTGCCACACTTACCGCTCTTCTCTCTAGTTCTCAGCACGTGCGTACCCACACTCACACACACATGCATGTGAACTCACATGCACATTCGCACTTACACTTGTGCACATGCACACCCCCCCACACACATACATGCTTGCAAAGTGCACACCCGCAAACGTGTACACATACACGTACATGCATGTACACACTCACACATGCATACAAAGCACACACTCGTGTGTTTGCATATATACTCTCATAGCACACACATTTGCATTCACATGTATACACATGCATGTGCACACTCACAACCACACATGCACTTGCACACAAACCTGTACACACTCCTATGTGTGCATATTCACACACACATTCACATGTGCCTACGCATAACATACATTCACATGAGCATGCACACATGTGCCATTTCTTTGTCCTACTGGGAGACACCAGAGTCATCCAGGTCCACTTGGCCCCAGTGTCCAATCATGTCCCATCAGCGTCCCCCCTCTATAACAATGTCCAGTGGTACAATGATGCTCCGAACCTTTGCCTCTTTAGAGTGAGAAAAGGGTGTAGAGAGAACTTGCACAACTTGGGGACACGATCTGTCCTCCGTCACACGGCCCGGTGTGGGATCTCAGGTTCCATTCTGCGGTACTCCCCTCCTCTGTCCCACACTGTGGGACATGCATAAGAACCTACATTCACCGTGTGTGATCCTCATAGATCTCTGGTCACAAGGCAGCCGTGGCATCCCCTGAGTTCAACAGAAGGTCGGCGGAAGTGGAAAGCAAGCTGGCCTTGCTTCCTGCCCAGAGCCAGAGGCTCCCCAGCTCTGGTGGTGCCTGAAATCTCAGAGGGAACCTTCAAATCACCCAGGCCATTCCCACCCAGAGACTCACACTCACCTGACCTGCAGGTGATCCAAAAGACCAACTGGGCTGACAGCCACTGCCTCTGGCGCTGCCGACTGGCCCATCAAGGTAAGAGCCCCAGCCAAGGTGGACTGGGTGTTCCCCATCTGTCACTGCGTCCCTTCCCTCCCTTGTGGTCAGCCCTCTCTCGACAGCCCCTGGATCTTCCCACATCCCAGGCAGGGCTCACAGCTGGAAAGGAGGACAACCATGAATGTGGCCCCTCCAGGACCAAATAACAGCCTGTGTGTGGGAGAGCAGAGGAAGGATGAGGGACTGCCTGGAAGACTTGTCGCCTGGCCAGAGGGGGCGACACTGAGGGGGCCTGGAGGAACAAGCTTGGAGGGCGTAGTGCTGCAGGGCTGGTAGGCAGGATGCTCAGAACCTAGAGCCCCCCAGGAAGTATGCAGTGAGGACACTTCTGCCGGGCAGCATGCTAACCCTCAGGGTCAAGTTGAGGTATCTAGGAGACTATAACATTAGTCCTGGCCAGAAATGGTGAAACTCTGGGCTGAGGGAGGCTGTCACTTCCTCAAGTAGCAATGCCTGGGTTCAGTGAGAGAGCCACAGACAGGACAGTTGGGCTTCGCACCAACTGTGCTCCCTTGGGACACAGTCCCTTGTTCTGCCCAACAGAACCGGCTGCGAGGGGAAAGGGCTCTCTCTGTGCACTGCCCCATATGGTAGCCATTGGCCACATGTGGCTCTTGGGCCCTTGAGAGGATGTGAATGTGACCAAGGAACTGAATCTTTTATTTCATTTAATTTGTAATAATTGAATAGCTGCCATATTAGATTGGCCAGCACAGGTTGGAGGGGTTGAAGGTGAATTGGGTAGGGCTGGGTGACAGACTGGACTGGGAGAGCTGAATGGATGGATCCCGTTAACAAAGCTAAGCTGTCCTAGAGGCTGAGGGCTGAGGAGGCGGCTGAAAGGATGCGGTTGAGGGAGCGCGACTGTGGGCCATCCATGTGGCAAGGCCATCCCTTTCCTTGGCTTTCTCTTTCCTCCCCCAACCCCCACCTCAATCAATGCCTTCTTGGAGGAATTCAGAAAGTATGGTAGATGTTCAGAGTAAGGATGACCCTTCTCTTTGGCTTGGCAGAGTCCCGAGACCTTCCTAGTGTGAGCCCACACAGCTGTCTTCTCCCCGTCTCCTGTTCGTCTCTGGTCCTGGGAAGCCAAACTGGGCAGCAGCGGTCTAAGTCAGCACCATCAAATATGTGCTCAGCTAAAAATGTAAAATGCTCCAAGGATGCAGCTTAAGAAATCTCAGGAGGTAGGGCACTGGGGTAACCGACGTGCTGCTGATTTTACATGGCCTTCATATTTCCTTTCGTATTCCATTGACACATGCACCGTGATAACCCCTGTGTGATTTTTTTGTGTGTTTTTTTAAAGATTATTTTATTAATTAGAGAGAGAGAGCACATGCAAGGGGCAGGGGCAGATGGAGAGGGAGAAGCAGACTCCCTACTGAGCAGGGAACCCGATATAAGGCTTGATCCCAAGACCCTGAGATCATGACTTGAGTCGAAGGCAGCTGCTCAACCGACTGAGCCACCCTGGTGCCCGACCCCTGCGTTATATATGCTCCAGACCCAGGACTCTTCCTGCAAATCCTGCCCTTCTTCAGGGCAGGGACAAAGGGAAGAGCTTAGGAAGAGAAAGAGCTGGAATAAGCCACATCATCCTTGAAACTCGCCACAAAGAAGCCAGGTCTGTCCCACTGATTGAAGAGGATGGAAGCCAGCTCTGTCCTTTCCAGTTAATGGGTAGGATGTGGTTCGGTGCCCGAAGTCCCGCACAAGCTACTCCCCACCCTACTTCTTCCCTTTTCCTCCCCTCTGATCCTCATTCTCCCTTATCATGTCACTGTCCCCATCTTCCCTCCTCTGTCTTCTTTAGAGAATGTGAGACGACACAGGCGGTGGTGGTCCCTCCCACGTATGCCATGACTGCAAGCCTGTTTAGTCCAAATCCTTGGACTAGATTCTTTCTAGATAGCTCCCCACTGCCATCCGACCCCACTGCCAGGGCTGTTGCCCCTTTACCAGCCCCAGTGCTGGCCGCTAGCTGTTGAAATGTGTTTTACGGGCACAATTTCCTAAGAATTCTAGAAAAACAGCGAACTGCTAGTCCCCAGAGAAACTAGAAATTTTCTTCAGCTCTTCAAGAGAAAAATTTCACTGCCATAGGCAAATCGTTTATGGGTTAATCATTTTTCACGCCGTGCTAGAATGTAAGGTTTTTGTTCTGCTTCACCACTATGTTCCTGGGGCTCAGAAACTGCCCAGCATAAAACAGAACTCAATACATAGCTCCTGAGGAATGAATGGGTCAAGCTCATCAGCCTCGCGCGTTTGAATCAATGTTGCATATTTGAGATGTGGTTCTCCCTACAAAATGCTGCAGTGGAATCCTACTTCCGAACTTGCATAAACCTGAGAGAATTAAAGGGAAGTTGTCCCCTTCATCTCCTATAACAATCCACCATTGGTGTTGCTGTCCCCTTCTCCTGGGCAGGAGCAGATAAAATGGACATGGCAGAAAAGGATGTGTGTCTGTAGAACATGGGCGGAACTTCCAGCAGGAGTTAATAAGCCACACTAACAAACTTCGTTCTGGGACTTTTGCTTTAAAGCTTCATTAAGCTTTCAGTACAGAAGACCCCGAACAGGAGGCAAGTACTCAAACGGGGGATTCCTTTTGAAACTGACCGGGAGCTGGTAAATGAGAAGCACAGCTCTAGTTGGTGTTCAAGGGACAGTCTCTCTCTATTGGCTTTGAATGTTTCTGCTCTCGTCTCTTGGAGTCTGTTCCTAAAAAATAGCCCAAAACATATTAACGGAGGCAAGTCTCTGAATAAAAAGGTCACTCCAAATTACATTTAATCCAGTGCAGTCACTTTCTAGGCTGGAGACTGAGGGCATACCCAGAGAGGAGGCAATGGGAAAAGTGAACTAAACTGGCAGGAACAACCCATTACTAACCCCAGCTCGTTTCAGTAAAAACAGGCATGAGAGTGATGGCAAGTTTTAAAACTGAATTCTCTCAACATGACTCAGGGGTCGTCTTTCTCATGCCAATTTTCAATTTGTTTTTATAGACGGATGAATGGGGGCTCACAACACAATTCTCAGGATGAAATGTAGAATGCGCACGTCTGCCCTATCATCTGAGCCCAAACTTGAAAGGGGCTCTTCACCAAAACCTAGACAAATATTTGAATGCCTCTCTTGGAAAGGGAGATGATGTCCAAGTGGTCTCTTTTATAATGCATTTGTGCACGGGCGGGGTTGGGGGGGAAGCAGGATTTAAAAATAAAACCGGCTACGTCAGAGGCTTGGATTATAAAAGCATAGGTTTCTCTTTCAGGACTCTCTGAAGTTGGAAAGTATGAATTACATACGCTCATTAAAACTTTTATGTTAAATTCAAAGGGTAAAATTAGAAGCCATGTTAATGATCCAACCATGCGACAACTGGCCAGCAGATGTTGGAGCCTTCTGGTTAAGAGATTACATGGTTCGAGCTGACAATTTACTGTATGTGTCCCTGGCACAGAAGAAGGGTAACAAACATATTGTCCGACGCAGGAAATATGCAGCCCCGGAAAAAGGGAACGTGCAAATCTGATGGCCTGTGACACTTTGAGAGCTGCACATTTTTCCACCAAACTGTGATTTCAGAGAGGTGGGTTTTTTTTTTTTCCCCTCCTTTTTTTCCTTCAGAACGAAGAGTTAATCTTGTCCAAGTTCAGAGCCAGAAATCTGTCATATTAAATCCCAGCAAAGACCAACATTCTTTCCAACTTCTTTACTCCCAGTGTCGCTGAGTTTTCCACTGATCCTCAAGCGAGCTAGCTGTCACGCGAAATGGAGCCGTTCCTCCCCGCTCTGGGGGTTTCGGGGATTCCGAGCTGGGGACAGGTCTCTTGGTGTGGTTGGCGGCCTCCCTTTGGTGGTGAAAGCTGCGTGGAGACCTCAAGGATAGATCTGAAAGGGTGGGAGGGACTTGGGGGTTGTCCTGGTTTATGCAGAACAGGTAGGGCACAGTTTCGGTTCCCTGCAAAAGCGTGAGCCCCCAGGTGGAAAATCTCCCAGGTTTCAGGAATCACACTAGATTCCTACCGTCTCAAAGCGGCAAACCATCCTGGAGAAGGAAAGCAACAAGGGAGCTGTGAAGGAGGCTGTGTTCCCCCCGTGGGAGAGAAGATGCAACCATTAGGGGACGGGTGTAGGGAAACCAGGTGAATCCCGCCCTTTCCCTCGTGTCCTCTATGATGGGCAGAAGGAGGAAAATGTAGGAGATGATTCTTTATGGTCTGATCTTCCAGGCTCCTTTCTCTTTTCAAAAGGGCTTGTAGAAATGTCATTCTGTCTCTCGGGGCTCAGGAGGGCTCCGTTTTTCTGGTTTTCGGGGTATGCCCTGGGGGTAACCCAGGGTGAGTGGAGAGCGGAGGCCACTCTGAAACATCCTGGAGCAGACACAGCTGCCTTACCTCAAAGGAAACTGGTTGATCCCAAGAAACCAACCGGGAGGCAAAACTGGGGGGAACCATATCTTCCATATGTGCACCCCTCCAGGGTTTTGCCCATGCTAAGAATGTGCAAACAAAGGCAGTGACCCCAGAGGTCACTTGGTGACTGCTTAGCTCACCTCATGAGCCTCTGACGAATACCTACTGTGTATCAAGTTCTGAGGCAGCCGCTGGGCAGAGGAAAAGGGCCAAGGCCAGGCCCTGCCCTCCAGAAGCTTGCAGTTTGGTGAAGAGACAGCACATAGCACTGGGGGGTCCCGCCTGCCCTGCGTCTTGGTGAGGCCACGGGCTCCTTGTCTGCCTGCCTGAATTTAGTGCCTCAGCCTGTCGCCAGCCAGCCTATGGTTAGCAAACCTCCAACTATTCCTGTTACCTGACTGCCTCTGGGGCAGCTCCTGGTCCCCAGGTTTCCCTAGGGTCCCAGCAAGAAGAGGACAAAGTCTCTGTCCCGCAGCTCAGATGTCCCCAGGGACCACCTTGCTCCCTCCCTTGATGGCTGAGATCCAGAGAGCCGGGCCTGAGTGAGCTCCCTGGGGATGTGGGCAACAGGGGAGGCCAGAAAGCTGAAGGTCTTCGGTTTAAGGATTATAAATCCTAACAGTGAGCATCTCCTCTGTTTGAAGAGGGCTCTTGGTCTTTATGCTGCAGATAGGCGGGGTTTTGGGTAACAAACCAGCATCAGCACCTACTGGTGCCTGGTGCTCAGATACAGCAGCAGCCAATGTGGGTGAAGATCCTGCATCTGTGGCCCCTGCCTCCCCGGGGAAGGGAGCAGACAGTGAATGCATAGAAGGGGAAACTGTTATGGAGGAAAGGAATCAGGAAAGGGAGGGAGGAAATGTCATGGGCCTGGGAGGGGGCAGTTGTTGTCAGTAGAGTGACCCAAGTAGGCCCCACTGGGAGGGTGGCGACTGGAAGAATTTGGAGGCAAGGAAGCAAGTCATTCAGATATCTGGGAAGCATGCTTTGAGGAAGGACGAGGGCCCGCTGGGATGGGCAAGGGGCCCAGAGTGGCTGGAGGGGGAGGGGGAGTGCAACAGCACAGGAGGACAGAGGAGCTCCAAGGCCAGGTCAGAGGGCCCGTGCTCTGGTCAAGGTGGGATCTTAGAGGGCTCTGAGCAGGGGGCCATGGCCTGACTCCCATGACAAGGGCTCCCTCAGCAGCCAGGTGGGAAGTCAGAGGAGAGTCCAGGAAGCTGTGCAGAGGCCAAGGCAAAGGTCCAGGTGGGAAGCAGGGGTCTTGATCAAGACACAGGCCCAGGAGTGAGGAGTATATGTTGTGAGCAGACAACCTAATACAGAACATGCTGGTGTGAGGGGTGAAAAACAAAAAGAAATCAAGGATCATTTCAAGAGTTGCTGGCCTAGTACCTGGGAGGATGGAGTTGGCACTAGCCAAGGTGAAGAGAAGGTCTGGTGCAGAGGCGATCAGTGTGAAATCTGGGATACGCATGAAATACCCAAGTGAGGATGTCAGGTGGGCAGTTGTGTATTCCGTCAGGAGTTGAGAAGGGAGGTACTGGCTGGAGACTGAAGGCTGGGACCACCAACAGAGAGACGGTACAGCACAGCTCTCAGGGGCAGTAGGCGTGGCTAGAAGGAGCTTGGGGGGTTGGGCGTGGCCAAGTGAGCCTAAGCATGGGCATAGCTAGAATGCTTTTGTGGGTGGGCGTGGCTAGAACGAGCGCGGGGTGGGGGGGTGGGGGGCGTGGCTAGAAGAATCCTGAGGCTGAGCTCCCAGGCCCAGGACCTTAGACCCAGTTTACCCTCCAAAGCCTGGAGAAGTCCCTGGTTGGTGGCTGCATTGGCTTGTCTGCTTTTACCGGCTCCCATGGCCTAAGTATGCCTACTTTGTCCTGTCTATAGGGCTTTTTCCTGCTGGGAGCATCACTGATGGCCTAGCAACCAGGTACTACCCAGGGCCAGGGTGGGCAGGAAACTGCACATGGACCCACACGAACCCGTGGGGTGCCAACCAGGCAGACACCAGCATGCTGAGTGTAGCCCCCAGGGCCCACCTGGATTCCAGGTCCAAGGCCATGTGGCTAACAGTGCAACATTTGCCATTCTGTACAAAACTGATTTCTATTCCCCCGATAAGCTGGGCTGATAAGCAGCAGGTGAGATCAGCTTCCCACTGAACCCCCTGTACCCACTGATGGGTTTCCCAGGATGCTCCCCATGGAAGAACTGAAGGGGTTCTCTCCCCTGCACCAAACCCTGGGACAGAGGTTCCAGAAGGGGTTCTCCACTCCCTGTCTTCTCCTTCCTTCTCTCCTGGCGTCTCCCCACTGGGTAGCTTGGACTGCCCAGCTGGTGCCAGCCTCAGGTTTTTTCCTCGCCTGCAGTCACATTTCAAAACCCAGCTACCTGGAGATTTTTTGAGATTCTTAAATTCTCATGTTGTTCTAGAGGAAGCTTTCAGTGTCCTCAATCCACAGCGAAAATTGCTGACTTGCAATCCACATATCTGGTGTTTGGTTTTTGTTTTGTTTTGTTTGAGCCTATGACTAGAAAGATGTAGGCCTGGAAGCTTTTCTCTAGGGAGGGCACCTTCCCGTTAAGTGTTCAAAAGCCCTGCCCTGTGATTTACCCGGCCATGCGACCCTGGGCGCTAACCTCTTTGTGCTTTACTTGCCTCATCTTTAAAATGGGAATAATAACTGTCCCTGGCTCATGGAGTTAAGTGAGTTAATAAATGTCAAGTTCCTAGAATAGCTCCTCACACAGAACAGGCCCTCACTAACCCCCCGTGGTTATTAATATTCCCGGCAGGAGAGTGATGAATGGGCAGAGCCCTCCTGCCGGAGCCAGGTTGGAACCAGAGTCAGAAAATAGAAAGTTTTACATTATTTAAGCCCGGCCATTTGCTTTGCAGAGAAGCCTGTGTCACATTAAACTGCAGCATTAAGGGGTCAGCTGGAGACCTAGTTGGAATTAACTCAGGGAGCACTCTCTTACCTTTCAGTTTAAACAGAGCTTCGCAAGGTGTACTTGGGAGCAGCGTAAATTAAGGTAATCTCATGCTGTGCATGCAGTCCAAGTCTCGGAATCCAAAGACTGTAAGGCAGCTGGACAGACAGGAAATGGGGCATTTTCTGGCATTTTGTTTTCATCTGCAGACAGTAGATATCTTCAGGCGTCTGTCTCTTCCGGGGACAAACGGCACAGCTGGGAGAGAAGCACTCCGTGACTTGGGATCTGGGTACCAAAGACACTGGAGAGCAGACGAGCGAAGGCCTCAGTAAAGGGAACACATGACAGTTACTGCTGTTTTAAGAAGCAGCTGAGCTTGGGTACTGCCCAGCCCTCTCCTGGCTGCTGGTTGGAGGGGGTTTGGGGTACAGGGGGGCATGCCAAGCCTGTGACCTCATGGTCACACCTCCCCTGGCCCTAGGGACCTGCTCCCTCCCATAGTCAGGAAGCCTACTTCCCTGGAGGGAATTCTGAATTTTCCTGGGCATCCATAACTACAGCTCCCTTTGCCTGCTCTCATGTTTGTCATGTCTGTTCCCTACTGTGTAGAATTCAGGAGCTGAGCAAAGCTGGAGGCCCAGGGGCTCCTTCTTTTTTAAGCCTCCATTGATGCAGGAATGCTGGGGAGAGCATTAGCAGGAGGTTCTAGTTCACATTTTTTTCTAATAAATGTTAAAACAAAAACATCACTATTAAAATAAAAAATTGTTTGTGTACCCCCTAGGCTCACTCAACTTGCTTCCAATGAACCACCATATTTAGGGACGTGCCAGACCGGGAGGATTTTTTGTTTTGTTTAACATATAATATATTATTTGTTGCAGGGGTACAGGTCTGTGATTCATCAGTCTTACACAATTCACAGCACTCACCATAGCACATACCCTCCCCAATGTCCATACCCCACCCCCATGTCCCACCCCCCTCCCCTCCAGCAACCCTCGGCTTGTTTCCTGAGATTAAGAGTCTCTTATGGTCTCTCTTCCTTTCTGGTTTCATCTTGTTTCCTTTTTCCCTCCCTTCTGCTATGATCTTCTGTCTTGTTTCTCAAATTCCACATATCAGTGAGGTCATATGATAATTGTCTTTCTCTGACTTATTTCGCTCAGCATAATACCCTCTAGTTGCATCCATGTCATTGCAAATGGCAAGATCTTTGTTTTTTGATGGCTGCATAGTATTCTGTTGTGTGTATATATATATATATATATATATACACACAATATATATATACATATTATACATATATATATATATATAATCTCACATCTTCTTTATCCATTCATGTTGATGGACATCTAGGCTCTCCATAGCTACAAATATGGAACGTTTTATGAATCTGTATGTCGTCCTTGCACAGGAGCCATACTACTCCTCTCTGTATTATTCCAATTTTAGTATATGTGCTGCCAAAACGACTATTGGGAGGGTCTTTAGAACCATCAATCTTCCCTGTTTGAGAAATGAGTAAGCTGAGGCCAGGACAGCAGAAGGGTACTCTTGCAAAACAGGGCCCCACCCAATATTGGCCCGAATGGAATCTTAGTGACTTGCTGATTTCCCACTGCACTGGCCCAGGCCCACCTGAAATTTGTACTTTCTGTCCAGGTTCCCAACTCTCATACCCAGAGGCCTCTCTCCTACTCTCCCCAGTCTCCTGAACGCTGTGCATATCTACTGGCTTGGGTACCTCCTCCTTCATGTCCCTCTGACCATCTTCCTGTGATCCCCTTCCATCCTACCCCACCCACATTTACAGATGGCTCTCTGAGGCCACCCCGGAGACCCAAAGGAGGAATAAAACCCAGCCCCAGTCTTGCAGCAGCAGCCCTTGGCCACCAGGGTGGCCCTCTGACCTCAGCCTCTGACATCACTCTCCCAGGGCTGGCCCAGAATCTTAGGCAGGAAGAATTGGAATTCCAGATGCGAAAGGTCTTGGTGTCTTCTTGTGTTGAGAACCAGACAGCAAGGGCAGATGTCCTCCAGCTTTAGGGATTTTGTTAGAATCTCTGAAGCTGGGGCTCTTTCAGCTGGTCTCAGAAATTGGGATCCATGGAATTCTAAGTGTTCCTTGAGATGTTCAATAAAAAGCAGGCTCTGTCTGGGGTCAAGGAAATTTAAGAAACACTGCAGAAATTTTAAACCTGTCTATCGTCTATCTATCTATCTATCTATCTATCTATCTATCATCTATCTATCTTATTGAGATAGAGAGTGCATATGCAAGTGGGGAAAGGGGCAGAAGGAGAGGGAGAGAATATCCAGGCAGACTCCTGCTGAGCGCTGAGCTTGAAGCGGGCCTTTATCCTACAACCTGTGAGATCATGATCTGAGCCAAAACCAAGAGTCAGACACTTAACCAACTGAGCCACTGGGACGCCCCAGCATGGAAGATTATTGGTGACTATTGGAGCATTACAGCTTTATTAGCTTACGTCGACTCTAGGAAATCCTATAGTAGACAAATTCGTGTAGCCCAGCATTTCCTTGACTTCTCTGATCACAGAATCCTATCCTTGAAGAATGCAGCTGGAGATGGTGGAAGACCCTGGATTCTATTAAGATCCTTCAGCCCCCCATATCTTGTCTCCTCTGGTCTGGTGGTGAGCTCTCAGTCAACATTTGGGACAAATTGAGTGATTTTGTTGGTGAAGGGTAACAATTTCTGATAATTGCATGTTAGAGGCCTTCCTTCCCCCTCTCCCATAAGAAAGTTAACCACAGGGGGAAAAAATAAGTTTCTGGCCTCAAATGGAAGTAAACAGCTGGAGCTGATGAATTCCAGAAGTGAATATTCTTTTCTCCTACAAGCATCTGTGAAAGAGAGAAAGAGAGAGAGAGAGAGACCACAGAGGCTATGTAAATATAATTATTTCTAAGTAGAGTACCTTCAACATTTTCCATTAGGTAGCAGGGAGGTCACTGTGAGGCCAGCTGTCCAAATATGGCTGCTGATTCCCCTGAGTCAGCAAAGTCTATAAAAAAATGATCTTTGGGACAGAAATTTCTTACCACACATTCTAGTAAGTATCTCCAAATGTATGGGATATTAAATTTAGGGCTGTGGTTTTCAAACTTTTTTTCAAAGCATGAAAACCTCTTTTTCAAAGGAAATCTTACTCAAAACTCTTCACACAATCCCAGGCTAGTCCCTGGAATCTAGTCTGGAAAACTGTGGTCTCGAGCCATGCTACTCAAAGCCTGGTGTTCAGACTAGAAACTTCTGCGTCACCTGGCCACTTGTGAGGAAGGAGTCCAGCATCCAGCCCACTTCAGACCTGCCACTCCGAATCTGCATTTTCATACCCTCTCCAGGGGATTTGTGTGCACATTAAAATTTGGGGGGCAGATCTAAAAGGATTTACTCCCAAATATTCTTTCTCTCTTGGGTCATCCCAAATACCTGGGTGAGGCTTTTGGCAATGAACTGAGCCCAGCTATAGCTTCCAGGAGGGCAAGCACAGTGTGTTCAGGTCATCTGCACAATTGAATCTGTGCCCCTCTCCCCCACAGAAACGTTGAGAAAAGCGAGGGCTGCTTAGAAAGAGACCGGAGAAGAGAGCAAAGTGGTGAAATGCAGAGACTATGGACTAGATTTCCTGGGCTTGAGCCAACACTACCTTACCTCTGGGGAGGACTCTGGCTAGTGAATTAAGATTCTGTGCCTCTTTGTCCAGTGTCGGACAGGGGTAAGGGATGATGATCATGGTGAGGGTGATGAGAGTATCCATTGAATGAGCTGATGGGCTGGAAGCACCTAGAATCTCTAGATGCTTGGTTGGGGCTTTCATTCCCAAGTCCGTGGGAGCTCACCCCAGCAAGGGGCTTCCCTTTAAGGAATGTGCAAAGGAGCACCTGCATAGATCAAGCAGATTAAATATGGGTCACACAAGAGTCACCATCAGGTTCTCTCAAATAATCCCACCACTTAAGTATGATTGAAAGAACAAACACTACAATCTAAACCTTTTGATATATGGGTAACTTCTTTTTAGTCTTAGATTCAGAAAAACTTATGTTTCTATTGGGACTTTTCCATTTATTATCTCAGAGATCTTGGGCAAGCTCCTATAGCATTTTTCTCATTTTCTGGGCCCAGGGTCAGGGAAGTAATCCTACCGTATCAAGCACACAGGAACCCTGGAGTCTCAGGGGTGTGAACTGACACGCCAGGCTGTAAGTCTCAGGAGCTCCCAGCAGAAGAAAATGCAAGAGTCATCTACGCCCTATTCTAGTGTGCACCCCTCCATCTGCCGTGAACACTTTCTCTTTCTTCTATAGGACACCAGTGCAAGTCACCTGCACCCCAGCTTTGAAGGTAAAAGCGATGCCCCCCCGCCCCAGAGCTGAGGGCAGTTTGCTGATGGAGCCCAGAGTGGTGGTTGTCGTGCACCTGAGCTGTGAGCCCTGGTGAGCCGGGGTGCAGGACCGACACCAGCGGTCCCATGGATCTGCATGCCAGGCCACCGCTCAGTGGGGTGATGCTGCCCCTGAAGGCCCTTCTGCAGCGCCCTTGGAGCCTCAGCAGCTTCCCTGGTTTTTTGGCACCATGAACCGCTTGATCTCAGTCCAGCAATTCGCTCTTATAAACAAGAGAGGGGGAAAAAAATAGAAAAGTCGTGAAAAACAGACACAAGGAATTAGGTCACCCTAGAAATTCTAAGACATCAGCAAAACTCTTGTTGGGCATGATTTTAATGCAGCGACCTCTGACCACAGCAGGGTCTGGGATGGATAGGGTAGAGAGAAAAAGTCAAGAGAGAATGGGTGGGCAGAAAAGGAGGTCAAGGTGATCCCTGGCTCTGGAGATCTGCTGAGGACTTTTTCTGCAGCCTGGGGCATGCCACAGGGCCTTCTGCAGCGGTGAGTGCCTTTGACTTTCCCTTCAATCTGGGAGTTTGGGATACAGACACAGTAACTGAACCTTTTCATACTCAACATTGAGCTGCCCACTCCCTTCCTTGTGAACTTCCTCCTCATACTCCTGCTTCTTTGCTTTTGATGCCTATTTGGTGTTTGCGTAGAGGGTGGACAGACACTAGTGTCGCCCCACAGAGCCACCTCTCATGATAAAAGCTGGCCTTGCACTCGACAGCAAGGCTTTAAGCCACTTAGAAGACAAGTCTTCCTCTAAATGCATCTTTCCATAGACAGTCACCAACCATGGGGACACACGTGCACCTTAACGCAGCAGAATGCATTTTAACTCAGTGAGTAAGAGTGGAATAGGAGGGCATACAAAAGGTCCACTCCTGTGACATGAAAGGTGGCTGGAAGAGCCGAGGGCAGCAGACAGCCTATCCCCCAGGAGCCGAGGACAGCAAGAACCAGGACACTGCTATGGATCCTGAGTGAGAAGGAAGTTGCCTGTCGTCTGGCTGCTGGAGCTTGCCAGGGAAGGGGGCCCATTGGGGGTATTTGGGTTTAACCAAAAAGGGAACAAAAGAAAACAGAGTCTTGGTGCAATGGAATGAGCCCTAGTCTGGAGACTGGATTTGCAGCAGGTTCTTTTTTTTTTTTAATCTTGCAATGGTTATCAATTTTTAATGGTTTTCTATATACGATTCTACTTGCAGTTAACACTGACAAAGTGGTGTGTCAGAAATTTGGTTGAGTAGCAGGACAGGTTGCCCAAAGCCGTCCTTTTTTCTTTTCTTAAAATTAATTAATTTATTTTTATTTGCATATAATGCATTATTTGCCCCAGGGGTACAGGTCTGTGAATTATCAGACTTATACTATTCACAGCACTCACCGTAACACATACTCTCCCTATGTCCATACCCCAGCCACCCCATCCCTCCCAGTCCCAGCAACCCTCAGCTTGTTTTCTGAGATTAAAAGTCTCTAATGGTTTGTCTCCCTCCCTGGTCCCATCTTGTCTCATTTGGTACCTCCCTACCCACAGCAACCCCCCTCCGTGCCTCTCAAATTCCTCATATCAAGGATATCATATGATAATTGTCTTTCTCTGATTGACTTATTTTACTTAACATAATACCCTCTAGTTCCATCCACATCATTGCAAATGGCAAGATTTCATTTTTTTGACCATGGCATAGTATACCATTGTGTATATATACCACATCTTCTTTATCCATCCATCTGTTGGTGGACATCTAGGTTCTTTCCATAGTTTGGCTATTGTGGACATTGCTTCTATAAACATTTGGGTGCACATGCCCCTTTGGATCACTACATTTGTATCTTTCGGGTAAATACCCAGTAGTGTGATTGCTGGGTCATAGGGTAGCTCTACTTTCAACTTTTTGAGGGACCTCCATGCTGTTTTCCAGAGTGGCTGCACCAGCCTGCATTCCTACCAACACTGTAGGAGGGTTCCCTTTTCTCTGCATCCTTGCCAACACCTGTCATTTCCTGACTTGTTAATTTTAGCCATTCTGACTGGTGTGAGGTGGTATCTCATTGTGGTTTTAAATTGTGTTTCCCTGATGCCAAGTGATATTGAGCACTTTTTCATGTGACTATGGCCATTTGGACGTCTTCTTTGCAGAAATGTCTGTTCATGTCTTCTGCCCATTTCTTGATTGGATTATTTGTTCTTTGGGTGTTGAGTTTGATAAGTTCTTTATAGATTTTGTATACTAGCCCTTTATCTGATATGTCATTTGCAATTATCTTCTATAGTGTCCGTTTTCTCTTGGCTTTGTTGACTGTTTCCTTTGCTGTGCGAAAGCTTTTGATCTTGAAGCCCCAATAGTTCACTGTTGCCCTTGCTGCTCTTGCCTTTGGCGATGTTTCTAGGAAGAAGTTGCTGTGGCTGAGGTCAAATAGGTAGCTTCCTGTGTTCTCCTCAAGGATTTTGATGGATTCCTGTATCACATTGAGGTCTTTCAACCATTTTGCTCTGTCTTCCTTAATTTCTTTCATGAGTATTCTATGGTTTTCTGAGTATGGATTCTTGTTTATTCCTAGGTATCTTATGGTTTTGGGTACAATTGTAAATGGGATCAACTTCTTAATGTCTCTTTTTTCTGTCTTGCTGTTGGTGTATAGAAATGTAAGTGATTTCTGTGCATTGATTTTATATCCTGCCCCTTTACTGAATTCCTGTATGAGTTCCAGCAGTTTTGGAGTGGAATTTTTTGTCTTGTCCACATAAAGTATCATATCATCTGCAAAGAATGAGGAGTTTGACTTCTTCTTTGCCGATTCAGATGCCTTTTGTTTTTTTTTTGTTGTCTGATTGCTGAGGCTAGGACTTCTAGGACTATGTTGATTAGCAGTGGTGATAGTGGACAGCCCTGCTGTGTTCCTGAGCTTTATGGAAAAGGTCTCAGTTTTTCCCCATTGAGAATGATATTTGCCATGGGTTTTTCATATATGGCTTTGATGATATTGAGGTATGTACTTTCCATCCCTACATTTTGAAGAGTTTTGATCAAGAAAAAATGCTGTAATTTGTCGAATGCTTTTTCAGCATCTGTTGAGAGTTTCATATGACTCTTGTAGTTTCTTTTTTTAATGTATTGTGTCACAATGATTGATTTGCAGATGTTGAACCAACCTTGCAGCCCAGGAATAAAACCATCTTGGTTGTGGTGAGTAACCCTTTTAATGTACTGTTGGATCCTACTGGCTAGTACTTTGGTGGGAATTTTTGCATTCATGTCCATTAAGGATATTGGTCTGTAATTCTCCTTTTTGATGGGATCTTTTTCTGGTTTGGGGATCAAGGTAATGCTGGCCTCATAAAATGAGTTTTGGAAGTTTTCCTTCCATTTCTATTTTTTTGAACAATTTCTTCTTTAAGTGTTTTGTAGAATTCCCCTGGGAAGCCATCTGGCCCTAGGCTCTTGTTTGCTGGAAGATTTTTGATGACTGCTTCAATCTCCTCACTGGTTATGGGTCTGTTTGGTTTTCTGTTTCTTCCTGGTTCAGTTTTGGTAGTTTATATGTCTCTAGGAATCCCTTTCTTCCATATTGTCAAATTTGCTGGTGTATAGTTGCTCCTAATATGTTCTTATAATTGTATTTCTTTGGTGTTGGTTGTAATCTCTCTGCTTTCATTCATGATTTTATTTATTTGGGTTCTCTCTCTTTTCTTTTTGATAAATCTGGCCAGGGGGTTATCAATCTTATTAATTCTTTCAAAGAACCAGCTCCTAAGTTTGTTGATTTGTTCTACTGTTCTTTTGGTTTCTATTTCAGTGATTTCTGCTCTGGTCTGTCTTTCTTTCTTTCTTTCTTTCTTTCTTTCTTTCTTTCTTTTTTTTTTTTTTTTTTTTTTTTTTTTTTAGTTTCCATAAATTGACATTAATTATTTTGTAAACCATATGTATGAGTCATTTAGATTTTATTCCATATTTACATTCTCTTCTCCTGCTGGGTTTAGGTTTCCTTTGCTGTACTTTTTCCAGCTCCTTGAGGTGTAGGTTAGGTTGTGTAGAGACCTTTCTTGTTTCTTGAGAAAGGCTTGTATCGCCATATACTTTCCTCTCAGGACCGCCTTTGCTGTGTCCCACATATTTTGAACAGTTGTGTTTTCATTTTCATTAGTTTCCATGAATTTTTAAAATTCTTTAATTTCCTGGTTGACCCATTCATTCTTTACTAGGATGCTCTTTAGCCTCCATATATTTGAGTTCTTTCCAACTTTACTCTTGTGATTGAGTACTAGCTCCAGAGCATTGTGGTCTGAAAATATGCAGGGAATGATCCTAATCTTTTGGTACCAGTTGAGACCTGATTTGTGACCCAGGATGTGATCTATTCTGGAAACTGTTCCATGTACACTAGAGAAGAATGTGTATTCTTTTGCTTTGAGATGGAATGTTCTGAATATATCTGTGATGTCCATCTTTTTTTTTCTTTTTTTTTTAAACAAATTATAGCAGAGTATTTCCCTAATTTGTGAAGGGAACAAGCATCAGAATCCAGGAGGCACAGAGAAACCCCCTCAAAATCACTAAAAAGAAGTCCACACCCTCTCATCTAATAGTAAAACTTACAAGTCTCAGTGACAAAGAGAAAATCCTGAAAGCAGCTGAGGAGAAGAGACTTGTAACATACAACTAGAAATTTAAGACTGACAGCAGACCTATACACAGAGACCAGAAAGGACTGGCATGATATATTCAGAACACTAAATGAGAAAACTATGCAGCCAAGAATACCATATCCAACTAGGCTGTTATTGAAAAGAGAAGGAGAGATAAAAAGTTTCCAGGACAAACAAAAATTACAAGAATTTGCAAACATCAAATCAGCCTTACTGGAAATAGTGAAAGGGGTTCTCTAAGCAAAAAGAGAGCCTAAAGGTAACAGACCAGAAAGGAACAGAGACTGTATACAGTAATAGACACCTTTAGTATCTTCCATGCTTTTTTTGAGCCCAGCTAACATCTTGATAATTGTTATTCTGACCTCTAGTTCCAATATCTTATTAATGTCCATATTGATTACATCCCTAGCCATTGTTACTGCCTCTTGTTCTTTTTTTTTTTTTTTTTTTTTGAGGTGAGTTTTTCTGCCTTGTTAATTTGTCCAGATAAGAAGATGATGAGAGAATAAAATACTGAAAGTGTAGCAATGACCCTAGAAAAATATACTAACCAAGGCAGAAGAGACCCAAAAACAGAGGAAGAAGAAAGGAGAACAAAACAAAGAAACAAAGACTATATACATATATTAGATGGGTGAATAAAACAGAGCCACACACTTTGGTTGTATTTTGGTCTGTTAGAAGAAACTGACTCCCACAATTTTAAAGAAAGAAAAATGTATATATACAAAAATAGGATTAAATACAATGAAAGGATGGAATGTGACATAGAGATGAAAATTTTAAAAGATTCTAAAAAAGGAATTGATAAGAAGTTGGTTGAAAAAAGAAAAAAAAAAAAAGGAGGAAAGAGTATGATCAGGCTGGAGACTAAAACAAAGCCATGAGCTAGTGTTAGTGTATATTTTGATCTGTTAGAAGAAACTGTGTCCCAAAATTGTAAAGAAAGAAAAACCTATATGTATACAAAAAATAAGATTAAATACAATGAAAGGATAGAATATGAGTATAACAATGAAAATTTAAAAAGATTTTTAAAAAGATATTGATAGGATGAAATAGTTTAAAAAAAGTTAAAGTAGGAAATAGGAAAAGCTAAAAGAAATAGAACAAGAAAAAATAAAATAAAAAGAAATTAACTTTGCAAGACTAAAGGATCATGGAGGGGAAAGCCATGAATTCTATGCATTGCTTTCCCCTAGCTCTGGAGTTCTGCAGTTCTCGTTGATTGGTGAACTTGGTCTTGGCTGGCTGGATATTCTTGTTGATCTTCTGGGGGAGTGGCCTGTTGCAGGGATTCTCAAATGTCTTTGCTCAAGGTGGAATTGCACCACCCTTTCCAGGGGCCAGGCTAAGTAATCTGCTCAGGTTCACTCTCAGTAGCTTTTGTTCCCTGAATGCTTTTCATAGAGCTTTGGAGGATGGGAATGAAAATGGCAGCCTCCCAATCTCTGGCGTGGAGGAGCCAAGAGCTTGGGGCCCCACTCTTCAGTGCACCCTCAGAGAAAAGCAGTCAATCCCTCCCATCACCCTGGTCTCTGGCACTTCGTGCTCACCTGCCCTGTGACCGAGCATTTCTATCTCTGGTGCACAGCCCTTTTTAAAGTCTCCAAACCCAGCAGATTCCTGCAGTGTGCTCCTGCTCTGCTCCTTCCAGAGGAGGAAGGTGAGTCTCCCCAGATCTGTCACTTGTGGGGTCCCCACTCAAAGAACAGTGGCCTATGACTTGGATCACAGTTTAAAGTAACCCTGAGCTGAGAGCCCATTGCTCGGCTCTGTCTCTGTATCCAGCTTCCCCTGTTCCAATACCTGGGAGCTCTACCACACTCAGATACCCCAAGTCTTTCTGTGACCCCACACGTACTGAGACCACACTGTCCCTGTGAGGGCTCCACCCCTTGCTTAACCTCTGGAGCAATGTCCCTCAGTGGAGCAGACTTCAAAAAGTTCCGATTTTGTGCTCTGCTGCTCCACTGCTGCTGGGAGCTGGCCCCTCCTGCTATAGTCTATCTTCCCGTCACTTCAGATTCACTTCTTCACAGGTTCTACCTTCCAGAAAGTGGTCACCTTTCTGTTCCTAGAATTGCTGCTCTTCATCTCTTTGACCTCCTGTTGAGTTTGTAGGTGTTCAGAATGGTTTGATAACTATCTAACTGAACTCCTGGGACCCGATGATATTTATCTCCTACTCCTCTGGCATCTTGCTCCTCCACATGAAGCAGGTTCTTTAACCTCTCTACTTGCTCATCTGTAAAATGGGTGTCATGGTCTCCATCTCCAAATGTTGTGAAGAAGACAAAGGGAGAGGGGGTTTCAGAATTGGTAAAATACTCTGTGGCATGATCTCATTCTATAAAGGCTGCTGCCGCTGGTGCCCTGGCTCAGAGCCAGCATGGTACCAGTACCTGCAGGGTATTGTCTCTCTTCGTGTTTACAGCAAGCCTGAAAGGTTGTCACCCTGTTCTACAGTTGAGGAAGGCAGAAGTTAGTGAACTTGCCTGGGGTTCATGGCTTGGAGGTGCTGGTGCTAAATCTGAAGGTGGGGCTGCCCCATTCTCACCTGTAGGGGAGGGTGTGTGCCTCTCTGCTTTCACAGTGACCATGTAAAGGGACATGCCCATAGGCCATAGCAATGGTGGCCCATGTCCATGACGCAGCCCCCTCCTCTCTGTGGCTACATGCCCACCCCCTGCCCTCCCTCTAGTTCCCACCACCTGGCAATGGCATGGGCCCTGGGCTCACTCCTTGTCTAGCCCTGAGCCAGGGAAGCACTGGGCTTCACTTGCAAAAGTCCTTCTTCCTTCTAGAATCATGCTCCTGGCTTGGTTAGACTTCACATGGTATCAGAGCTCAGAGTAACTCTGAGAGCCAGCAGGAAGTCTCATCCAGTCCCTGGAACCCAGCTAGCTCCTCTGTGGTCCACACTTCCCAAGACAAGAATGCAAACCCCCCTCACATCCATTCCAGGAGTGGAACAACTCTTTGTCCCAGTGACTTCAGTCATTCCTAAAGTACCCATGAAATCTACTTCTTCTAAAGGGACTTAGTAGGAAGAAACTCTCATCCCCATTTCTGTGCAAGGACATTGGGAAGTCACCACCATCTTTTCTCTAAGTGCAACAACCCTGTCTCCTTATCTGTGGGGCTCATGGGGCCTGGTTCTCAAAAAGCAAAGCTAGTAAATTAACACAAAGGCCACTTTCAGCTTCCTGCACCCAGAGTCCCTCTCCTTACCCTGTCTACTCCCAATCTACTGTCTATCCTTACCACCCGCCTGCTTGAGTAACATCAACAACTTCTCTAAGCTTCAACCACCTCTTCTGTAAAATAAGGATATTCACATATGGAAGGAAGGTGGGAGAACTGGGGATACAGTGGGCAAAGTACCTGCCACAGTGCCTAGCTCTAGGTGAGTTAGGAGATCCTGTCATTGTCATGTTCATTCTTGTATTATTCATTATTATGTCGCCAGTGATGGAGATGGGTTTTTCTATAACTATCCACTTTCTATTGATTCTAGATGGTTCTTCATCTGTATTTGCAGACTCCCAAATTCCTGGAAAGTCTGGACATCCTAAAAATCTGAACTAGAAATGGGTCAGCCATTCCCTTTCCAGGGCCCATGAGCATGGAAGAACAAAGCCACTGGCTGGTCCCCATGCTCCAGGACTGTGTGGGAGGTATGATTCTTGATTGATTGTCTTTTATGGGAAGGGGAAGATGCTGGGCAAGAGGCAGACAGAGAGAGAGAGAATCAGAGACAGACAGAGAGACAGAAAGATTTGCCCATGAACATGTGAATGATGTGGACTCAAATCCAGTGGCACTCAAAAGCCCAAGCCATTTGATCCCTTCTCAGCCCATCTGGCCTGTGCAATCTGCCCATCTAACCAGGGGTCTCAAGCCCATTTCAGGTCAGAGAGGTGAAGGCTCTCCCCACCCCTTCCTCTCCACCACCTTTTTCTTCATGTTTTGTGAAAGTACAATTATATAATTAACCTACAATAAATTTCACACATTTAAATTGTTCAGTTTGGTAAGTCCGGTGTAGCACCCAAGGGCCCTCTCCTGGACCATCCAGGTGGCAGGCTTGGTACTGGTTTGGTGTCTGCCCTCTTAGAGCTGTCCTCATGGAGCCTGAGGTCCTGGAGGGAGCTCATGAAGGGCTAAGGCCTGGCTGGGACACTTTGGGAACAGTTTCAGGGAATGCTCCAGAAGCAACCATATTTTTGCCCTATGTTCATTTTTCTAAGGTTTCTGAAGGAAACCACTCTCAAAATGGAAGCCAAAAGTCAGGGGTCAAGAAGAGACGAAAGCAGAAACCAAGAGAAGGCCAACAAGAAAGCAAGCAAGTGGACATAATGTGGATTCAATTAAACTCGAGCTTTAGTTTTGGTCAAATTGTAAGTTAATTCCTGCCTCCTAGACTATTTAATTAAAGGCAAATCCCACAGGCCGCCTGTTATTTTAACCGTTTTTCTTCTCTGGTGGAGACCCTGGGACTATGCAGAGGGAGCAGGGAGCAATAACCTGTGATTGGATTCTCCTGGGGGAAATGAGGGAGAAAATGAATGATAAACATCTTGTCTTCAGAACATCATAAATTTTTCAATAGCAGCCCCCCAAAAGCATTAGATTTTCATCCTTAATTTGAATGCAGGCTACTTGGTAATAGCACACGCTAGTTTACATTCCCCACATGTGTGTTTTATTTTCTTTATGGGGTCAAGAAGGAAAAAGGAAGACAGACCTATCCCTCATTCTGTTTGTGTCTGCACAGTGTTACTGCCGAGCTGACTTCCTTTGATTCCGTCGCAATCTCCCCTCTTTTTGCTCCTCAGCAGGGAGGGCCACGGGTCTGATGTTTCCTGCTCACTTCTGTGACGTCCCAGTGACAGTTTGCATGTCTATTCTGCTGTTTGTCCTTCAGCAGCTGGAGGCCTGGAAGGCAGGTCACCAAACCAGGACGTCCAGGAACAGGCTTGTGGGCTGATGCCCATCCGGCCTCCCTGGGACTTGGGGACCAGGACAAGTGGCCACAACATTGGTGTTTGCACTACTTCGCTTTGGGTTGTTTGTATTATCATGTTAGGAATGAGCAGCTACTGAAAACCCCAAGTGGTAGAAGTTCTGATCCCAAATGACAGGGACTTACCAGTCCAGGTGTGTCCAGGCGGGGCAGTCTGTTGGGCCATTTTACAAAGGCAGCCCTCCTGGTCAGCAACCACAGTGAGCTATAAGACCAGCCAGTCAGGTCCTCTGTCCTGGCCTCTCTGGAAGGAGCTGGGCCAGCCCCTCGACTTGGACTCTGGGACTCCCCGTCCACCAGAAGCTTTGCCCACTCCGCTCCTTCGTGGATGATTCTTGCGCCATGGGCCCACAACACGATGTACTCTCTTAATCATGTTTGCCATAACTACATACCTCCTGTAGTCTGCTATCTGCTCCATCTTGTTTCCCTCAATGGACTCAGTTTTACTTCTGTTAATGAGTTTATAAGGAAATGTCTTAGTGCAATCCTAAATGTGAAAAATAGTATCATTCATGAGACATAGAAGATAACCATACTACGGGAACCTGGGTGGCTCAGTGGTTTAAGCATCCGACTTTTGATTTCAGCTCAGGGCATGATTGCAGGGTTGTGAGATCAAGCCCCGTGCTGGGCTCTGCCCTGGACGTGGCACCTGTTTCAGTGTCTCTCTCTCCCTCTGCCCCTCCCTGTCACAAGTTCGCTCACTCTCTAAAGAAAAAGAAAAGGAAGAAGAAATAGAAGAGGAAGAGGAAGGAGAAGGAGAAGACCGTACTAATGCAATGAAAACAAAACAGGGTCATCCAAATTTAGCTGTTGCCTGCGGATGTCTGTAAGGCTGGGCCCGCTCTCTATTCCAAAGGGAAGATCAGCCAGCAAGGAAGGGGCGCTGGGGGCCCATGGGTGTGAGACAGAAGTGCTCTCTGGCATCACCAGGTGGAATGGAAGGGAATGGAGAAGGGAACTGTTTCTTACCGGGAACTCAGGGTTACAGGGGGGCAGCTGGTCTTTCTGGATGGCTAGTGCTGGGACACTGTCTGTGGGTCCTCCTCCCGGGCCTTCCTGTCCTCCTCAGATCAGCTTCTGTCCCTTCCCGCCACCAAGACCTCTGTGTCATCCAGTTCTGTGGCCTCATCATGGTCCTCATCATACTGTACCTCCTCGCAGCATTCAACTCCTCTCTCCCCTAGAAATCCCTTTTCTTGGTTCTGGCCTTGTTTCCCTGCCTTCCAGACTGTTCCTCCCATTCATATACACTTAGAATTCCTCTCTCTCCCCTTCATCTGTGTGTTGGTGCAGCAAAGGGTTCAGAGCCAGTTAGACACCTCTAGTCGCAAGAGACTTCCTGACCTCTGTCCTTGGATGTCACCTGTAGGTCTGTGCTCCAGGTAGACAAGCTGGATCAGAGACCGCAGAAGTGGTGTCACTTTGCTGGGATCTGCTCCCTGGTGTCAGTCAGTGGCCTTTCCGCTCAGACAAGTAGGAAAGCCCAAACCCATGTCCTGTGTCTTTCAGGGTGGGAGATTTGCAAAAGTAAAGCTCCCCAAGGACCCCTGTGAAGGACACTGGAGTGATTGTCAGACCACAGATAGACGGTCCCATGGTGCTGTGCCCTGAGCCCCCGACCTGCATCCCCTCACCGCTATCCCATGAGGGAGCCTCATCCCGCTTGGTGTGAAGACAGTGGGCCCCAGGTCACCCCACATGACTCTGCAGGCCTGGCTGTGTCACTGTGGTACACATAGATGAGCTCAACACCGAGGTCCTGTTGTCACACCTACTTAAATGTGAACACCTGAGATTAGCTTACAATGCTAAGGATTAGCTGAACTCCATTGTTCCTAGGCCAGCGGGTTCTTGGGTGAGGCTCTCCTTGGCTCACGGGGCTCAGGCTTCCCTCACAAAAGAGAAGAACAAAGGCCAGGCCTAGAGACGTAACTCTCCTCTTTGAAATTGAGACTTGGAAAAAAGCAAAAACCAAAAAGATAATGACTTCTCCCACCAGATGTAGGTCAACCACAGGCAGAGAGCTGGTGTGGGGGGTCAGGGGGCTCCGGGAAATGTCGGCGTCCGGACATCTAGCAGACAGCTGTAGGGCCCTGTAGAAGGGCCATTGTGGTCACCCCTGCCCTCTGTGCGCTCACCTCCGCCTCAGCAGTGTGTGCCCTCAGTTTACCCCAGAGAGACTCCAGGGGCACCCTGTGCCACCCCTAGCCCCTGAGGCTTGACTGTGTCCCCCTGGCACACAGACAGGGGAGGGAAGACGCGCTGTGGGAGAGCCTGATTTACCTTGGTAAGATTTGAACGAAGCAGCCCTTTGACACAAAACACAGTCATGGTTCCTTGGATCTGTTTCAATCTATCGTGTCACTCTCTGCTCTTGGAGATGTTACAAAGCTGTTGTGGATGGGGTCCAGAGTCTAGTTTTACTAGTTTGTTGCTTAGAAATGCAACTGTGTGTTGGCTCAGCTAATGCTCAAATCTTTGGAGGAGTTTCGGGGGAAAAAAAGATTAAAGCGACTATAAAACCACGAACTATGTTAAAAATGTATTATGAACTTTAATTTGTGGGTTGTTCCTCTTCTTCTTCTTCTTCTTCTTTTTTCTTCTTTTCCTTTCTTTCCTTTTCTTGTTTTGCCTCATACAGCTTGAGGCAGTGGTTTCCAGAAGGGTTTCTTGTTTGTGTTTAAAGCTGCTTTGTGGAAATACTCCATTTTCAAAGGTTCTGTGGGTCATAAAACAATTAGTGTTCATCCTGCCTGGGCCCCCAGAGGCTGGCTCCCTGGGTGATCCAGGCAGGGCCGGAGGCTGGACTGGGGGCTGGCAGACTCGGGCCTGGGTGGGGTCAGGTCTGTCAGTGTCAGCCAGGAGGCGGAAAACCTGTAGAGCCCCAAATCCTCATGCATGCCTCACCTGCCTCCCTAACTTGCAGTTAGGGAAACTGAGTCCTAGGGGCTTACTGACGGCCTTGTTTCATCCTAAAGAGTTGGCATTTCGCTATGGCCTTCAGGCACAAACCTCATCAACTACCCGCCTCTTCTGAGTCTCCAGGTGGTTCTGAGCGTGGACTGGAGTGTTGTGAGGATAGACAAGGACGGGGGTCTCCGTCGTCTGCTGTTGGTGACAACAACTCACGCTTCTCGATGTATCGTCCTCTGTGTTTCGTGGGTGGCGAGACCACTGTTGCCCACCTTCCTGGGAATACGTCGTGCTCTACGCACAGAGGGTAACCTCTACCAAGCCAGACACCAGCCTGTACAGCTCCTCTCTTTGCCCTAACGGTAAGCATACTCGGTACATAATCTGGATTGAATTAAAAGTCCCGGACTCTGTGTTCTGGCCTCAGACATCTGTGCCTGGAGGAGGAATGTATGAAGAGCCGCCAAGCGCCTGGGATAAAGGTGCTCGTCCCAAACTTGCCATTTTAGTCTTAATTAGACACTCATATAGTCGAGGACAACACAAAGCCTTTCAAGCCTGCATCCTGTGGTCCAGGTTCTGCCATCTGTCAGGCCTCACACTCGGGTAAGGGGATCTTCAGCACCCCTTTCCAGCCACATGTGGACCCCAGAGGTATAAGGTCCTCATGACCCTTCAAGTTCAGCTCAACTTCCAACCTCAAAGCGTAGAATTCAAAACAAGTTCCATCCTGAGCATGAAGATCGGAAAACCCTCCACACAAGAGAGGGTCCAAGAGTTCACTGAGTCAGGAAACTTCTCCTAGATACGATGCAGTATGTTTAAAAGCTTCGCACTGGGCTGGGAGTTAGCACTCCTGAGTTCTAGGCCTGCCTCCCACCTGCAGTAGTTCACTAAGGCTGCTCTAAATGGATTGTCTTGCAGATCTGGAGGCTACAGTCCAATATGGCGGTGTGGGCGCAGGATTTTTTCCTTCCATGGGCTGTGAGAAAGACTCTGGCTCAGGCCTCTCCTCCAGCTTTGGGTGGTTTGCTGGCAATCTTTGGTCAATCCTTGGCAAGAATCCTTGGCTTCTGGAAGCATTATGCCAATCTCTACCTTTCATACTTACGTGGTTTTTCCTCTGTGCGCATGTCTGTGTTCATGTTTAAGATTTCTTTCTTTTCTTTTTAAGATTTCTTTTCTTTCAAGATTTTATTTTTAGGTAATCCCTGTACCCAATGTGGAGTTCAAACTCACAACCCAGAGATCAGGAGTCACATGCCCCACCAACTGAGCCAGCCAGGTGCCCTCAATTTCCCCTTTTAATAAGAACATCAGCCACATTGGATGAGGGCCCAACTGAATAACCTCATCTTCACTTAATCAATTATATCTACAATGACCTTATTTCCGAATAAGGCCATGTCCTGTGGAACCAGGGGTTAGGAATTCAATATATGAATTTGGGTAAGGAGACACAATTCAACTGTAACACTACCCTGACTTTTGGACCTTAGGTGAGTGGATGAATACTTCTGAACCTTATTTTCTCCATCTGTGATATTGCTAATCTCTAAGACTCCTTTCAGACTTAAGCTCAGTGATTGCAAGCATCTATCAAATATGATAGCCTATTTCCTTTCTTTTGTTAACAGTTTTCAAGTAATTCTTTTCAAAGCACTTTACATAGACTTTAAGAAATGTGTCACTTTCTGCCTTTTACCATAGTTATTTGCATGATATTAAATATTTTATTTTAAAGGATATTAAATATTTTTAATGATCCATATATCAAGGCCCTAACCAATCAAAAGGCCATGAGACATAATAGCTGCACATACTGTAGTGTACTGGTGTGTACTGGTGTGTAATGACTGTACAGCCCTGGGCCTTCCTGTATGTGTCTTCATGCTCCTCTTAAATTTAATATTCTTCTTCCAATTATTTTTTTCTGATTTTGAAATAAACTTGTAATCATTATTAAAAATTTTAAGGGATAAAATTTTTGAACCCGAAGTAACCCTTCTTAGTGATACACCTTAGTATTAAAACAGGTTTTCGTGAGTATTCTCCTTTTCTCGTATTTTATCCTAGATACTTCCAGTACCTTAAATATGTTTTGAAAACGTGATTTTTATTTTTGCAAAATATTCTGTTCTGTGGATGTGCTATTTCCTTATAAATCACCCTGTCTCTAACATAATGATGTTAAGTTACAGTAATATGTAATCTTGGTGCGTGTCCTAATTGCTTCCTTAGGTGAAACTCCTTAGCAGGGAATTCCTTAGTGTGGAATTACTGAACCAAAGGTGATACATATTTTAAATGTGTTTTGTTAAACTGTGCCCCGGAACAGTGGTGACTGGCTATTCTCAGCAACAGCATCTGAAATTACCTTCGTTTCCTATAGGGATGTTCATTCTTTTCTCATTGATCTGTAAGAGCTCTCATTATGCTTAAGATATTAGATCTCTTTCTACCACACATATTGAGAGTATGGACTTGAAACTTCTTAACGTCAAGATCTATGCCTTATTAAATCTGAATCTCATAATATTGAGTTCTGTGACTTGTGCACAGTATGACCCAATCAATATCCAAAGGACATAGAGGAATGATATCTGCCATCAGGAAGCATCTATTATAGGCTAAGGAATATAAACAAATACAAAAGCCAAAATGAAATAAATGCTAGAATGGAGGCACTAGATAACTACTGGGGATCAAAGAAGAACATGTGATCAATTCCAATCAGGAGAACCGGTAGGCCCAATGTCATTTAGATTTTGAGTGTGAGTTCTTTACCAGAGAAGACATTCTAGGCTAAAGAATCAGCATAAATGCAACACATGGCATGAAAATGGCTGGCTTGTTTGAGAAAAGGATGCGTTTACTGCCTACTGATGCTAAGAGCACCCTGAAGGCTACAGGGCTTTATATGGACAATAGGGCCAAATGGAAAACTTGTGACTCTTTCTTGTGTTTAGGGAAGATGGTGCCAGTAGCCATATGAGTGAGAGACGGGAGAAGAGAGAGACTGCTAACTTGCTTTATTTATTTTTTAAGATTTTATTTATTTATTTATTTGAGGAAGAGATAGGGAGAAAGAGAGAAAGAACATGAGAGTGGGGAGGGGCAGAGAGAGAGGGAGAAACAGGCCCCCCACTGAGCAGGGAGCCCCATGGAGGGCTCAACGCCAGGACCCTGAGATCATGACCTGAGCTGACAACAGACGCTTAACTGACTGAGCCACCAAGGTGCCCCTGCTAACTTGCTTTAAAAGAGGGTTTGTGGGACTAGCCAGGATGGTGAAACAGTAGACTCCTGAATTCCCCTCCGCCCATGGATTCATCAAATTTATAGCTACACAGGAAGCAATTCACTCTGAGAGAGATCCAGAAACTAGTTGAGTGACTCTTACATATTGGGCAATTGAGAAAATACCCATATTAAAATGAACAGAAAGTGGAGTTTTCCTTGGACAGGGCTTTATCCTACTGCATACTTTATAAGCTGCTGCCAGGGAGTCCCAAGCAGCATGCATCTAGGTGTTTACTGTGATCATCCCTGGAGCCTGACAGACCCAATAAGAACTTCCCATGCCTTCTTTTTCTGCCTCACTTCAAAATAAAACCAAGTCACCAATATCTCCCTGGAAAGAGCTTTTCTATACATCTAGCACCCCCAACTTTTATGGCTACTATCCAAAGGATGGGCCTCCAAATCACCTAGTTTGATGGGTGATTTACTTACATTCATGAGTCCCATAGAATTATAGAAAACAAAGAAACAGTTGCTATTGTTGTTGTTTTTTTTTAAAGATTTTATTTGTTTATTTGTCAGAGAGAGAGAGAGAGAGCACACAAGCAGAGGTGGCAGGCAGAGGGAGAAGCAGGCTCCCTCCTGAGCAAGGAGTCTGATGTGGGACTTGATCCCAGGGCCCTGGGATCATGACCTGAGCTGAAGACTGACACTTAACTGACTGAGCCACCCAGGTGTCTCCAGAGAAGCAGTTTTTAAATGGACACAGGAAGACCCCCTCTGGCTATACACCCAGACTCAGCACAGATGGTGCAGGCAAAAAATGTCCATCTTGTGGTATCTCCCTGAAATGGGTTTGCATTCACAGTTTTTCAGCTGTTACCTGAGAGTCCAGTCTGTAATCATCTTGCCTCTAGGTTGGATGACTGTGATCCTCCCCTTCAGGGTCACTAACAAGTCTTGGTACACTCTCAACTACTAGAAGCAACTAGGAACAAAGTCAGCAACTTGAACAATCACAAAGATTTGATAGGCAATCAGGAGCTCAAACCAAGTGGACTGATAAGATTCTTTCCCTACGTGAGACCAGTCTGTCAAGACTGGGATAGAAGGCTGTTTTACCTACTGCACAAAAACAAACACAGGGAGTCAAGGAAAATGAAGAAATGGAGGAATACATTTAAAAAAAATGACATGATAAATGTTCAGAAACTGATCTTAAAGAAGTGAAGATAAGTGATTAACCTCAAAGACAAGGCAGTAGAACTCATCAAATCAGAGGACAAAAGAAACAAGAGTGAAAAAGAATAAAGATATCTTAAGGACTTACACAGCACTGTAAACAGACAAATATATACATTACAGAGTAAGAAAATGAGAGATAGAAAGGCACAGACAGGTTATTTAAATATAATAATGGCTGGGGTGACTAGGTGGCTCAGTTGTTTAAGCATCTGGCTTTTGATTTCAGCTCAGGTTATGATCTCATGGTTGTGAAATCGAGCCCCGCCGTGGGCTTTAAGCTTGGCATAGTGTCTGCTTGAGATTCTCTCTCTCCCTCTTCCTCTGCCCCTCCCCCTAAACTCTCTCTCTCAAAATGAATAAATAAAATATTAAAATAAATTCCCCCTAGTCTGGGGGGAAGAAACAAACATCCTAGAGATTTTCAAATAAAGGGAATTCAAACAGAGGCATATCAAGACACATTATAATTAAACTGTCAAAAGTTAAAGACAAATAATCTTAAAAGCAGCAAAAGAAAAGCAACTTGTTACATACGAGGGGAAACCCTATAAAGAATATCAATGGATTTTTTTTTTTTTTTTTTTAGCAGAAATCTTCAGGCCAGAGGAAGTGGGATGATATAGTCAACGTTTTGAAAGGAAAAAAAAAATAAGCATGCCAGCCAAGAATCTTTATCTAACAAAGTTTTTCTTTACAACTGAAGGAGAGATAAAGAGCTTCTCAAACAAAAATTGAAGGAGTCCATCACCACTAGATTGGCCTAAAGAAATGCAAAAGGGAGTTCTTCAATATGAATTAAAAACACTTATTGGTAACATAAAAATATATGAAAGTATAAAACTGGTAAATTCAGAATACTCTAATATTATAATAAAGATGGATAAATCACTTATAACTCTAATATAAAGATTAAAAGACAAAAGAATTAAAAGTAACTCTAATTACAATAATTCATTAATGGATATATAATATAAAGATGTAAATCATGACACCAAAAACACAAAATGTGGGTGGGGAGTATATAAAAATGTAAAGCTTTATATATATATAAGTTGTATATATTTTAAGTTGTAATATATATATAAGTTGTATATATTTTAAGTTGTAATCAACTTAAAATATACTGTTATAAATATAAGATGCTACGTGTAAGCCTTCTGGTGAGAAAAAAGCAAAAAATTATAGTAACTACAGTTGAAGAGATAAAGAGGTAAGAATCAAAGCACACACTACAGAAAATCAACAAATTACAAAGGAAGAGAAAAAGAGAGGAAGAAAAGAACAAAGGAATTATAAAACAGCCAAAACCAAAAGCAACAACAATTAGTATCTGAATGCATAAAAGAAAAACAAGACCCAATTATATGCTGCCTACAAGAGATTCACTTTAGCTTTAAGGACAATATAGGTTCAAAATAATAGATGGGGAAAAAAATATCCCATGCAAAAGAAACAAAAGAAAGCAGGGGAAGCTGTATTTATAGCAGACAAAATACACCACAAACTAAAAACTGTAACAAGAGGCAAAGAAGGGGTCCCTGGATGGCTCAGATGGTTAGGTGTCTGCCTTTCGCTGGTTATGATCTCCAGGTCCTGGGATCAAGCCCATGTCAGGCTCCCAGCTTGGCAGGGAGTCTTCTTCTCCTTCTCCCTCTGCTTCTCCCCCTGCTTCCACTCTCTCTCTCTCCCCCAAATGAATAAATTTAAAAAATTAAAACAAAAGAAGCAAAGAAAATCATTAAATAATGTTAAAGTGGTCAATTCATTTGGTGGATATAACATTTGTACTATTTATGCACCCAACATCAGAGCACCTACACATAGAAAGAAAATATTAACAGACCTGAAGGGAGAAATGGACAGCAATACACTAATACTTCAATACCCCACTTTCAACAATGGATAGACGATCCAGACAAAAAATCAATAAAGAAACATTGGATTTAAAGTACACATTAGGCCAGATATACTTACAGACCTATCGGACATTCCATCCAAAAGCAGCAGAATACACATTCTTTTCAAGTGCAACGTGGGACATTCTCCAAGGTAGATCAGATATTAGGCCACAGAACAATTCTTAATAAACTTAATAAGACTGAAATCTCATCAATATCCTTTCAGAGCACAATGGTAGGATACCAGAGATCAATTAAGAAAGAAAACTGGAGGGGCGCCTGGGTGGCTCAGTGGGTTAAGCCTCTGCCTTCAGCTCAGGTCATGATCTCAGGGTCCTGGGATCAAGCCCCACATGGGCTCTCTGCTCAGCAGGGAGCATGCTTCCCTGCCCTCTCTCTGCCTGCCTCTCTGCCTGCTTGTGATCTCTGTGTGTCAAATAAACAAATAAAATCTTTAAAAAAAAACAAAAAAAGAAAGAAAGAAAACTGGAAAATTTGCAAATATGTGGAGATTAAACCACACGCTCCTGAATAACCACTATATGAAAGAAGAAATCAAGAATAAAATAAAATAAAATCTTGAAGCAAATGAAAAATGGAAACACGAGACATCAAAACTTACCATATGCAGCCAAAACGAGTTTAAGAGGGAAGTTTATATAATAATAAATACATTAAGAAAAAAAGAGATATTTTAAATAAACAACCTAACTTTACACAGCAAGGGACTAGAAATACAAGAACAAACTAAGCCTAAATTAGTAGGAGGAAGGAAATAACAAATATCAGAATAGAGATAAATGAACTAGATACTAGAAAGATAATCGAAGAGATCAATGAAATTAAGTTCTGGAAAGATAAACAACATTCACAATCCTCTAGTTAGACTAAGGAAAAAAGAGAGAAGACAAATCAGAAATGAAAGAGAAGGCATTACAAATGATAACACAGAAATACTAAGTACAAAAGAAATTACAATGAACAATCACATGCCCTAAGATAACTTAGAAGAAATGGATAAATTCTCAGAAACAACTTACCAAGACTGAAACATGAAGACTGAATATCTGAATAGACCAAATTGCTAAGAAGACTGAATCAGTAATCAAGACCTGCCAACAACGTCCAGGACCAGATGACTTCACTAGTGAAGTCTACCAAACTTGTAAAGAAGAATTATTCCCAATCCTTTTCAAATGCTTCCAAAAAACTGAAGAGGTGGAAACACTTCCAAATTCATTTAACAAGGCCAGCATTATCCTGATATCAAAACCAAACAAGGACACTACAGAAAAGAATATTAAAGGCCAATACCCCTGATGAAAAACAAAGTATTAGCAAAGAAAATTCAATAGTACATTAAAAGGATGAAACACCATGATCAAGTGGGATTTATTCCAGGGATGCAAGGATGATTCAACATCCACAAATCAATGAATTTGATGCACCACATTAACAAAGAAAAGTATAAAAATTGTACGTGCAGCCCAGCATGTGCAGAAAAAGCTTTTGATAGAACTCAACACCCTTTCATAATAAAAAGCTCTCAGCAAATTGAGTATAGAAGGAATGTACCTCAACATTTCAAGCCCACATTAACATCATCCTCTAAGGTCAGGAACAAGACAAGGATGCTGTTCTTGCCACTTTTATTCAACATAGTATGAAAGTCCTGGCCAGAGCAATTAGGCAAGAAAAAGAAATAAAAGTCATCCAAATTATAAAGGAATAAATAAAATTGTCTCTGTTTGCAGAGGACATGCTATAACATGTAGAAAACCCTAAAGACTTCACCAAAAAACCTGTTAGAACTAGTAAATCCACTGAAGTTACAGTATAAAAAATCAATATAGAAAAGTCAGTTACATTTCTATGTATTAATAACATATTATCAGATAGATATTAAGAAAACAATCCCATTTATAATTGCATCAAAAGAATAAAATCCTTAGAAATAAATTTAACCAAAGAGGTGGAAGATCTGTACAATAAAAGCTACTGAATCTTGATCCAAGAAATTGAAGAAGACACAAATAGAAAGACAATCTGTGTCCACTGATTAGAAGAATTAACACTATAAAAATATTCACAGTACACAAGATGATCTACAAATTCTATAATATCCCTATCAAATTCCAGTGGCATTTTTCATAAAAATATGAGAAACAATCCTAAAATTCCTGTGAAACAACAAAGGACCTATATAGCCAAAGAAATCTTGAGAAGGAAGAACAATGTGGAAGGCATCATGCTTCCTGATTTCAAACTATATTACAAATCTACAGTGATCAAAACAGTATGGTATCAGCATAAAGATAGACAATAAATCAGTAGAACAGAATAGAAAGCCCAGAAATATAACCATGCATATATGATCAATTAATTTTCAACAACAGAGCCAAGAATATACAATGGAGAAAAGATAGTTTCTTCAATAATGGTGTTAGGAAAGCTTAAGAAGGAAGTTGGACCCCTGTCTTAACCATATAAAAAATCAACTCAAAATGGATTAATGAGTTGAATGTAAGATATGAAACTACAAAACTCCTAGAAGAAAACATAGGGTTGAAGTTCCTTAACATTGGTCTTGGCAATGATTTTTTGAATTTTACACCAAAAGCAAAGGTAATAAGAGCAAAAATAAACAAGTGTGACTAAGCCAAACTAAACTAAACTAAACTAAACTCCTTCTGCATAGCTAAGGAAATCATGAATGACAGAAAATGCAAACTACAGAATGGGGGAAAGTATTTGCAAGCCATATATATATATACATATTTTTAAAGATTTTATTTTTTTATTTGACAGAGAGATATGGAACACAAGCACGAGGAGGGGCAGAAGGAGAGGGAGAAGCAGGCTTCCCGCCCAAGCAGGGAGCCTGATGCAGGGCTCGATCCCAGGACTATGGGATCATGACCTGAGCCAAAGGCAGAGCTTAACAACTGACCCACCCAGGAACCCCAAAAAGCCATATATTTGATAAAGGTTAACTATCCAAAATATACAATTAACTCATATAACGCAATAGAAAAAAAAAAAAAAACCCAAGTAATCCAATGTAAAAATGGGCAGAGGATCTGAATAGATATTTTTCCAGAGAAGACATACAAATGGCCAACAGGTGCATGAAAAGTTGCTCAACATCATTCATCATCAGGAAAATGCAAATTGAAACTACAATGAGCTATTACCTCACAGCTGCTAGGATGGCTGTTATCACAGGAGATGACAAATGCTGTCAAGGATATAAAAAAATGGGAACCAGGGTACATTGTTGGTGGAAATGTAAGCTGGTATAGCCACTATGAAAACAGTATGAAGGTTCCTGAAGAAGTTAAAAATAGAACTAACATATGATTCAGCAAGCTACATTCTGAGTATATACATCCAAAGGAAAGAAATCATTATCTTTTTTTTTTTTTTTTAAGATTTTATTTATTTATTTGACAGAGAGAAATCACAAGTAGGCAGAGAGGCAGGCAGAGAGAGAGAGAGAGGAGGAAGCAGGCTCCCTGCCGAGCAGAGAGCCCGATGCGGGACTCGATCCCAGGACCCTGAGATCATGACCTGAGCCGAAGGCAGCGGCTTAACCACTGAGCCACCCAGGCGCCCAAGAAATCATTATCTTAAAGAGGTGTCTTCACTCCCATGTTCACTGAAGTATTCTTCACAGTAGCCAATGTATGGAAACAACCCAAGAGTTCATTGGTGGATGCATGGAGAAAGAAAATATTATATCTATAATAGAATGTCATTGCACCTTGAGAAAGAAAGAAATCCTGACATTTGTGACAACACAGATGAACCTGGCGGACATTGTACTAAGTGAAATAAGACAGACAGAAAAAGACAAATACTGCATGGTATCACTTAGATGTAGAATCTAAACAAACAAACAAACAAACAAAAAAAACCATTAAACTCATAGAAACAGAGAATGGCCTGGTGGTAGCCAGGGAGGGGAATAGGGAGAGATGGCTTAAAGGATATGAATCTTCAGTTACAAGAGCAATGTGGTCTGAGGATCTAATGTATAACGTGGTGACTACAGTTGATAATGCAGGTGATGTCGTTGAAATTTGCTAAGAAAGTAAAACCTAAGTGTCCTCCCCAAAACCAGATCATCTGTGAGGTGATGGATGTGTTAATTAACTGGATAGGGGAAGTCCTCTCGTAATATATATGTATATATGTATATCCAATCACCACACTGTGCCCTTCAGATAAACTACATTTTTTATCTGTCAATTGTACCTCAGTAGAGCTGCTGGAAAAAATCGAAAGAAGCTTTGTGACATCCAGGGCTTGCCTCAGTCACCTGCTGTAGCACTTACTCATAAGCCCCGTGCTTCTGGATGCGAGAATGCGTGGGTCTACCATCATGGCTCCTCGGCTCAGACCTAAAGGTGGATTTCCTGTGCACAGCGCTAATAAGACCTCCATGGATTTGCAGTCCAATCTCCAAAGCTCATCTCAAACATCTTCTCCTTTAAAAAAAAAAAAATAGTTTCATTGAGATTGAAATCACCATACAATTCTCCTGCTCAAAGTAGATCATTCAGTCCCACAATTCAGAGCTGGGCAACCATCACCATGATCTATTTTAGAACACTTCCATCACGGCCCACGAGGAACCCGGCCCTTAGCCATCACCCCTCTCCAACCTCCCCACCTCTCCTGGTCCTACACAACCTCCACTCGAGTTTCTGTTTCAAAGGATTTGCCAATTTTAGACCTATTGTATAACCGGGTCATACAATATGTGGTCTTTTGCGAATGGTTTCTTTCACTTATTGTGCTGTCTTCAAGGCTCACCCCTGTTGTAGCACGTGTCAACACTTCATTCCTATTCATGGCTGAGTAATATTCTGCTGTGTGACTATGCCACATTTTACTTCTCCATTCATCAGTCGATGGACACATGGGCTGTTTGCACCTTGGGCTCTTCTGAATAGTGCTGCTATAAAACATTCAAAACACCATCTCATTTTGAGGGTTTTTTGGGTTTTTTACCCTTCAACCAAATGTGATTCTCCATTATGTGTCCCCCATGGCCCGGTCCCTCTCCCATGATGCTTAGCACCGCCATACTTACACCACAGTTATTCGTGGGCTCTTTCTAAGCCTGTGCTGGAGGCTCAGTCCCATGAAAGAGTGCATTGTATCTCTCTCCTCTTGTCTCTTAGCTTGTCTTACTCCCTTTGCCCACTTAGCTTGGCAGCTGGGGATTATCAGAGGATCCTTTCTCAGGGGCTATGGGAGGGCAGCGTTGTCTCTCTAGCTTTGTCTTTGGGAGAGGCAAGTGGCAATGTCTATATGGAAAAACAAAAGCGAGCTGTGTTGCAAGTTACTCTATTCATTATTTCAAGTTCTTTCCACATTCAAGGAAAAGAGAATCATCCAAATTAAAATCAATGCCATCGAATGTAAAAGATGAGCATTCAAAGAATAGGCAAATATGGTTTCCCCCTGGCTCCCTGATGAATTGGGTTAAAATAACCATGATATTAAAAGTAGTTCTATTATTAATCACACAGTCCATAATGCTCAGAAAAATACTGGTTTTAGGCTTAATCAAAATTTTAATGAAGACTTTCAATGTTTAGGTTCTTAAGAAAATCCTCTTTTTTTTGGGATATGATGTAATTGAAATGAGTAAGTTGTGAATTGTGAATTTTAAACAAGGGCACTTCTGTCCTAGCCTCTGATGATCACTCCAGAATATGCATAGGTCAGAAAAATGTGCTTTTATGGACTTCAGATTTCTCCTTAGTTACCCTTATTCTAAACCTCAGCGACCTTTGCCCCTAGTGGCTCCTCGTGCCTCTGTCTCCCTCCCCCCTTCCCAAAGGGGCTGAGAAATAAAGTCACAGTAAGATGTAACTGACACTCAAGGCCATGGTGTCACCACCCTAGGGAGCTGGCTTTTTTATAGAGTTGGGATCCCTTGTCACTAGGAAGACGCCTGCCCCCTGCTGCAGTCTCAGCTGTCCTTTCTTTGCCAGGAGCCATCTTATCCCTCTCCTTCCTTTAGGTTGTGTCTTCATTCTAATCTTCTTCTGCCCCCTCCCAGCCCAAAATATAGTGGACAGGGGACAGGGGAGTAGATGTGAGGTCAGAGGGCTGAGATTTGGATCTGCCATTTTCCAGCCATGTGATCCTGAGCCAACTGAATGGCTCTGGGCTTTGGCACCTTTCGCTGCAAAGCGGGATAACAATGCGCCTGACCAAGTCCTGCTTACACCTGGCAGTGGGTGCGGGGCCAGGCACAAAAGAGGCAGGCACGCTGGGTGTCCCCCCTTCCCTGTATTTCTCCCAAATGTGTAATAACCTGTCATTGAAGCTTCCAGGAGACATTTAGTTTATACCCTCTTGCGTTATTGACGATTGTCCCTGCGGGCACAAACCCCTCCTGTGCTGATTACCTGTCTCCCCCCACTCCCAGCAGAGGTCTGAGCACCCGGAGGATATACAGGGCCCCTGTGCACACTGGATGACAGATGACTCTCTTTTCCTCTGTCCCAGGGAGGGGAACCACTGCTCAGTGTTACCAAACGTGAAGAGTATTGGTGCGTAATGACCAAAGCCACTGCCTGAATCAATTATTTGAACAGGATCTAACGTCTATGCATTCTTTCCCACCCTCCTATTATAGCTAGGAGAGGGAAAATTTCCTAATTCATCTGTGTGCCGTTTCGTGCCGCTTCGAGGAGAATGAAATTGATAAACGCACTGCGGTTCCTGTAGAATAAATAGTTCTTATAAAGCCAAACTAAGTAAGGTGATTTGCAATATGGATTTTTCCCTCCGAGTTATTAGAATATGTTCAGTCAGCACATTCGGCCTCTTGTCTCCAGCGATACATTAAATTAACAGCCCTCACCTCCACCCCCATCTCAGGTTGTGGATGGCGCCTTGCGTTTGTCTTGGCAGGTCGGGCTGAGGGAAGCAGGGACAAGTAGAGCAGGTTCTGCATGTGTGTACTCACAGAGATGCTCATTGGCTTACTGCTCTCTCGAGGGCATGTCCACCAAGAGCTCTGGAAGCCCCTGCAAGGTGCACCCAGGGGCCACTGTGCCTCCCTCTAACCTACATCTCCCATGGGTGCTGCTCCCATGGGGCCCTACAGGGCCTTTACGGTGCCTTGCACACAGTAGGTGCAACTGTCTAGCAGGTCTGCCCAAAGGACCAAGTGACTGCGGGAGAACTCTTACGGGACCTGGCCCAGCTTGGAGGGACACCAACACACTAGAGTCAGGCTGGGCATCTAAAGCGGTGGGGGTGAACGAGGTGGGCAAGGGGTCAAGTACAGTTTGCAAATGCTTAAACAAGAAAACCTGATGTAGTAGTTCTGCTTAACTCGAAGATAAACCTCTCTGTAGCGAATTATGGAATCTGTAAGATATAAGGAGCCCAGATGCTAAACAAGGGGGTGGGGCGAGGAGGACATGGGAGCTTCTCTCTGGGGTGATTACCCACCCAGCTCCTCATCTCCTGCCTCTCTGAGCGGCCCGAGCTTGGGCTCTGATCCCAATGCATTGATTCACCTAGCTCTTGCCACCTTCTAGCATTACTGTGTTCTGTAATAAAGTTTTGGTTCCCCTGGCCAGTCAGGTGCCTTCCTTTGCTTTCGGTGAAATGAGACAACAGTGATACACTGTGTGACACATCCCGCTGGAAAAACCAGCTCTTACTTGAAGGGCCCAGGTTTGAGATATCCCATTTATTAAAGGATTCAGAGAGCCCAGCTTGTACCTCCTGGGTCCATGTGGGTTATACTGTGTTCCTGTCCTCAGGATCTAAGAACATGAGAGCGCCCTATAAGCAAGGATATTTTCAGAGTCTCTGGATGTGGTAGCGGGGACCTTTTCCCCCTTGCACCACATCCCCCATTATCACAGCCACTGACTCAACACCCCTGAGCCTTCCGATCGCTTCCTCAATAATATGCAAGGACATAATCCCAAATCTTTCCCTCATTTATGAAATTCTACCATTTACACCCAAACTTCAAGAAGCCTTCTTAGCACTGTGCGGACTGATTCCAAGTGTCCTTGCCAGGCACTAAAACCCCAGTTCTGAGTGATAGCCCCATATCAATAAATCCTCTCCTTTTCAAGCCATTCTGCCCACGACAGGTGAGAACCATCTTCTTCAATGCCGTTATAGAGGCCCCTCTGTCCTTCACCATGTGCCTTGAGCTGCTACCTGGCTGTCCCGAGCCTATCAGGTAACACCTGGCCAGCTCTGGCGTCCTCACTGTGACCACTGCCTCCAGGCTGATCAGATGCCACAGCTTCACGTATCCCCATGCTTCCCTTCCACGCACTTCAGCCAAAGGGAACGATCAGAGTAAGTAGGATGCGATTGCATATCAGACGTTAACACCACCCACTTGCCACATGGCCACCAGTACAGGCCACTGGTCCTCATTCCTGAGAGAACTGTAGCATTTATGAGTGGTAAGGCAGAACTCTCTGCTCGGAGACAAAGGGTAGAAGGCTTTACCCATCAATTCCTGTCCCCTGCTGGGTGAGGATGGACCCGTGGGCATTAAGCCCCGACACTTCCAAGTTGCACAAGTGTAAGAGCCAAGCACTTTTCTGCAGGCAGAGGAGACACCAGAATCGGGAATTGAGAGGTGGGCACGCTAGAGGAGCCTGAGGCAAGATAGGGTCTCACTGTACCCGTCAAGGTCAGTCGGCCTCCATGGAACAGGTCTCTGCAGCAGGGGCTGGATCCCAAGGTCGGGGTTGAGAGTATATGAAGTGAGGCTTGAGGGTGTCCTGCACAGCTGCCTGTGCTAATGGAGGAGGAAAAAACAGACCACACAACATGTTTGATTTGAGAATATCTTTAATCTTTCTACAGATTCTACCTTTCACATTTTGTTTAGCTCAAGTTAATGTTGACATTGCTTTCCCTAAGCACCCCTAAAGCCCAAACTGTTCCTTGAAATGCCCTGCATGGAAAATCCACATGTGACTCATTTGTTCAGGGGGGAAAAAACTGTTCTAGGCACTAGAATTACAGTAGTGAACACAACAAAAGAAAAATCTCTCAGGTAGCTTACAATATGACGGAGGGGAATAAGGCAAGAGGAAGGTAGGGCATGCAGGTGGCAGGGGAGGGTTTGCTATTTTAAACACGGTGCTCAGAGAGGACCTCCTGGCCAGGCAAAGCGTGAGCAGATACTCAAAGGAGGGAGATGCATGGATATCCAGACGCAGCATTCCAGGCAGGAGGACTAGCAAACGCAGAGGCCTGGTGGGACCATGTCTGCCCACTGGAGAAGGGCCTGGTGGCCAGTGGGCTGGCATGGAGTGGGGGAGTGAGCCGGAGGGCTGGCAGGATGCCTGGGGCTTTTACTTGGAGAGAGGAAGGAGGGGAGTCTTCGGAGGGGTTTTTGAGCAGAGGAGCAAGTGATGCTGATTATATTGCAATTGTGTACAAACTGTCACAGTGATGGGAACACATCCCAGCCTCACCATGGTTCAGGCTGGTATTCTCAGGAAAGGCAGCCAGCAGGTGCGGCGGGTGAGTGGAGTTGCAGGGAAGGCAATACTGAATGTCACTATCCAGGCACAGAGACAACGGCGGGGCTTTGGTCATAGATGAGACAGGACTGGTGGTGGAGATCAACTTCCAAACTGTAGAGGTGGTCCAGGCTGGAGGACCCAGACCCCTAGAGGTACACGCCAGGGGGAGCCCTGGCAGCACTTCGCATGGGGCTGACGCAGGGGGATGCCTGTCCTCCCGGGCAGGAGGCTCCTCTGTCTTCCACTGTCCTGTACAGTGAGTCCACTCGTAAACCGCGCCATTGACAAGCATGGCAATAAAACTTCAATGTTCCTGATGGCAGTAGTCTATTTTCTTAACCTTTGGCTTCCCTTTTTCCTGGTACTTTTATACATCTGGTTCTGGTAAAATAAAAAGATTCACTCCATTTACAACTGGACTTCCTGCTCAGGCCTGGGCTTCCCTCCCCAGCTGAGGTGCAAATAGGGGTGCTCCTCCTGGAGGGAACCATCTCTGGGCTGGACAGTGGCACAAACGTCCCCACGGCGATCAGAGGCAGCTTCTCCCAGGGCCTGCTGGAGAGCCTTCTGGAAGTTACCGTCTGGGAAGAGACTCTCTAGGAGACTACCCTGATGCACTCCCAGCGCCCCAGATGGGGCTCAGTACCGAGTAGTGGTCCACAGGACAATGACACCTCCTAATTATTTGGATCCTTGGTCCTGGGTGGGTTTTACTTACTACTTTCTACCTCAGCTGTTTTTGTTTGTGTTCAAGCAGGATGCAAACTCTTCAGGGTGAGGGTAGCCTCTTACCTGCACATGTGCCAGTCTGTTGACGAGAAGGAGGAAGACAGCTGACAGAAGAATGGGGGGCCCCTTTGAGGCCCCTGGTGAAAGCTGCTCAGTGGGGCAGAGCAAGGAAGAGAGAAGTTGAACACGGGTCCTTGTCACCTGACGAGGGACTCGATTTCAGTCCCTCTAACTGCGAGTGAGCACAACTTCTCCTCTGGACCGTGAGGAAGGCAGGACAAAGACAAACTCACCCCCACCCAGGCCTCAGGTTGTTCTTCAAATCTCACCATGCAACAGGAAATCTCACAGCCAGCGGACACCAGACATGCACCCGAAAAGACTCTTGGGGACACCACTACGGAGTACGACCCACGACCAAATATTCACCCTGCCCACAGCAAGCCTCACTGTGAGCAACACTCCGGGCACGGGCTTTGTGTCATCTGCCCTCATCCTCTGTCAACACGAAAAAGGCTATTTCATTATCTCCAGTTTATGGAGGGAGAAAACACCTCAGAATTTGCTCAAGTTTCCAAAGTTCCTCATGACTCCAGACCCCTATGACTTCGTGGGTGTAGGTGGGCAATGGACACAGACCTCCTCACTCCATAACCCCCCACCCGCATACTGCCCATGGGCACAGACACACACACCGCTCACACACACTCCACACACACTCAGACACGCATGTCTACTCACCACACGCACCCACACACACATGCAGACACCACACACCTAAACACACAACCCACGTGACACTGCGCACTGAACACTCCGCACACTTCGCCACACACGCACGATACGCACGTCCAAAAATGTGACAGAAAAGAAAAAAAAAGATTAAAATATTCAGACTTACTAGTGTTCAAGGAAATACTGATTTTAGAAAAATCTGAACTCGGCCACATGAGACCAAACACTGCTCTGGGAGCTGCGAGTTCAGACTTCCTGGGTGGCCATGTTGTCAGTACTGCTTCTGTGCTGGATGACAGCAGGTGGGTCACTACACCTGTGTCTCCTCCAGCTCCATGACACTCTGGAGATAATGACGCCTACTTCAGAGTGCTGTTGAGAGAATTTAATAAGTACAGCACGGGAAGTGCTTAGAACAGTGCCCACCGTGTCAGGAGAGCCACGCGCGTTCCACTGTTACTACTGTTGTCACCGTCACTGCTGCCTTTCAGGTGGGAACGCCTCTTTGGAAGGTGGTTTGGTCAAAATCCTTAAAAACTGTCCCAGCAATTCCTTGACCCTGAGAACGTGAACAGAGAAGCTCACACAATCTTCTGGGGAAGGGTGTTCACTGCAGCATTATTCATAGCCAAGGGGGAAAAATGGAGACAATCTGAAGTTCTGACACCAGGAGGTTGGTCACGGTGCCCTCTGCCTGGCCACTCTAGATAGAAGCCTTGAAGCCATCCTTTGTTCCTCCCTCCCATCGAGTGTTGTCACCACCTCCTCCCTCAGGAATCTGACCACTTCCTGCTTACACCCCTCAGAGAAGGCCTGCCACCGCCCTGCCCACCACAGACCACCCCCACTGCTCCCGTGCTGACCTGATGCTCTGTCCTTTCCTATGGCGCTCATCACCCCTGTACTGGCCAGCTCCCCACTTCTGCCTCTCCCACCAGATGGTGAGTCTCCTGAGGGCTCCATGTGGCTGTCTTGTTTCCTAAGAAATCCCCAAAGCCTACAACAGTGCCTGGTACACATGATGCTTCCTGACCCAGGAATAAGCAAGTGAAAGAAGGAATGTGAAATGTGATTCAGTCTCTTTTTTTTTTGGAGAGAGAGAGAGTGCAAGGGGCAGAAGGAGAAGCAGGGAGAGTCTTAAGCAGGCTCCATACCCAACGTGGAGCCCAACACAGGGTTCCATCTCATGACCGTGAGATCATGACCTGAGCCGAAATCAAGAGTGAGATGCCTAACTGACTGGGCCAGCCAGACGCCTCAAGAATGTGATTCAGTCTTAAGGCTGAATTCCCAATGAATCCATATATCCATATGATACAATATTCAATGAGAAAAAAAGTCTACAAAACTGTATATATTACATGACATTAACATTATTACATAAAAATATATGTGTAAAGACCCAGGCACTAAATTGTTAGCTATGGTTATTCTTGGGCATTTTAATTTTTTCTTTATATTTGCATGTATTTTCAAGATATTTTATAATAAACATCCATTCCCTTTATAATTAGGAAAACAAGGGGTAAGACAGATATTGCAAAGGATCCAGAACTTTTGAAATAAACCATTATAGCGAGCAAGATCTGAATGGTTGAGGTTTCCTGGGAAATACCCACATTTGAACTTGCCCACAGCAATTGTCTATTACAGCTGTCATTTTCAGAGCAGCTCTGCCCGGTCACCAGTGACTCCTCTAATAATGGGCTCCTTCCTTTCTCGTGGGGACACATTAGGCCAAGTCCAGCAGAGATGACAGGTAGTGGTTTCAGTAACATGACATACATTTCTTTCTTCTTCCAAACAGAAAAAGTCAGGGTAAACGAGTTTGTGGTTTGTTTGTTTTTTTTTTTTTTTTCTGAGTTATCCTACTCACACATTCACAGTAACGTTGTAGAAGCTCTCATAGAGAACTTGTTTCTATGTTCCCATGGCTGTGTCTTTTACTGATTGTAGGAACTGTTGAAAGGTACCGATGTGACAGCCATCACATCAGAGGGCCACTAGACCAGACCTCCTCCAGCTTGGGAATCCAAGTGAGCCCAGCGTGCCAGCACACAGAGAAGGAGCCGTTGGATGGAACTAGGGAGGCTGTGACCTGTGGAATTCAGGACAGTGGTTTCAAGTGCTGATCTAGACCCTGGATTTCTTCTATCGCCTGATTTCTCGGTGCCTTAGTTTTCCCATAGGTTAAACTGGAATGTTTATGCACCTCTCTGAGATAGTTGGAAGGACTAGTGAAATTTACAGCACTACCACTGGGGATGCGTCATCCCAACCTTCTGCCCACAGGCCTCTGTTAAGCAGATAGCCACATGAGGAACTGACTGGAAAGAAGTAGGGCTGCGCAACCTGGAGCAGAGTAAAGAAATTATGGGATGGTGGAACATAAAAATTGCAGCATGCTCAGAAGACAGATTTGTTCCAAGTGGCTTCCCAGTAGCAAAAGTTCTAGAAAACCAGATTTCTGCATCACGTAAAAAAAGCTTCTAAGAACAAAAGGTGACCGAAAAGGCTACCTTATAAATACTGAGTTATCCATCACTGTGACTATTTCAGTGGGGCTGAGTGATTGTGGGCAGTTTCAGTAGAAGGGATTTGGAATAAAGTTGAAGACCAGACAGATAAGCTCTCATATCACTCCCAATTCCCAGAACCTATGTTTCTGCCACTTGGCCTTTTTTGCTTTTGGAGCTATTTGAAAATAATTTACAATTCATCCTCAACACCATTTTATCAAGGTCCAGCCAGAGCACAATCGCCAGGAGGCCTCCCTCCCTTTGCTCCTCTGATGGTGGAGATTTGTCTCCTTCGCGGCTATCTCCTTGTTACAGGAAGAGCTCACAATAGGAGTCCAGCCTTCCGAATGAGAGCCAGAACTCAAATTCCCAGCATCCCTTGAAAGAAGGATGAAGTCTTGGCCCTTCAAATGCTCCCATTCAAGACTTGAATTTGGAAGTCAATAACCTGAAGGGGAAAAACCCGGAGGAGGAAGTTCCACTTCCTTAGACTGGGGTCTAAGGCTGGGTCTCTGGGACCTTCCTGGAAGGTCAGCCTCAGCTCTGACTCCCACCTGCCTGTGACTCTCCATGCTTCCTAACATTACTTAAAGAACGGCTAGATATCAACTATTTTCTTTGTCCTTGGACACACACAGAGCTGGACCCGCTTTCCCACTCTTCCTTGCTCTTGCATGAGGCAACATGGCTGAATCCTGAGTAATGGAAAGTGGGCGTAAGTGACAGACTTCCGTGCCTGATCCCTAAAACCTATGGCACAATGTTCCATCTCTTACCTTCCAGCGTAGTGCAGAGGATCAAATGCAGGACAAGATCTCTAGAAACACCGTGGAGCCACTGGAAGGAAGAAGTCTGGGCCCTTGAATTCCCCAGCTAGACTGTGATGCAAATGAAAAATAAGCTTCTTATTGCTTAAGTCACTTTGATTCGGGGTTGTTAAAGTGTTAGCCTTCCCTAATACACTTATTTTTTTCCCCTGAACTAGCCAAAGTTAAATTGATAGTCATATACACAGTAGGCTCCCCTTCCCTCAGAGCTGGAGGCACTGTGCTCCAAATACACCTCTCCCCCTCAAGCAGGATGGAGGGCACGCGCCAGTGCCATAGTCCAGAAATCCCATCCTTCCTCAGGCCCAGGCCACAGAAGTTTCTCTAAGGAGAGTTGGCTTCTCCTCTTATCTGGGATGGCAGGGCTCCTCACACCCTACTAGATGCTGGGAGAAGTCATGTTCTTCCTAGTGATCCTGAACTCACTTTAAGGAATCCTACCCTTCCTCTTTATTAAAAGGTGAAGCCAGCTTCGGGTCTGGAGCCCAAGAGCTATCGCTAAGGAAATTAACTTGTGCCTAGCAGAAACCAGACTTTGAGTTAGTGCAGTAGCCTTTGGCAGGTCAGGCCGGCTCGCCCCCTAACTCCCGTCCCCTCTCCAGGTGGAATCCTCTGGCCGCCATGTTGTGGCATGCGACCGACCCTCCTCTCACATTTTATTGGACTAAGGCTCGGCACGTGACCCAAGCTGGACCAATCGGAGATTGTGTCTCTGAAATCTGGAAAGGCTCTCAGACCAGCGGCCCTTAGCTCATCTCTCAGTTGAATGGGGCTCTTGTAAACTGATAGAACAGTGTGGGTGGGACCATCTTCTATGCTGCGTGGATAGAGGAACAGGCCTAGGGGAAGCCAGTCGGCTAACAAAACCAAAACAGCAGAAAAAGAGAAAAGGTGAGTGTAGGAGAAAGCAGGAGCTTTTTGAATCTGGCTGCATTCTGTGTTGTGGGTCCATGGGTCTATCCATAAAAGAAAATTTCTCATGTGGCCTTAAGCTAGGTCCAGTTAGTTGGTAACTGGAATCAGAGGTCTGGGCTGCTACAGGAAGGAGTAGGAAATGTCATCCCGCAGACTGCACCTCGGGGAAACCAAGGCACCTCCTAGCTTGTCATGAGCTGGGAAACCTAAAAATACTCTGAGCGGAAAAATATGGTGCCCGGATAGATCTCTTGGGATTTGTTCCTACGTGAAAAGGATGTGACTGTTTCTTCAGTGCGGCAGCCTCACATCAGAGCAGGGCAATGGCAGAGAAGCCCAAAGAATTGGGGTGACTCCCACAGGCAGCCGGAGTTGGGACCAGAATCTTGGCCCAGAGCCTCCAAGCTGCAAAGTCAAGTGAAACCCCCAACCTGAAACCCCCCCTTTGGAAAGAGCATCCCTTTCTCACAATCGGCCCGGGCGGGCGCTAGCCGGTTAAGTAAGCACGTGTTGCTAGGCTGGCGACAAATGACGCGGCTAATTCCCCTCGCCCCGCTGGTCCCAGCGCCGCGGTGACGCCGCGCTCCCCGCGCACACGTGCGCACTCGGGCGGGCGCGGGAGCAGCTGCAGAGGCCCGGCCGCGGGGGAAGCTGGCGGGGGGTGGGGGTGGGGGCTCAGGAGGCCTACTGAGCCCCCACCCCACCCCTCTCGCCCCTGCGCTGCGGGGAGGGCCCAGCCAGCCGGGCCTTTCAGAGTTAATTAGCCTTCATGAATATGGATGCCACCGCCGATTGAATACGGTTGAGAGGTCATAACCTGACCCCGGCGAGGCGTGCATAAAGAAAAGACTACTTTTCTCGGCTCGGTCCCTAATTGAAAGCCGAGTTGTCAGGCGCTGCGCCGTGGGTGTGATCGCCGCCGCCCCGCTTCTCCCGCAGAAGAAACACTTCGCGGGGCCGCTCTCCCCGGCGCCCGGCCCCCATTAGCAGTCCCTCTAATGACCTGCAGGTCCGTGCAGGCCGCCCCGCCACCGTCCCCCTGCAATGTCGCCCTAATGATATCTGCGCTGGGAATTCATTCCAAAGCGTTCCTTTTCCACGATGGATTTCATTTCCTGTCATTTAGAGCTGGAAGCATTTATGGAATATCACATGGTTTTCGTTTACACAGGAAATCAGCTGCAGTTGTGAGAAGATACCGACTTACTTTTGGTGTTTGTTTTTGGAAATCCACCCCCGAACTGGGGGGGGGGGGGGCGGTGGAGGAAGAGAGAAAACTAGCGTGTAGCATTTTCTTTGGAAACATTTTCCTTTTTGATCCAGAGTCCCTGTTCTCCCGAGTGGTCTGTGATTATTCAGAAAGCAGCGGTTTATTTCTGACACGTGGTAATCACTTTATGCGAAGAAAGCCCAGCCAGAAGAAGAGACGCTTTTGCTTTTCGCAGAGCGGAGGCGGGAGCGGCGGGCCCGGCGGGCGCGGGGGCGCGCAGCTGTGCCCAAGTCCCGCCCAAACCCCGCCTCCCGGCCTCGGCGCGGGACCCGCCGGGTGGTGGGGGTGGCGGGGGTCCGTGGGCCCTGCGGTCCTCGCAGCGCTGGCCGCACCTTCCGGGCACCACGGCCCTTGCTGCCCCGGCCACTCGCTGGCACCGCTCCGCTTGGACCCGAAAAGAGCGGTGTCTTGCGCCCACCCCCCTTCACCCCAAGGACCTTGCCGAGTCGGGCCGTTCTTGACCCAGCCGCGACCCATCACCCCAGGAACCAGAGAACTGCAGGAGCTGACAACAGAGATGCGGACTAATGTGGGAGAGTTTGCGATTTGTTCTTTAGGCTCCGCCCTCCGGTGGTCACTGAGTTACAGACTCCAGACTCGCCGCACCCCACAAAGACGGCACTCTCTAGTGACACCCCCCGCCTGCCACCCCCCGCCCCGCCCCGCTTCCTTCCCCAATGTGGCTCCAGCGACTTCTCCCTTCTCCGCCCGGGTTCGGAGGGCAACTAGACGGCCCTGGGCAATAGCGCCACCTTGTGGTCATCTCCTCTGCACACGTCTCCTCCGATCCTTGGCCAGGATGCTGAACAATCTGCGTGGAATGGAGACTACCTTAACAGATCCAGGGGCCCCCAAACGGATTCAGGGCTGCAGAGGAACCCCCACCAGGGTTTGTAATGGAAATGGTCTCTATCCCTAGAATGAGCTGCAAACAGGATGACAGGTTCTCCTTTCGTGTCATGTACCAAGACATTCCACAGTAAGAAACCCATTCTTATGATTTAAGGCTGACCCCCACCCCAACAAAATGGAAAATGTCCTAGTAGAGATAGGATTTAGGCATTTATTTCAGAGTGAACTGGTTTATTACCTTTTCTCAAGGGTAAGAAGGCTCCTAGAGAAGGGAGAAAGCAGGAGTCCCCCCCTTCCCCCTTCCATGTCCAAGAGGGGCAGGAGCCAGCCCTGTGACCACCCTTCGAGGGCAGGGATCACCCATATGGTGAGACTAGGGGGTGATGAGATGGTGCCTGTGGGAGACAGGGTGGAACAGAGTCCTGTGCACATTCCGGGGGTGGTAAGGGAGCCTTCAAAGAATAATGAGTCCCCCTTTGGCCCCCAGTACCCAGGTGTCCCTCTATGGTTGCTGGTTATCTCTGGCAGCTGAGTCCCTTTTAATGGAGACTCTCAGACAGCCTCACTAAGGCCACCCTCTTCCGCTGCTCTCCCCCGCCTCTGTAGCCCGTAAAACCAACAGCCATCTGTGTGAACATGAGCCCCACGTTTTTATAGTCTGTCTACTGGCGGCTGCAGGACAAGTAGGGGACAAAAGCTTCTTGCTCCAGCCCTTTCTGTCTCCAGTATTAAACTGTGTAACACGATCCGTGCTCTGAAACCAAATATTCGAGAGGACACCCAGAAGCCACCTGGCTACCACATCTCTTGATCAGGCGGGTCACTGGTGCTGTGAAAATCCCACCTGGGGAATTTTCTGGGTTTCTGAGAGGTCAGCAGGCAAAGCTCCCTCCCATGGTACAGGGAGCCTGGCCTCCCGGCTGTCACAGGCAAGTTCCAGATCTCAGGGTGTGCAGACTCCGTCTCAGTGGGGCCTGGGAGCAGACTGGGGGAGATGCTGCTCCTTTCCACAGCAGGTGGTTCTGGTCTCCATCTGAGGCTCTCCACCGCTTTCCTCCCAGGAACTGCGTTCACCTCATGTTGCTTGTTACCTAACTGATGAACTATCCGAGTCAGCGTGGTACTTCTCTGAGGCTCTCCAGCTCTGCACTAGCTGGGCCCCCGAGGAGCTCCTGAGAGCAGCCCATGGCAGGCCCAACGCACTGATCTGGTATATTCTGAGATCCATCTTCTTGCTCTCTTGTCTCTCTCTCTCTGTCTTCCACACAGCGCTCCTCTTTTTTTCTCCTCTCTCTCTGGAAGTATGGAGTTTATTGGCCTCTGCTGGAGGGAAAAACAATCACAAACTTAATTACTGTAAGATCCAAACCCTGCCTGGCTGTTTTTGGTTTCAGGGTGGTTCCCAGTGAATCACTAGGGCACACCCTCTCTCAGCTTAGGGCTCTTCTGGGTCCCATTGGCTTGACCACCTGGAAAATGGGAGGATTTTCTGAAGGAAGGGCAAGTTTTGAAAGGAAAAACCAGATGCCTGAGAGCTTCTCTGTCTCCCAAGCCCACAGGGGCCCAAGCCAAGCCCAGTCTCACAGGAGAGGGCTGGCAGGAGGCTGTGGCCTCTCCCAGAGAGCGCCTTCCCCTGAAAAGGTGAGTGGCTTCAAACCCCCACCCCTACCCCCACCCCCCCAACCTATGGCTTTACTGTCCTGGATTCAATTTTAAATAGATCAGCATTTCAATATGTATGTATTCCTGCTGCATTTACAAAAACCTGAACCCAACCTTCTGGTAACATGCCAGAAGAGATATATAATGATGTTGTTTAGCAGCAACTGTGTTATTCGGTGTTGTTGACAGTAAAATAAATTAACATAATAAACATAATTTGCTCAAAAAACGGCTAAGGAAAAGCAGATGGTTAGCACATTTCGCAGGACCTGTTGGTCCAAGTTTGCACGGATGTTTAGACGCTGTGCTGCCTGCAACAGATGCTCGCCTGGGTCCCCACGTGATGGGCACAGGCATGGGGGAGGGCCCTGGAAAAGGAGGTACAGGGCAGCCACATGGGACAGGGTCCCAGCCAGGGCCAGCCCAGGACAGGAGCATCCACAGAAGCGCCCAGAGAGGTCTCCCAGGCCGGGCTATTAGCATTCATGGCCTGTCCCTGCCCAGAGCCCTTCCTTTGTGCTCCTGGAACAAGGGAGCTTTCTTCCGGGGCGGGCTGGCGCTGAAGCCCTCAGGCTGCTGCCTTCCAGTCTCACAGTGGCTCCCAGGCCAGTGGGCCTTGCCTGGATGCTCAGAGTAGTGCCTAAAAAAGAAGAAAAAGTCATTTTTTTAGGAGGAGGCCTAGGGAGCGGGGGTTGGGACGGTTCTCTTTCTCCCTAAGTTGGAGGGGAGGGGGCCCACGGGTCACTGTAGTCGAGGTCCTGGTGGTCTGGGGATACCAGCTTCTCCCCCCTTGCCAGCGTTCAGAAGAGCTTGAGAAGCTTCTGAAGGTTCCTCTACTGCCTGGGCACCTGTAGGCAGAACCCTGGGGTTCATACTGGAGATTCTGACAGGAAAGAGCTCAGAGCAGGAGGCTCAACCCTGTAGGAGGTGACTGGAAAGATGGATGCTTGTCTTAGGATGACCTAGGGGCCCCTAGTGCCCTAGCTTGGCTGTGAACTCTGCAGTGATCCTGAGTCCAGCTTCTTGTTCTCTAAGTGGAATTGTTATGAAGGCCGGATAGAATGGCTGTTACAGCGTGCCCAGCATCTGCCCCGTGTGCTGTCCCCACGAGTGCTCTCCCTAAGTGGCAGCCATCTTTAATCCTGATGGCAACAGCTAAGATGGTTTCATGCAAAAAGCAGCATTCCCCCTGGATCCAGAAGATAATGAGGAACCCATGCAGGGGTCTAATGGGCCACTCAAACAGCATGACCAAGACTTAGCTGTCCCCAGCAGTTCCTAGCTGATCTCCAGCTCCCTTTGTGACCCTACATGCCATCTTCCATCCAACAGTCCCCGAAGCAGAGCATGCTGTTCCTCTGCTCCAGACCCACTGTCAGGCCAGGTTCTCTGGGAAGCAATTGCAAGGCAAGATTAGAAGGCTCGTGGGGGCGGGGGGGGGGTGTGCAAGGGAGAAAGGGGTGAGACAGCAGTAGGAGTCGGAGAGTCTTCAGACCAGGATGCAGGTCTGACAGCTGGGAAAGGAGAGACTGAGGAAGAAAGTGGGTAACAACAGCCTTGGACCACAGTGCTGCTCTAGAAAGCCTGTTCCAGCCCAGCAGGGAGTACACTGTTGGGGTCCCAGCTCCAGTAATCCTGTATGGGTCAGTCATGGGGCAGAGCGTGGCCTCAGCTTGAGTGCTGGGTGGATCTTGATGGCATTGCAGCTGGAAGCTGTCTGACCACTGTCCTTCCAGAAGGTTCTATCCTGAAGGGAAAGCAGAGCAACACACCCAGATGATACCGCACTGACATGTGGGTTCCCACCGCACTTGGGACAATATGCCCCCGCTCTCCAAGCACCTGCCTGGCTGTCACACTCTTCTGTCCTCCACCTCACCACCATTCCCAGCCACTGTGCTCCAAGCCCTGGATCCTCCGCAAGGCCAGCTTCTCCCAGTGTTGTGGCTTTTAGGGCTGCCCAGAATGCTGAGCTCCTCCTCTTTCCCTGGTGGATTCCTCTTACAGTCTGAGTTCAGATGTCATCAAGGCTTTCTCGGGACCTGGCGCTCTGAAGTCGCCCCCATCCCCGTCTTCACAGTGTCTTATTTCAGCTTTGCACAGTCCTTTTCCCTGTCTATATTCTGTGTGTTTCTTCTTGTTGTTGTTTATGTGTGTGGGGATTGCATCACTTGTGGAGATAAGGGGCCTTCTCTGATTGCTTACCACTGGTTTTCTAGAACAGTGGCTTGCTGCACAGTAGCCATACAATCTGTACATGATGCAGGTGCGAATGCAAGACCCAGAAAGGCTGGGGCACTAGAATCTGGTAGCTGAGTGCTCTGAGCGCGGCTCTGCCCATTTTTCAGAACAAAAAAAGAATTAGATACTGAGTGTTTGTGGGCCTCAGCTCTGCTCCCCTGGGACTCTTAGAAAGGTCTAGTAGGAAAATCGAACAGGGAAAGTGCTCCAGAACCAAGGGCATGAGACCCATTGAAGGTATTTATGCTTTACTGAAACCTTTCAGGACTGTTAGCATAACAACCACTGTGATGTGCTGACATGCCAGTGAAGGGTGGATCACAACCTCTTCCCCCAAAATCCCTTCTCTCTGAGGAGTTTTGTTTTTTTTTTTTTAATCCTTTAACATAAAAGACCTGCTTTTCCTAGCCCAGGAAGTCGGCTCAACTGTTGGCAGTTTAGTTATTACCAGCAGAATGTTCTAGAACATTCCAGTAACTTGCTCTATGGGCACTTTTCAAGCACAATTCTTCAGTCATTTTGCAGGGACCGTGGGAGGCTGTAGCTATACCAAGTTCTTCTGGCTGACGTTTATAAACAAATGTTTGCAATTGATACTTCTACACCAAAACCAAGCAAAACGTCCCCCTAGAACCACACCCAATAACAACCCTGAAATTTCCAATTATCCCAAATCCTCTGGACTCGCAGAACATAGCCCTCTCAGGACTGTGCGTACTGTGCTAGCGAATCATCCCCAAACTATTACAAAAATCTCCACCAGGGCCATGGCAGCTGCGGCACAGATGTTCCTCAGAGAGGCTTGGGCATTGTTTAGTATCAATAAACACTATCTCTAAGGCATAACACATGAGCCGCGAGCTAGAAATAGTGATAACAAGAGCCCTGCCGACCATTTGCAGGGAAATGGGATCCGACTGGGGACTGAGGGCAGACCCCTCCCTCCCGCATGGAATGCCCAGTTTCAGAGCACACTGTGATTTAGGTGTTGAGCGTTGGCAGGCCTCAGGCTCGGATCTCTGTGCCAAATGGCCAGTTTGCTCCTAGAGATGGATGCCTGGAGTTTGTGCTAAACCTGGACACCCCAAATTTGTGGTTCTCAAGCCCTGGGCCCGCCCTTTGGAGTTTGCCTAGCAGATGTCTCAAAAGATTTAACTCTAGGTGTGCTGATTTCTGAAACCACACAGGTTGTGGTCGGCTCAGCCACCACCAGTTTAAAAGAAGTAACTCCCAGCTAGATGCCATCCCTCTGGGAGAGCCAGCTACTATGTCCCTGTTCTCATTTCTGCCAGAACGGGCCCCCTGCAGAGATGACAAACCATAGTAGACCTCAGAGCTCTCCAGAGGTCCCTTGAGGTGTGATGCTAAAGCAGTGTGCTTGCCCACCAGCAGGAGGTGATGAGGCCAAGGCCATGTTCAGGGCATCCCCATATTGAGTCTGGAGGGGACCTTAGAGATGGGCTAGCCTGACCCTCATTCTGCAGATGTGGACCCATGGCCAAATCACTGACATGATTGTTTCAGGTCACATGACCAGGTAGAAGCAGCTAGAACTGGCCCAAGGTGCAGTTTGATGATTGATGTCAATATCTACTTCCATCTAGTCCTTCTGTGGTTGTGCCTCATCTTTTAAGTGCATATCATTGCGGGGTGATTAGTATACCCTCAGCTTTATGTCTTCCATAAATGACATTTGTTTAAAAAGTCGACCAAAGCAGCTTATCAGCCTGAGGATCTGAGTTCAAAGTTTTCTGGCCCTGCAATATGGGAAGGACACAGGAGAAGGACATGAGATTTTAGACTGATCCAGCCCAAGGACATTTATTCTTAGTAGGTAAGAGTCTGGGGGTTCTATATGGTTCTAAAAGTGCTAAGAAAGGGTGAAGATTCTAGAAAGTCTTGCTTGGGTCTTTTCTAGTCTACACCAGGGTCTGATCACTGTGTGAGTCACAGTGTCATGTGCTGCTCTAAGTGTTAGGGGCAGGTCCAGGGTGGACACCTCCTGAGGACTGTCTGCACCAAGGACGGCCTTCTCAGACCACCTGGAAAAGACTCTGGTCTGGACCAGGGTATGCATGCTCTCCAGCCTGTTACAATGTGACTTGTCTGAACTGACTGTTCCAGGAAAGGAATGAATTTCAGGACCTTTTTGGCTGTTGAGGGGGAGTCTGCCAAGTTCTCCACTAAGTCTCCCTCTCCCTATTTCAGAGGAAGAGTGTTTTTTCCAACGTGGCCTGTAGCGACTGTGGGAGGCAGGGCCTGGTCAGGAACCCAGACCTTCAAATCCTGGCCGCCGTCCCTCTGCCCCGGTGAGCCAGCATTAATGAACGAGAACACACCCTAGCTCATCGGAGCCTACAGAGCAGCTGGCGAGGGGTGGGAAGAGTGGACAGCTGCACACGGATAGCCTTCCAAGTTCTCCAGGCGGCCTCAGAGTGTCACGGGCGGGGGCCCCGAACCACGGCAGTGGACCCTAGGCCTCATGGAAGGCAGGTCTGGGAGCATCTGTTATCGGTAGACCAATCTTTGTTGAGCGTCCACCACTTGCCGGGCACTTTGCTGGGCACCAGGGCCACGAGGACTGGGAAGCCAGCTGCCATCCCCAATCTTGGCAGATATAGGAGGGAAGCTATTTCAGGTCCATCAGACAGATGCCCCAGTACAGGGGAGGTGTGTGTGTGCTTGACAGAGAACACCTCGGGCCAAGAGAGTCACTCCGGTCAGTCCTGGCAACAGTGCTAGAGGCTGGTGGCTGAGCATGTCACACCCATTTCTCTGCTGGTGAGTGTGGGGACGGAAGTGCTGCCCTAGGCTCCTTGTCACTCCATTGTGTATTTGTACCTGACTGTTTTTCTAGCACTGACTTCAGTAACTGCCCGCAAGATAGGGTCCCGGGAAGACAGTGGGAGCAGCCAGAGCCCTGCTTCCTCTCTCAGCTCAGGTGAGCTAAGGCGGGGCGGGGCTCGAGTCCCTGCTTTAGCGCCTGTCCCACCTTCCTGAGCTTCTCCTGATGGTGGCTCCGAAGGGCGCCCCAGGTATACCTGTGCCACACACAGGTCAGGCATGTGCTGGGGGTGCTGGATTTTCAGGCATGTTGGGTTTAAATGGGGCTGAATTATTAATCAAGCCCTGTGGCTGGGGCAGAGCCTGAAGGGAGATGGGGCTTCAGTGTTGAACAGGGGTTGGCTCAGGTCAGAATCTCCCTCTCCCGGCTCTGCTTTCTGCTCTGGAAATCCAAGCGGGTGCTGTATGGAGCGCCCAGGTTGGACCAAATCTCCGGATGCATCTCAGTGGGGATCCTGAGAGTGGCTGAGGGAACACCCCCCCAACACACACATTGCCCCAAGCGTTGTGGATTAATAAACATCATTTAAAAATAATTACAATAATTAATTTCAGAAATAGCCTTTGCCAAATAACTCATTAAATGTAATCTCCCCAGATGTCAGCTCTGCTCATCGTCAGGCCTTTGGTGCACACGGAGAGCAATGCAGAGCTTAGCTTAAGTTTCCCTTCAGAATTGTTGCCATCTTTAGCTGTTTTCCTGATTTGTAGCCGGTTGATGTCCCAGCAGAGTCCATCCTGGTTCTCTGCAGTCCAGGACCGTGTTTGTGTGTAGGGGGGAAGCGGGGGGTTCTGGCAAGATATTTGGTTGGAGGGCACCTTGGGCTTCTCTCTGAGGCAACCACAGGCAAAGGTGAGAAGTTCTCATTTCTGTACTTAGATCCTCCCTGATCTTTTTTCTGAGGTGGACTTACACCACAAGTGTCCAGTGAGTGAGGGTAAAAGAAGGTGGCATGGTGGGCAGCATATGCCAAGAAGCCTGCCAGGGACCAAACGGTGGTAGCTTGGTGAATGGCATTTTCCTCCCCTCTTTCAATTTAGGTCAGCAGTTGGCTCTGCTTTGACTGTATGGGGGGGATCCGGGCAACAAAGCTGGCCGTGACTGGCTAGACACAACAGACCCAAAGAGCTGTGACACAGGCCCTTGCCCTTTGGCGACTCATAGTCTCCTTAGAGGATTGAGACGTGTGTGTATGAGGGATATAAAACCAATAGAACTCTCCATTGATGGTGGAATGTGATGTCAGATGAGGGATTTGGAGAATGATTCCTTTTAGAGGTCCCAAGAGAAGGAGCTAGCCCTTTCTTGGTGATCCTGGGAACCCTTCACAGAGGAAAGGAGATTTAAATGCTGTGCTAAAAGCATGGTAGAATTTGAAAGACATGGGGGTGGCAGCAGAGGACAGCAGACATAAAGGCCCATGGGCAGGACCACACAGGGCACTTTGCTCAATGGGTTCACTGGCCGGGTGGGCTGGGGATGAGATAGGACAAATCAGGCTGGAGAAGTGGGTTGGGACCAAATTGTTCAGGGTCTTGAATGCTAAATTTTAGTCTGACAGAAAATTTGTTTTGAAAGAGGTGATGAGATCAGGGTGGGAGAGGTTTTACAGTGGAAGGTATTGTAGGGGAGATTTTGCCAGCCCCCACATGTGGTATCTCAAGAAACTCTGGCTATGGGATACAGGATGAATGGTTCAGGTACAAAATATTCTGGGTAATCTGCTACTCTGAGAATGGGTTGTACCCCAAGTGACAGAAAAGCCCCAAAATAACACCAACTTAAAAATGGTTGGGTTCTCTCACATTCTAAAACTTCAGTAGATAGTTCAGGGATTGGACAGTTTTCTATGGTGTCAGCAATCCAAGTTGTTTCCAGCTTATGGATCTGCAGTACATGACTTTTCTTCCCAATAGCTTCTCATGGGCCAGTATGGCTGCTGCAGCTCCAGCCTTCACATGTCATTCCAGGCAACAGAAAGAAAAATGGAAAACTAAACATGGCCATGAATTCCTTGACAGTTCTCCCACTGAGAAGTGGGGATTATGTCCTCACCCCTTGAGTAGACTACTTTGTGCTCTAGAAGATGGCAGAAGTGATGTTACACCAGTTTCCAAGTCTAAGTCTTAAGAAAATGGCAGCTTCCACAGCCTCTAAGAACATTCTGGAAATCTTGGGTTGCCATGTGACACAGCTGACTATCCTGATGGCAGTGTTGGAGAGGCCCTGTGTAAGAACTGCCTTTGACAGTTACTGTTGAACCCAGTCTTCTAGCCTTCTCCACCAAGGTGCCATCATGGCCGCCATTGGCTAGCTCACCTACCAGCTGAACATCACCAACAGACTCTGAGAAGGGAAAAACATACCACCTAGTGGACTGTATCTAAGTTTTAAGGTCACAAAATTGGGAAAGACAATAAAAATGATTGTTGTTTTAAGTCACTAAATTTGGGGGTGATTTGTTATTCAACAATAGATAACTAGAACAAAATTTGGTACCCAGAATTGGGTTGCTGCCATAGCAAAAAGCTAACACATGGCCGTGGCTTTGGGATGAGACATTGGGAAAAATCGGGGAGGACCTTGTGAGAATTGTTAATAAAAGTTGGAGGGATTTCAGAAAAACTACTGTGAAAGCCTGGAGGACAGTAAGGAAAATGTTATTGGAGGCTACAAGGAAGTTTGGCACACTGTTGCCTATGGTCACACCAGCTCATGCTCTCTCTCTCTCTCTCAAATAAATAAATAAATAAATAAATAAAATGAATGAATAAATAAATAAATAAAAATCTTCAAAAATAAAAATGAAAAACAAGAATGTTAAGGGCATTGTCCATAATAGCACTTGACTGAGAGCTGCTGGGAGCCACTCTCTGAGAGCAGGACATGGCTCCAACCAGGGAACTAGAGACATGAGCCTGGCTGGATTTCAAATTGCTATGGACCAGTTGCCCACACAGGCTTCCCTTCCTCTCTGCTTTTGAAGGGAGGGTATTAAATGGAGCTTTCTTATCCTGACATCCCCATCACTTGTTGTAGGTGTGGGAGCCACGGAATTCTTTCTCGATTTTGGTCTTCGGAATATGGTACACTAGACTTGAAGAGCTGCTCCTGAAGAAGCTCCTGGACAGACCTGCCTGAGGTAATGAGAGGCAAGACCTTACATCCGAGCCTCAACTGTGGTGGAAAGAGACCTTTGGGGGTCCTGGAATTTTGTGTTTTGGAACAACTGTAAGTAATCTGCACTGGAGTATGGCCTGTGGTGGACTAAATATAGCGCACGTTCTTTGAGGTGTGCCCACCACGCTTTGGGCTTGGGTCACAAACCAGGACCCGTTCATTTGAGGTAACCTCACAGTCTAGTTTGAATGCAAACAAAAACATTGTAGGTTAATCCTCGGGGTCTACAAATCCTCTGTCAGCACTTCACCCATGCTGGACTCAGGGATGATACACTAATAGCACCAAATGGGGGGTGGTGTGGAAGGAAGTGGGTGAGAGAGAGAACCACTAAAGAGAAGAGTGACCACACTCCAGGCCCACCAACGTGTGCCCAGTTTTCCACAAGGCTGTGGAGGGCGCCCCTCTTTGGGGGAGGGGGAGCAGTCTAAGAGGCTTCTGGGGGACCCTCCTGGCAGGTCACATGTGGAAGGGCAGAGGCAGTTACTGAAGAACCACACTCGGGCCTCAGGACACCAAGGAGCCTGTGGTGAGACGCCGCTCCCCAGACATGCGGCCATCGAGACCCAGTGCTTCGTCCGCTCCCTCCCAGAAATTCCCGTTCTCTGCTCTACAGCTGTCAGAAACCTTAACTAACTGAAGGAAATGGATTCTATTGCACACAATCATAATTGCCTCCAGTGAAACAATAAAAAAAATTTTTACTGCTCTTCTGCAGTTGAGTTGTTAGAAAGTAAAGTGGAGTGTGCCAATTTAAGAGCCCAGAACGTAGTTTCCTTTGGGGACAAAAGCCCGAGCTGTCAAATGCCTGGTGGCTGGTCAAAGCGGAGCTTCCGGAGCTTCCGGTGGCGGTAGGAATGTGACAGCAGGCGCCGAGAGAGGGAGTGGGCAGAGAGTGGCTCCTGGGAGCCCGGTCCTTCTTTCTCCATAAATTTTTCCTAAATGAGCAAATGCCCTGCTATAGAAATGTCCAGCATTTTCCAAATGATGTTCCAGGTAGAGCCAGTTGACTCGCCTATCTGAGGAAGCACTTAAAACCAAGTTTCGGGGGTAGATTCCAGTCCCTCCTGACGCTAGAAACGGGGCAGGTGGCGACTGGCCCTGGGGAACGGATGAGGCAGGGGCTGGCCTTGGCCGGGAGGCAACGCCGCTCACCATCCCCTAAAACCACCATCAGGGTGAGGAAGGAAGCCTGGGGAAATGAGACATACACTTGAAAACACACATTTTTATTCCGGATTAGGTGTGTCTTCCCATTATAAGAGGGAACAAATGACCCAGGCTGCTGCTTAGGACTCCTGGTGACGGGACCCCAGACTGGGCCAAAGAGCCTGGGCCTAGGGCTCACCCTTGCCTTGGCCTCACCGACCTTCCAGATGGTGCCCGGGACACACCACATGGATGGCTCCCCCGGACCACTGAGCTGAAGGAGCAGAGCAGCGTGGGTCCCCCGGGTGGGAGCAGAGCCAGTGCCTTGCCCCCCACCCCCAGCATCTCTGCGCATGCTCCCTGTGCTCCCTCAATGAGCCGTCCTGTCCTTGTCCCTCCCACACCACGGTGGCCAACGTGTCCGGCCGGGAGCGAGGGGCCACGCCACAGATCTTGTTTCAGGAAGCAGCGTGGCCTCTGGCCTAATTGTAGGGGTGGGAGCACAGAGGCAGCCACAGGCCTTTCCTCTGCCAACAAAAAGGCTGAAGTTCAGTCCTCCTAGGTTTCATTTCAAAGAAAGCTAAAACCCCCTCATTTCGCCTAAGTGCTGCCTTCGCAGAGTGGAAATGGAGACTTTTATTTGTCTCTGCCCACTGCTTTCTGCACCCCACCTGCTTCGGAGGTGGTCTAATGGGTGAATTACTCATGTCCTGCTAATCAGCTCCAGGGCCTGCGACAGGGAAGTGAAGGGAGCCAGTTACCACAAGGGCTCCTCCTCCCTGGAGCCGCGAACCCGGCAAACTCCCTGCTTCCACTTAGGACCCAGGCTCCCTCTGAGCGCCTTCTGGGAGCCCTGATCTGGGTTCAGCTGGGGCTCCTTTGGATGAGAACTCCCAGGAGAGCTTCCTACTCAGGCCTCTTGAAAGGGCCAGCGAGGTCTGACCTGGGGTAGGAGGAAGCTGTTCCTGCCCCCCCCAACACCCCATCCGTTCCCAGGGGGCACAGTAGGGCCCCAGGAATATTTTATTTATTAAAGAAATATTATATTTATTAAAATTAGAAACGTTAAAAACTCAGTCTTTCTTAAGCTTGTAAGTTCAGCTTCCAGTAAATCTAGCATTCACTTTGAACTTGAAATGTTTGATCCCACTTTTTTTTTTGAGAGAGAGAGGAGAACGCGCAGGCACACAGGGTTGGAGGTGCAGGGGGAGAGAGCGGGAATCTTAAGCAGGCTCCATACCCAGCGCAGTGCCCATCCCAGGGCTTGGTCTTAAGAGCCTGAGCCCATGACCTGAGCCAAAATCAGGAGTCAGACACTTAACCGACAGAGCCACCCAGGCAGCCCTGTTTGGTCCCATTTTGAGTTCTCATCTTACCCAGCTGTTATACTTAAAAGCTTGGAGGGCTTCGTGAAATCTTCCATAATAGTCTTAGATTTCCATACAGTTCAGTCCGGCCAGTTTCCCTCTGACCCCCTTCCCATCCAAATGCCCCATCGTCTTAGGGAAAAATATGACCTGGGAATTAGTGTTCAAATGGGATGTTTCCTCAGATGTAAATATTGGAGACTTGGTTCTCAGCAGACTCCAGTTGCCCTACGTGCTTTGACCACGTGGCCTATGGTATTTTCGAGCCTGGAGCCAACTGCCTCTTTCTCCACATAGACCCGAGTATTTCAGGAAGCCGCCTCTCCCTGTGTCCCTTCTGCTTCTGTCTGGAAGGCTGGGTTGGACCATGCCTGCCTCAGGGTGGGCTGCTGACAGGGCACAGCGTCCCCTCAGCAGGCTGGGCACATCTGGGCGCTCCCCCTCGGTCCTGCCCCGGGCCCGCCTCCATCCTCCACTGCTCCCGTCTCATCCTGGGCCTGGGAGGGAAGCGAGGCCCCTCACTCACCTGGGGCACCACCACGGCCCACCTGGTGAGATACTTCGGCACCTCAACTCACAACTGTGATTCAGTCAACAAACATCAGCGGCGAATTGCTAATCTTTCAGGATTTCTCCAGTGGCATATTCTTTATTTTGGAAGATTGGTTTTGTATTAATGGATAATTTCCATGAGAAGTGAACTTTCAGGTGTGACTTGGAAGAGAAAGTCATTGCTGGAAAATTAGAGAGACGTCCCATTTTAAACACACACACACACACACACACACACACACAGACATTTACAATAATAGATTTTTAACAAAGGACGTCTTTGGAGAGTTTTAAAGGAGTCCCCTCCCTGTGTTGTCCCTGGACTATGAGCGAGGGTGGTTAACAATGATCAGGGGCTCTTGAGTCACCAGTCCTCCTGGCTGTAGCTCACTGGGCCTGAGCGGCTCTAACAGCACGGGGCTGGTGTCAAGCAGCCTTCGCCTGGCTTGTTGAAAACCAGTAGTTGTGTAACAATCCGACTAGGTAATTTGAAAGTTGCCCTTGGGGATCCATATATTTTAATTTCAAGGCCTTAATTCATGAGCAAGTCTATTCAATAAGGAACAGGCTTAGGGAATTGCGCAGAGGGAAAGAATATGTCCACGAGGCCAATTACACCAACTCTGGACCTTTCCCAGCTCTGGGGCAGGGTACGACCCGCCTGTGAGAAAACATGGGCCGTTTCCCTGGTTTGCGTGTGTTTCAGGGAGTAGGGATTTCTGCTTTTACTCAGGTTGATTTATTTTTCTTTTCCTTGGTAATTGTTGAAAAACAAAATAAAACCTCCTGTGAGCCTTTTAGAACTTCTGGAAAAGTCCCTTCGCTGAGGAGCTGACTCTGAGAATTGTGGAGAGCAGAGCTGGAAACCACTTCTCCGCAGCCTTTTCATTCCTGGGTGTGTCTGGGAGACATGGGGCTCCCCAGGATGCTGTGAGGGAGTGGGTGCTGCCCGGGACAGTCAGCAAAACTGGGTTTGTGTTGGCTGGAGGCACAAGAAAACCTTGCTGATGGCACAAAAAGATAACTGCACCATAAGGGGAACAAAATGTTCCTCCTCACCTCGAATGAAAAGAAAGAGAAAAAGGTGACCAAAAAAAAAAAAAAAAGAAGCTTACAATGGCTTCATATGACTCCTTTTAACTCAGAGCTACTGTCTGATGCTTTGAAGGCCACTTTGAGGCAGATTCCACTTGTAACCCCCCTTGAGGGGCATTCTGTTCGAGGGTAAGTGTCCTTCAGGCCTGTGGGATGGTCGCACTTCCTTAGGTGGGCGGATGGCTCTTCCTAAAAACGAGGGAGAGAGTCTGTGGGGTTGGTTCAATCAGGGTAGAAACTGCCATGGATATCCCTGTCAGGGTCACTGCCAGCAATCCCTTGGCACCTGCGCCATCCCCTTCCTCAGTGGCCACCTCGCCTGGATCCCAGTGCCTGCCAGACACTGCCAGGGCCATAGGGACATGGGGACTTCCTCCCCACAGCTCTCTGGGTCTGCCTGGGCCACAGAGGGGATGAGGGACCCCTACGTTGTTGGGCACAGTGAGGACTGCTGTGCCCTCCAAAGCCTGCAGACACACTGGGCTCCATGTGACCCCCTGGGATTCAGAAACTTTCCATCCCCGCAGAATCCCATCTCCTGTTTTTCTAGGATGGCCCCATCACCTGGCCCTCAGCCAGACCCTGGGGAGACCGTGGGTCACAGGAGAAGGGACTCCCATGGAATCTACAGGTGCTGGGCAGAAGAGGACTCGGGGTCAGTGAGGGTCATTCTTAGGTATTGGCTGAGCCTCTTGGGCAGGTGGGGGACTTTACAGGGTCCCTCATGCAGCTCATTTGCATATCTTTGACATCATCCTGAGCCCCCCAGCCTCTCATCTTCTGCAGTCCTGCCTTGCTGTTGTCATTGCTGCGCATGGTGGTTCAGGCTTCCCTGCGCTGTTTGGGGTCCATGTCACATCTCACTATGCGACCGTGTCCCACCCACCTTTGCCTTCCCACCCCAGCTGCCCACAGCTCCTCAGCTCTCCCAGAGAGCTTGTGCTGAATCGCTTTTTCTAGAAAGCACTTAAGGTAACTCAGAAGATACGTAAATGAGAAACATTATTTTCTGACTCAATGGATTTCAGTTCTTTCCAGCCCTGAGAACCTAGGGATTGATGCATCTAAATCTCTTTGATGCAAGGATTTACCCAGAAACTGCCCCAAAGTAGACACACAAAGAAGCAGTCCTGGGTTTGGAAGGAAGACCCACCAGCTGGCTCCTCTTGTTCAGTTATGTGGTGATGGACGGTGATTCCAGTTTCATGCCTGTAAATCTTTTTTTATTTGCTGGAGTGTATGACCCTCAGTGAGAGGCGTGATCAGTCCCCTCCGTGGCTAATGTTTGGGCCCCCAGCATGTAAGAGAACTTCAGCCTGATTTGAGCCCAGCCCTGAAGATAGTTGTTCATAAAGTCTATGGCCTGTGATAACACATTTTCCTCACCCCCTAACCCCCTCACATGAGGGGAGCAAATCGCTGCCTGCCCTCGAGTCTTTTTAAATCTCTGTAGCATTTAGTGAACTATCCAGTGTCTGTACTGGGTTTTTATTTATTTTTTAAAAAATTTTATTTATTTATTTGAGAGAGAGAGAGCACAAGCAGGGGGAGTGGCAGGCAGAGGAAGATGGAGAAGCAGGGAGCTCAATTTGGAGCTGGATCCCAGGACCCCGGAATCATGACCTGAGCCAAAGGCAGACGCTTAACTGAGCACCAACCCAGGCACCCCTGTACTGGATTTTTAAGCACAGAAACAGACCCTGGGGAGTTTCTACAGAACAGTGATTTCGTGGAAAATCACAGGTAGCTCACAGAATGTGTGGAAATCCTTGGAGTCTGGAAGTGTCAAGAGCAAGGATAGGGGATGGGTAGCAAGGTGATCCTATCTAAACTTGGTCTCATTGCTGCTGCTGACTTGCCACCACGTGGGTCCTTGCTTTCGCTATCCTGGAGTTGCAAAACTGCCACTCCCACAGCCATTTCTCGGTGGCCTTAGCCCTTTGCCTCACTCTCTCAAGAATTAAGCCCCGGGGGTTGCAGTCCATGCCTTGAGAGGCAAAACTACTGATTTGACTTCGCTTTCCTCTCTAGCTGTCCAGTTCCATTGTAGACAGCCACTTTGCCCCATAATCCTTGCATCCTTCATGCCCCAAACATCATTCTATGACAGATCCAGCCCCGTCCCCCAAGCTCTGCCCTCAGTGGGCATTCATTTCAGGCAACCTCAAGTAATAATTTAGCTAGCTATTTTCCCGCTGTGGCTCATGGTCCCATCTCTGAACAATGGAATTGCTCTGCCCTTAGCCAAGTAACGATCTGGTCTAGTCGCCATCTCCCTTGGAGTCAGTTAGTGGCAGTCTGCTTACAATGAGCAATGCGGCCCCCACTAGACTGTCAACTCCGGGAGGGCAGGAAATTAAGAAATGATTGCCGTAGCCCTCTGTACCATAGGGCCATGCTTAGGAAATTCTCTGGAATTCTAAAACTTTCCACTGACAGCCAAGATCAGCCATCAAAGACTGTGTATGTTTCTTCGGGGAACAGCACCATTGTAGGTGGGAGCCTTGGTCCTCTCTTAAAGGCCAGGGAGGAAGCAACCTGGAGTTGTACTCCTCCAGCCCATCACTGTTTCGAGTCAGCAATGGAGCAACGGGCGGGTTTGATTACCCGGATCCAACCGTGCTAACTTGGGGTGGGGGGCCCAGAGCAGGGGTTCCTTCTTCTTGTTTGCCTCCTCAGTGAAGTGGATTTAGGTGGAAACCCTTAGATCTTCCTGTGGAACTATGACCTCTGGGTGACCACCTGAGATGGAGAGATTCAGGTTTGAGAATATTCAAGATAGTGATTATTTACCGGCATTGCTTAGAAATTTAAGATTTTGTTTTGATTTTTTAGAGAGAGAGTGCATGTGTAAGAAGGGGGAGGGGCAGAGGGAGAGAGAGAGACTCTCAAGCAGACTCCCTGCTGAGCAAGGACCCCCCCCACCCCCACCCCGCCCCCCAACTCAGGGCACGATCCCATGACCCTGAGATCCTGACCCGAGCCAAAATCAAGTTAGATGCTAGACTGACTGAGCCACCCAGGTGCCCGGCTTAGAAAGTCTTATAAGTGAATGATGGACTGAAGTGTTTTGAGTCTTTGCTGAGTGACAATTTATGAGAAACCACTTAGAAATTGTGCGGACAAAATTCCCTCAGTTCTGAGCACACCCTTGTTAGTCTCTGTACTGACGTGACAAATAGCGTTCACTGGATCCGTTGGCGCCCCCTGTTTTCATTTCCTGGGACACCTGTGTGTGAGATCTACCCAAGAGGAAGCCGTTGTGTGTGAGTGCGTCTCGGAGAAAGCTGCCTATTTGTAAAAGCATCATTGCCCAGTTGAGCTGCTCTTAGACAGACCCTCCCTGAAAGGGGCCTTCAGCTCTTCCACTCCCGCTTCTGCACCTGAAACAGTCCTGGAGGCCCACGCTGGCCTGGAACTCTCTTTTGCCTCCCCTTTTAAGAACTCCAACACTCTCGATGCCGGTTCTGGCCAAGGAGACGGAGAAGTTAATGACTTGAACCTGAAGGCTGGGGGGTTCTCAGGCCTTTCTGGGGCTCTGTGGCTTTTCCTCTTCTGACTGGACACTTACTTTCCTGAGGGCTTTCCCTCATCGCGAGCTAGGCCTCCTGGTTTTGAGGAACTATGCAGGCTCTGAGGTCTTGGCTGGGCCCTCTGGTGTAGAGCCTGCATCTGGCGGTGACCCACCTGTCCTCCCGCCTGGTTCCCGGATGTCCTGCTCTGGGGGCGGGGGTGAGGGGGTGGTTGGCGGGCAGCTCTGTCCCCCGAGTGGGCGGGAGGCAGCCTGAAGCCACACAGCTGGGACTCATTCAGGCCCAGCCCAGCATGGAGCCTCGTTCTCTGTCAAGTGCTGGCCAACTCCATCTGCCCCACACCTTCTCCACACGAAACGTTCTCCTGGCTTCTTTGGAAAGTAACTTTACCCGCACCCATCCAAGCTGAGGCGAGGAGCTGAAATTTTAGCAGAGGCCCATTGGGAAGCAGGAACAAAAATTAAACAGCTCAGGATAGGATCCTTTTTACCCATTCCAACACTGATTACATGGCCTCCAGCTGGAATGTGGAGAGTGTAGCTCAGAGCACACGCAGACACAGCTGGAATTTATCAGTGGACCCCATATTAACCCATTGGCTCCGGGACGTGGGATTTCCTGGACCTAAAGCACGAATTTTTGCACATTTTTTTGGGTCTTTCCTTTCTGACTTTTATGGAAGCAGGGGGTGTGTGTGGGCAAACAGGCCGACTCGAGAAGCAGCAGGTTGCTGCCCTGTTCGCTTCCCATCGCCGACAGAGGAGCCCGGAGAGAAAGGAAAACATGTTCTGGAAGGCCATTTGTTTATTGCTCCTCGCAGGTATGCTGAGGTCCCCATGTCCCTGCCCCACGCTGTACCTTTGGCCTGTAGCCTTTGGTAAATAAGACCTGACATAACACTGATCATCCGCATCACCTCTCCCTGCACCAATTCAATAGACGTGGGAATGTCGGACTGGAGAGGCACAACTCCCCCTCTCAGGAGGGGTGCTGAGAGTCTCTGAGCCAAGTCCTACCACCCCCACCACCTTTAGCAGGGCCCCCAAGGAAGAGTCACGAGAGGCAGTGGTGCCTGGGCTGGGGGCGAGGGGACAGAAACAACGGAAATCCCTAGGCAACTTCTCGCAGGTGCTCACAGTTGGCTTGATGCTCCTCCCTGCCCCTCTTCAGAGCTGCTCGGAGCTCACCCCCAGGAGCCTGCCGGGAGCAAGACCCTCATTGGAATCTAAACTTCAGCGGTGCAAGACAATCCCCTCGGACCGGCTTCCCCGAGGGCTGAACAGGTGCAGCCCCTCTAGTGTGCGGGACCTGGGGGAGCCCAGGAGTAGGGAGGCCTCCTCCAGGGCCAGGCACCACCGCTTCCAGTCCGTGCGTAGTAGCTCCTGCTGCCCGCTCGGGCTCTTCCACATGTCAGGCTTCTGCAGAAACTTCCCTGCAAAGATCGCCAGCCGGTACGTATATGTTGCTCCACGATCTAGTGGCTGGTGGGTAAACAGCGCTGGCATTTTCCCATGAGTTGCGAACCTTCAGAACTCGGGCGGCCAAGTCTGCACACCACCGGCGCACGCTGGCCCCCCTCGACCACGGCTGCTCCTTTCCCGAACACCCTGACCCTCCCAGGTGGATCCCTGCCTCAGGCCAGCAGATCGGAGGCCTGGTTTCAGTCAGCACACTGGCGGGGTGGGACTGCCCAGAAGACCCTCCAAACATCCCTCCAAGGCCCAGGGCCATGGGGGAGGGGCCCAGCATTGAGAGAACGCAGAAGCCTCCATACTGACCTTGCAGAGTCTGAGGGGAGGGAATGTTCTCTCAACATGGAGCCTTCCCGAAACTGTGACCTGGTGTCTTAGCGTTTCAGTACATGTATGGGAAGGGAAGTCTGGAGCCCGGGACCGAGGTAAAAGCAGCGGACGGACGCCCCATCTTCAGGCTAACAGGCCAAGGAGGTGAAGGGAGGGAGGGAGGCTCAGACAGCAGGAGGTGGACAGACGTTGCCAGGGGGCCTATAACAGAGGCCTCCAGAATATTCCAAATGCTGTGATGCAAAGGGCCCAGGAAGCAGCGCCACACTGCTCTCCAGTCTAGAAGTATCGGTAGCATTTGTGGGAGCTAGGCCGTCTCCTAGCCTGTGAAGCGCAAATTCCCCCAGGATGGGTGTACTTTCAAGAGTCTGTGGGCCAGTTTTCTGGAGGACAAGGGGGTGCTGACAAGCAGGAGGAAAGAAAGCAAGGGGAGGAGTGTGGCCATAGCTCGTCTCCTTTACAATTAGGCCCTGGGTGGCCCAGACAGCAAATGGTGAAGCAGTCTTTTAAAAAAATAAGGAAAGGACACAAAAATAGTAAGAGCCTTGCCCTTAGACTTGACTCTCACTCACAAAAACCCTAGAAGCCAGCGCAGCTTTGTTTGAAAGACCTGGGTGGTGGTTAAGCAGGTGGGTGAAGGGGATCTCAGGCAGCTGTGGAGAGGTGATGGAAGACACCGGACCAAACCGCTGCTGGCGGCCCCAGCTTCCAAGCTGTGGGCCTAGGAGTCCTTCCCCGCACTGGGATGGGAGGCCGGGAGGTGGTGGAGGGGGTACCCAGGAAGGCAGAGGGCCTCCAGGCTGACTGCATCCCCACAGTCTCATTCCTGGGCTCAGCATGCTGCAGGGAATGCGCTTGGATCGTTAATAGAAAAGAAAGGTAGAGAATATTGAATTTCTGATTAGGCCTGCTGCCTGCTGCTCATCAGATCAGCTCTGAGTCCCCATGGGCCACAGTTTGTTGTTATGACTGGTGAATAAATGATTATTATCTACATAATATCCCAGGCAAAAGCGGCCTAGGCTGCCAAGGCTCCGGTGCCATCCCTCAGGGGTGGGGAAGGGCTGGGCCCGGGCAGCCGTTCTGTGCTCGCTCCGTGGCAGCTCTGGGACCTCCCAGTAAAGCTAGACCTGAGAACCCAGTCAGGGCAGACACCCAGGGCCTTGGGGCCAAGCTGGTGGGCTGAGCTCAGGTAGGGGCAGGAAGAGATGGGGGTGGCCCGTGTGCCCTGTAACTGGCACCAAGCCCGCTCCAAGCCATCCTGGCTCTGCACACGCTCCCCATACCCATGAAGGAGGCTGCAGGCTCCCAGCCCCTTCTGAAAGGAAGGAACAGAAACCCCATCTGAATGACCTCTCTCTACAGCAGACCCCAGGTCCTGCTGCGTACAGGGGTGCAGAGGCAGGGCCTCACCTGAGTTGAGCTGGAGTATCAAGGGGCTGCTTTAGTGTTTGGTGAGCACCTTCCTAAACGCAAGCCTGTCACACAAGTTTCTTGTCCCACTCTCCCTCTGGGCACTGTCTCCAGACCCAAGAGCCATGGAAGCTGCAGGCCCCCTGCTGGGGCCACGGCTCGGCAGTCACATTTAATTTTCCTAAGCTGTCACATCTCTGCCTCTGGATGGCACGGCTCCCTGGAGAGGGGATCTCAGCCTTGCCTGCATGGTCCCCGCTTCTGTGTACCAAATGGCTTCAGCGCTTAAGGTCCGCAGCGGGCTATCAAGTAGTGCGGGTGGACTGCCAGCCTGCAGGGTCAGCGCTCCTGGAGGCGTCACTCTCCATCCTCTAGAGACCCTTCCAGCTTCAGGATGACCAGCCTCAACCTGGTACGAAGACCAGAGCCGGGCCGGAACTTCCGATGGCCAGCGTGAGCCCCGTGGGCCTTTGGCACCCGCTCAGATGCCGGCTCTAAGAAAAAGCAGTGCTTCCTGGTCCCCGTGGGCCCCTCCCGCCTGCAGTTTCCTTTCTCTGGTTTTGTAATCTCTGCTCATTGCCAGGCACTTTCCATTGTAAGTGACTTCATTGTGGACTTAAGTCTCAGTCAGTCTGGCGAGTGGAGATCGAGCCAAATGGTGTTCTGATCAACTCATCCTCTAGTGTATTCTGGGCTCGCTCAGCAGCACAAACACACACCTCTGCATGCAGCCGGCTCCCCAGATGGGCCTGAGGCCCCCTCTGCCGGCAGCCGGCCTCCATGGCACCCGGCAAGAGGCCCTGCCAGGGGCGGCCAGCCAGGCCATCTGCACTATAGAAGCAAACTCGGAAAGTCGACAGGCATTTTCCTTAGCACGGTGAGATGACTGATAACAGGAAGGAAAGAGTTTGTCCCGCTGGCCGCACTTCGTGTGGTAACACCCGCTCTCCTCACTTGACTTAACTAAACTTCTGTGCTTGGGGGTCACATCCACGGTTTAGATGCGTGGCCCTTCGTGGCATGTGGCACAACCTCCCACAAGCTCGGGAGAGCTTTATGGCATTGGGTCTGTGCACTGTTGGCTTCTTCACTCCGAGATCTCGCTGAGATCCCACATTGGGCAGAGAACCCTGCTCATGGCAACGGTATTTCTGCATAAATGTGTGAACCACTCTATGAATGACTCAGTGGGTGGCTTGTTGCTATGTGGGAGAAAGGTTTGGTCACTGAAATAGTAAGAAATGAAAAAGGCCTATTCTAGAGCTCACGAGGCCAGTCATCAGGTGCTCTCAGAAGCTGCCCAACCCAAGGCCAAGGACCCATTAGCCCGTCTGAGCTCTGTCAACAGTCCCCCAGAATTCATAAGCTGGAAGTTCTCAGAACATCTTCCTGAACACACATCATGTTGAAATCCTCACAGGTAGACGGAGGTACGGGCAGATAAGCATCAGATCAGGCCACATAGAATAAAAATAGACTAATGACCCAATGTGTGTGTGTGTGTGTGTGTTTTTCGTTGCCTCTTGGAGCGGATTTCCTGAGGAGTAGGAGTGTGAAGCATTTGCCCCTTGCCTCAGGAAATCCTGACTCCCCAGATGGCGGTTAGAGCAAACACCTCTGTCACCTCCGCCTCAGAACCAGGAAGAGGCCTAAGCAAAGACTTTTAGTTTGGCTTTGGAAGGTCAGGGGACAAGGACAATGGCTCCTGTGATAACTGGCCAGTCTTAAGGGAGAAGTCATTTGTCACAGCTTCTGAGCACAGTGAGGCCCAGAACATGGCCTGGGTCCATGTAGGGCAGGCAGGTGGCCCACCGCCCACGTAATCCTCACCGAAGTTTGAATACACAGCACCTCTCTCTCTGAGGCAACTTGCTTGTGGTCCGCTCTGACAGGCTGGCTGTCAGAATGGCTGGTGGCAGCCAGGGAAGGCCTCTCCTCCAGGTCGCAGGGGCCCTTTAGTCCCATCCTGAGTAGATGTCCTCATCTGAGCCTGCGGGCACACGCCTCTAACCCCCACCCTTGGGACCAGGGACCACCCTGCCAAGACCTATTTCAGCATTAGCTCCAAGCTCTTTGCTGGCTCCCTGAGGCCTGGCTCCATTCCCCTGCCCCCCGCCTTTCCCCACAGTAGGTACCTCTGTCCTCCTGGTGCCCCATGCGTCCCCCCAACTCCAGCCTTTGCCCTTCATTCTCTCAGCAGCCACACCTCACCTGGTCTTCCCTCAGCCTGCAGCTCCCAGCCACATTCCGTCTCCTTCCCTTGTCCGTCCTCATCTAATAGGAACCCCCTCCTGCATGCCCCCTTTTCTCAACCCCCATGGCCCTTGAGTATCAGGCAGAAGTTGCTGGTGTTTTTGTCTCTGTGAGTCTCTAATAAATCCTTTGAGGGGAGATACTGTGGTGACAGAGGATGGGTCATCTACAGGCTTCGGCTCTTGGGCTCTGGTCCTGGCTCTGGGCTCCTCTTCAGCTCTCTAACAAATTATCCCACCTCTGTAGCTCCCAACTTGGTTGGGTTGGGGGGCATCAAAAAGTGCTGGTCAGCAGTGCCATGGGATGGCGCTCCCCATCTCTGTCATGCCAAGGCTGGGGATGGTGCTAAACGTCTTACACTGTACCGGGCCGGCTCTCTGGCCGAAGATTATCTGGCCCCAAGTGCCAATAGTACCAAAAAGTGAGGAACGCTGCCTGGCCTCCAGTCCCCTCACCTGTAAAGGAGGGGGATTGTGAACAACTCCCCTGAGCCAGCATCGAACGAACACTTCTTAGGGATTATGTTCTTTGATTTTCATGGAAACCAACTGCATGGCCATGAAGATGGTCCCTGCTTTGCAGATGAGAAAGTGATGTTTGCAGCTCCGAGGAGGTCGCCAAGAGCACACAGGGGCCCAGCTGGGTCTTCGGAGCTCACACTCTAACCGTTGCTTGTGCCACCTCAAGACAATTTTTGTGAAAGCGTTTGGAAACCTAGAAGGACCCTATAACCCTATAACTCTCTCAGCGCGGAGGCAGGCATGCAGCTGTGTTGTGATAAATCCTTGCAAGTTAATTCAATATGGCTTCCTCCAGTGAGTCAGGAGAGGCTGAAAAACTGAGCAAGGCTGAGCAGCCTGCAAGTTAGATTACTAGAAACTTGGAAAGTGCTAGAAGCTGGTAAGAGTCTCAGTGTGGCCCCAAAGGAGACTGAGACCTTGTGAGTAGGACAGTTCACAGCCCACACCCAGCCTGACTGCCATTCAGAAGACACATGGCCACTAAGCATTTTCCCAGGGCACCTATTCATACAGCTGGCAAACACACCTGGCAGCCAGGGCCCAGGGCAGCCTTCTCTGCAGGGGCAACAGAGCTGTCACCCACGGTTGCCGACCAAGAGCTTGCAGGACTGGGCAGGACAGGGTGATGTCCACAGCATGACTGTCCCCTGCATTGATGCCTTGTTCTCCATTGAGAAGGATTTTAATCTCCAGGGAGAGGTTACCATGTTCCTTGTGGGGAGCACATGTCCACAAGGACGGAAGGCTTCGCCACAGCTATAAACTCTTTACCAGGTCATGGTTGACCATTTGTCTTCCTATACGTCACAGCACATGAAGTCATTGTGGCTTGCCTATCCTGACCAGGACAGCTTTGAAGAGCAAAGGTCCTCGTCACCATTCATCACTTCCTCTTTGTTTTTCCATCTGAGAAGTACAAGATGAAATTCATTTCTGGAAATCTCTTTCCTAGGTTCTTCTCTGAAAATAAGTCTGAGCTCAGGAGTGTTTCTTCTCAAGCCCTGGGCGTTAGAGCCTGTAAAACTAATGACATTAACAAAATTCTCTGAGCAACACGCAGGAGGCAACATAGTCCTTCTGGTAGGATGAACATCAGTCCAATAAGAAGATGACATATTGCCCCTTCCCCTGTAAATAGAAATGGGCCACATCAATTTCTCTTCTGTCTGTGAATGATGACCAGTTTATCAAGTATACACTGAATAATGATTTCCATGGGGACAACAGCTCTTATGATAAACTGCGACTGCTCTAGCTGCATTATTATAAACAGCATCCAATTTATGGAGTTAGGAAGCAGATACATTTCTCAGAAATGTGTCACCATTATCTAGAACCAGCCATAAAATCTAGGCTGTCATGTATTTTCTGGCTGCAGACTTGAAGCAATGAATATTCCTATAAAACAGTCTTGATCACAAGCCCAATTTAGAAATTAGTTGTTCCATATGATAATTACATTCCAGAGCTGGAACTTCCTATGGCCGAATGTGAGTAGCCAAATGTGACAAATCTTATACAGCTTTTCAGACGGAAGGAACTGTTTGAGACATTGGGGGTTTTGGGTGAATTTCAAATGAGGCACCTTCACCTTAGGAAAGGCCACAATCTTGCTCGGCCTTCCAGAGGAAGATGAGTCACCGGTATTTTCCTGCATCAAATACCGTGGCTGTTCCCTAGGTGTGAGTCAGTGTTCTGGAGGCAGTGCACGCATGCCCAGCTGGACACTGCACCAGGATGGATGGTGGAATTTCAACTCCGCTGTCCCTAGGAGGGCTTAGATGGCACCCCGTCTTCTTCCTTAGGCCAGGGATGCCACACAAGATGAGAACTAGGAGACATGAGATGGTGGGAGAATAAAACTTGGGAGTAGTATTTAAAAACACAACCCTCTAGAGTATAGGGCCGACGCTACCAGAAACTAAGTGGAGAGAGTGACAAGCCTTTGGGACATTGTCACTGGCTAATCAGTCATTTTAACTATATGGACACAGTCATGGTCAGAATTCTAATCCCTAATATGTCAGCAAAAGAGTTTGTTCTATCATTTATTTTGCAAAACCGAATCCAGCATTCAGTTCACGTTGAGATATGTCATTCGTTTCCCTGGTCATTTCAGAAGGCCTGTCTTTTGTGTATCTGTAGGCTACCCAGGATGGCGATGAATTCCAAAGACAAATTTCACTGTTAAACATGGCCCGCTGTGTTTAAAATGAAAGAGGCAAGAAGAAACCACCACTGGCTGATGGTAAGTGTTCGGGGGAAATGAACACTCGTGCACTCTTGTGAGGGAGCATACTGTAATGTTATGAAATTTGCAAGAGGCCATTTGGCAGTAAGTATCAAAAACTGGATCCTTTTTTTTTTTTAAAGATTTTATTTATTTATTTGACAGAGAGAAATCACAAGTAGATGGAGAGGCAGGCAGAGAGAGGAAGGGAAGCAGGCTCCCTGCTGAGCAGAGAGCCCGATGCGGGACTCGATCCCAGGACCCTGAGATCATGACCTGAGCCAAAGGCAGCGGCTTAACCCACTGAGCCACCCAGGCGCCCCAAAAACTGGATCCTTTGACCCAGCCATTTCACTTCCAGGAATTTTTCCTAAGGGAAACCGTTAGTAGGGGAGATCCTGAGGGGAGCACTGCTCGTGCTCACAAATGTCCGGCATAAGGGGATTGGTTAATGAGGGTTGGGACAGCCATGCAATGGAATGATATACAGCCATAAAAATCATGTTATGCAATGTATAATGGAAATATTGTTCAATGCAAAGAGCCAGTTAAAAAGTACAATATATCATAAGATCTCAATTTTATATTAAAAAGAATATATTATATATGCTTGAGGGAGAAGAGTCACCAAACCATTAGCATTCTCTGTATGGCGAAAAAATGAGTGATTTTCAATTTTTTCTTCTTTGTGCTTTTCTGAACATTGGGTTTGTTACCAAAGGAAAAGAAATAATGTAATTATTGAAGATTAGGCAAAATTGTGATTGTTGAAAAACATTACCCATCTTATAAAGACCATAATAATTTATATGATATATGATACTGTATTCTATTAGACCATATTATACTATAAAATTCTATTAATCATGAGGGGATGCATTAAGTTGACAATTTTTAAAATTTTATTAAAATATAATTGACACAAATAAAGTGGTATATTTGTTTCGGGGATACAACATAGTGATTCAAGATTTATATAAATTATAATCATAGTAAGTCTAGTTCCCACCCATCACCATACAAAATTAATACGATATTTCACCGATTTTGCGTACCCCTTTTCAAATCCCTTTTCTCTGGCCACCATGGGTCTGTTTGAGTCTGGTTTTGTTTTGTTTGTTCATTTCTTTTGTTTTTTTTTTTAGATTCCACATACAAGTGAAATCACATGGTATTTGTCTTTCTCTCTCTGACTTATTTCGGATAGCGTAATAACCTCCAGGCCCATCCATGTTGTCACAAATGGCAAAATCTCATTCTTTTTTATGGTTGAGCAATGTTCTGTCTTCTTAATCCATTCATCTACTGATAGTTCTGTTGCTTTCATATTTTGGCTGTTGTCAATAATCCTGCAATGAACATGAGTGTATACAGATCTCTTTGAGTTAGTGTGTTTGTTTTCCTTGTATATACCCAGAAGTGGAATTGCAGGATCATCCTGTTGTTCTATTTTTAATTTTTTGAGGAAACTCAATATTATTTCCCATAATGGCTGTACCAATTTATATTCCACCAAGAGTGCGCCAAGATTTCCTTTTGTCCACATCCTCACCGACACTGGTTTTTTATTTTTTATTTTTCTAATAGCTATTCTGACAGGTGTGCTGTGATATTTGGTTTTGATTTGCATTTCCCTGATGATTGCTGATGTTGAATATCTTCTAATTTTGTCCATCTGTATGTCCTCTTTTTATTTTTTTAAAGATTTTATTTATTTATTTGACAGACAGAGATCACAAGTAGGCAGAGAGGCAGGCAGAGAGAGAGGGGAAGCAGGCTCCCTGCTGAGCAGAGAGCCCGATTCGGGGCTCGATCCGAGGACCCTGAGACCATGACCTGAGCGGAAGGCAGAGGCTTAACCCATTGAGCCCACCCAGGTGCCCCTATGTCTTCTTTAGAAAAATGTCTATTTAGAGCTTATGCCCAGTTTCAATTGGCTTTTTATTTATGATTATGATTTTGTTATTGAGTTGTATGAGGTCTTTATATATTTTGGATGGTAACCCTTTATCAGATATATGATTGGCGAATATTTTCTCCCATTCTGTGGGTTGCCTTCTTTTGTTGATCGTTCTTTTTTTGCTCTGCAAAAAGAGTTGAGTTTGATACAGGCCTGTTTATTTTTGCTTTTGTTGCTCTTGCCTGTGGAAACCAGTTCAAAAAAAATATCACTAAGGCTGGCATCAAGGTGCTAATTGCCTATGTTTTCTTCTAGTTTTATGGTTTCAGGTTGAATTCCTTTTGAGTTTATTTTTATGTATGATTAAGAAAGTGGGTCAGTTTCATTCTTTTGCATGTGGCTGTCCAGTTTTCCTAATACCATTTGTTGAAGATATTTTCTGTTTCCCCATTGTATAGTCTTTCCTCCTTTATTGAGATTAACTGATTGTCTATGTGTGGGTTTATTTCTGGGCTCTCTATTCTGTTCTCTTGATCTATGTGTCTATTTTGGGGCAAGTACCATACTGTTTTGATTGCCATAGCTTTGTAGTATAGTTTAAAATCAGGGAGTGTGATACCTCCAGCTTTGTTCTTCTTTCTGAAGATTGCTTTGGCTATTCAGGTTTTTTGGTATTTTGTTTTATTTTGTTTTGGTTTTCTTTTGTTTGTTTTTGTTTTTGTGGTTCCATACACATTTTAATAGTATTTGTCTGTTCCTTTCTTCTCTGAAAAATGTCATTGGTATTTTGATAGGGATTACACTGAATCCATAGGTTGTTTTGGGTAGCATGGACATTTTAACAATATTAATCCTTCCAATCATAAGCATGGAATATCTTTTCATTTGTTTGTGGTTTGATTTCTTTCATCAGTGCGTACAGTTCTGAGTATAGATCTTTCACCTTCTTGATTAAATATATTTCTAGGGAATTTTTTTAAATATACAATTGTGAATGGGATTGTCTTCTTAATTCTTTTTCTGACAGTTCCTTTAGTGTATAAAAACGCAGCTGCCTTCTGTATATTTGTTTTATATCCTGCAACTTTGCTGAGTTAATTTAGAGTCTTTAGAGATTTTTAACATATAGTACCGTGTCATCTGCAAATAGGGGCAGTTTTACTTCTTCATTACCAATTTGGATGTCTTTTTCTCTTTTTCTTCCCTAATTGCTGTGGCTGAACTTCCAATACTGTGTTGAATAAAAGCGGCAAGAGGGGGTATCCTTGTCTTATTCCTGATCTTTGGAAAAACTTTTAGCTTTTCTCTGTTGAGTATGATAGCTGTGCATTTGTCATATATAGCCTTTATTATGTTGAGATCTGTTTCCTCTGTAACTACTTGGTTGGGAGTTTTTTTTTTATCATAAATGGATGTTGAATTTTGTCGAATGCCTTTCTGCATATATTACAATGATCATATGATCATCCTCTTTCATTTTGTTAATGTGGTGTATCACATAGATTGATTTGTAGAAGTTAGACCATCCTTGCGTCCCTGAAATAAATCCCACTTGGTCATAGTGTATCATTTTTTAATGTATTGTTGAATTGATTTGCTATTATCTTATTGATGATTTTTTACATCTATGTTCATCAAGGATATTAGTCTATAATTTTTTGTGTGTAATACTGACCTGGTAAAATGAGTTTGGAAATGGACCCTCTCTTCATTTACCTTGGAATCATTTGAGAACAATAGTGTTAACTCTTCTTTGAATGTTTGGTAGAATTCACCAGTGAAGCTGTCTGGACTTTTGTTTGCTGGAAGTTTTTTGTTTACAGATTCAATCTCTTTATTGGTAATTAGTCTATTCAGATTTTCTATTTCTTCATAATTAAGTCTCAGAGGACTGTGTGTTTCCAGGAATGTATCCATTTCTTCTAGGTTGCCCAATTTTTTGGTGTATAATTTGTTCAAAGTAGTATCTTATGATTCTTAGTATTTCTATGATATCAGTTAAAACTTCTGTTTCATTTTTATTTTATTTGGGTCCTCCTCTTTTTTTTTTCCTTGATGAGTCTGGCTAAATGTGTGTCAACTTTATCTTTTCAAAGAACCAGATCTTAGTGTCATTAATCTTTTCTATTGTTTGTTTGTCTCTGTTTCATTATTTCCACTCTGATCTTTATTATTTCCTTCCTTCTACTAACCTTGGGCGTGGCATTTTTTTCTAGTTCCTTTAAGTATAAGGTTAGATTGTTTATTCAAGATTTTTTTGTTTATTCCTTGATGTAGGCTCAAATTGCTAAGAACTTTCTTCTTAGAACTGTCTTTGTGGTATCCCATAAATTTTGGACTATTGTGTTTCCATTTTTTTTTTTTGGTTCAAGATATTTTTTGATTTTATATTTAACTTCTTCACTGACCCATTGGCTATTTAGTCTTCATGTGCTTGTGTTTTTCCCATTTTTCTTCTTCTGATTGATTTCTACTTTCCTGCTGTTGTGATTGTAAAAGATGCTTGATACGTCTTCAGTCTTCTTAAATTTGTTGATACTTGGTTTGTGGCCTAACATGTGATCTACCCTGAAGAATGTGTGCACATGGAGAATGTGTATTCTGCTGCTTTTGAATAGAATCTTGTGTAAATATCTGTTAAGTGCACCTGGCCTAATATGTCATTTAAGGCTGATATTTTCTTTTTGATTTATTTTGTCTGGATGAAATATCTGTTGACATAAATGGGGTTTTAAAGTCATCTGCTATGATTGTACTGCTGTCAATTTCTCCCTGTGTATTTGTCAATACTGCTTTATATATTTAGCTGCTCTTCTTTGGGATGCATAAATATTTACAAATGTTATATCCTCCTGTTGGATTCACTCCTTTATCATTATGTAATCCTTTCCTTTTTTTTTTTTTTAACTACAGTCTTTGTTTTAAAGTCTATTTTGCTTGATATTAAGTACTGCTATCCCAGCGTTTTCATTTCCATTTGCATGGAATTTCTTTTTCCATCCCTTTACTTTCAGTCTATGTGTCTTGAGCTCTGAAGAGAGTCTCTGGTAGACAGCATATGGATGGGTCATATTCTTTTTTAATTCATTCAGCCACACTATGCCTTTTGATTGGGGAACTTATCTATTTATGTTTAAATTACTTATTGATAGGCATATATTTATTGCTATTTTGCTCATTGTTCTCTTGTTGTTCTGTGGCTTTTCTCTGTTCCTTTCTTCTCTAGCTCTCTTCCCTGTGGTTTGATGACATTTTTCAGTGTTATGTTTAGGTTCCTTTCTAATTATTTTTTATGCATCTATTATAAGGTTTTGGTTTATGGTTATCATGAGGTTTGTATGTAATTACCTATTTATATAGCAGCCTACTTTAAGTTGATAGTCACTTCAATTTGGCTGCATTCTAAAGCACTACATTTTTACTCCCTACTCGGTTTTTGTTTTTGACATCTGTAACAGATTTTTATTTTGTGTATCCCTTACCTAACTATTGTGTAGTTTTTACCACCTTTTTCTTTGAACTTTCATCCTAGCTTTATAAGAAGTTGACCTACTACCTTTACTATATTTTCCTTTACCAGTGAGGTATACTTTATTTCTAGTTATGACCTTTTCTTTTTAGCTCAAAGAGGTCCCTTTAACAATTCTTGTAAGGCCAGGTTAGTGATGATAAACTCCTTTAGCTGTTTCTTGTCTGGGAAACTCTTTATCTCTCCTTCAGTTCCGAATGATTACCTTGCCAGAGAGAATATTCTTGGTTGGAAGTCTTTTCCATTTAGCATTTTGAATATATCATGTCTCTCGCTCCTAGCCTGCAAAATTTCTGCTGAAAAATCCGATAGTCTTATGGGATTTCCTTTTATGTAACCATTTGTTTTCTCTTGCTGCTTTTAAGATTCTCTCTTTATTTTTAACTTTTGACATTTTAAAAAAATATTTTACTTATTTATTTGACAGACAGAGATCATAAGTAGGCAGAGAAACAGGCAGAGAGGGGTGGGGAAAGCAGGCTCCCTGCCAAGCAGAGAGCCCGATGTGGGCCTCTATCCCAGGACCCTGAGATCATAACCTGAGCTGAAGGCAGAGGTTTAACCCACTGAGCCACCCAGGTGCCCCAAATTTGACATTTTTAATGATAATTTGTCTTGGTGTGGAACTCATTGGATTCATCTTATTTAGGACTCTGTGCTTCCTGGACTTGCTTGTCTGTTTTTTCCCCCTCAGGTTAGAGAAGTTTTCAGACATTATTTCTTGTAGTAAATATTCTGCCCCTTTCTCTCTTTATTCTCCTTCAGGAGAATGTTAATATGCTTGTTGTTGTCATCCCACAGATGCCTTAAGCAATCCTCATTTTAAAAATTCTTTTTTTTTTTCTTTTTGTTGTTCTGTTTGGATACTTTCCACTACCTTGTCTTCCAGGTCACTGATCTGTTCTGTATCATCTAGTCTGCTGTTGAATGCTTGTAGTATATTTTTCAGTATAGTTATTGTATTCTTCAGCTCTGTGAGTGTCCTGCTTTGTACTTTCTTATATTTTCTCTCTTTACTGAAGTTCTCACTATGACCATCTGTTCTCTCAAGTTTGGTGAGCATCTTTATGGCCATTAATTTGAACTCTTTATCAGGTATATTTTCCAGGTAAATTATCTCCATTTTATTAAGTTTTTTTTTTTTTTTTCCTGAGATTTTATCTTGTTCCTTTATTTGGAACAATTTATTTGTATCCTCATTTGCTTGACTATGTTTGTTTCTGTGTATTATGTGAAACTGCTCTCTCTCCCTGTCTTGACGGGGTACCTCTATGTAGGAGATGAACCTTATTCTTCAACCTTGCCTTAGATCGTGGTTGTGTCTTAAGTTGTCTCTCCAAGTATTCAGACTCTTGGGGTTCAGAAATGCATGCTCTGTGTGGCTTGTGGTGCCCATGGTCTCTGGTAGGGTCATGTGACCAGTTCAGGCAGGGCAGGGCTGCTCAGTCCTGGTCTGGGGGTGCAGTGCCAGCAGACATTACGGAATGGGGGTGAGCTGTTTGCCCAGGACTGTTGGGTGGTTAGAATGAGGTTGTAGAAATGGCACCACCGGGGCAGCAGCAGCAAAGTAGAAGTAGCTGATAAGAAGGCATCTGCCAGAGAGTGCAGACTTTCCTGAGAGAGTGCCAACAGACTTTTGCTTGGGGGACTTTCTAGCACTTCTATTTTTGAGCTGTTGATCTTGCGGGGAATCAGTGAGAGAGGAGTCCAGGCTGGGGAGCTGGGGGGATCTGCATCCACCCAGCTGGTGGCTCCTTGAGCCCATATTGAGCCTCCAAGTTTACCCAGACAAAAGACATGGGCAAGGTAAGGATCAACTGTCCTTGGACCATGCATATCCATCCACATGTGTGTCTGTGTTCACCAGCCAGAATCTATCCAAAGGCACACACATGCACATGCTTGCAAGCATGCATGCCAGCCTTAGCCAGGCCATGAGGGTCCCGCTTTGCTTTGGCACCAGGACTGGTAAAAAAAGAGGAGGCAGCTGTTGCCACAGCTTGGTTCTCTATCTTAATAAACAGTGATTTCCTCTTTTCTTAGTATTGAGTGCTCAGTTTCTTAGAATCGTGGGGCTTGTTTAGGGGGATATGTAATTGTATTATGCCCTCCCCTACCCAGATTCCCTTTGGTGTTTCTCAACATAGGTGATGTTGGCATTAGAGCATGAAAAGTGTCTGTGGCATGGGCTTGACTCAACACTGAAGGGTTGTTATTTTCCCTGGCCCTCCAAATGAATACCAGTGGGATGATTTCTGGCCCCATGATAATCAAGAATGCTCCTGGCACTCTTCCAAAGCTGCTGTGGCAGACTTTCTGAAATCAGAGGTTTACTCTCCAAATAGAATTGGATTAATTCTCAAAGCCTCTGGACCTGACTCTTCTCTTAGCCTGTGGCCTTTTCTCTAGGAGACTGACTTTGAATAACCACACATTTGCATGATGGCTTCCCTATTTGTTGTTCCCAGCTTTACAGTCCCCCCTATCTCAGATAAGAACCTATCCCTGTGACTATGTGGAACTTGGGCCTTGACCTATTTTGTGATGTCATAAATCTCGGATTGCTAAAGGATATGTCATTTAACTCATTCATTCATTCAATCATATTTGTTAAGAACCTACTACTGTGTTAAGCTTCTGGGATGCAGAGAAATCAATCAAGCAATCCCATTCATAATATGCAATTGCAAATTGAGATTCGCTCTGAGGAAGGAAAAGAATAAGGTTCAAGGGGAATTTATGATAAAGGAACCACCTAAACTGAGCAGTCAGAGAAGGTTTTTAGTAAATGATGCTGGAGCAGAGATCCAAGGGTCATGTAGAGGCTAGCTAGATGAAGGGGTAGTTATTGTGGCATTTGATCATTCTAGATGGAAGAAACAGTATGTGCAGAGGTCTTTTTGAGAGGATCACTGGGACCTGGGAGAAATTAGACAAGCCAGTATGGCTTGCACAGAGAACAGAGGCGTTTGAATAGAGGCCTTGTAGGCTTGTTAGAGAATTGTTTATTATTTTAAGAGCAATGGGAAGCCCTTGGTAGGCTTTAAGTAGGGAGCACTGGTAACAGCCATGATTTTTTGGAAAGATCCTTATAGATGCAGGGTGGGAATAAGGTTGGAAGAAAATCTCACTGGATCCAAAGAGGTAGCTACCACAGTCATCCAGGCAAGAGATAAAGACAGTCTGGACTAGGGGGACAGCGGGGAGAGCGCTGAGCACTGTGTGGATTTAGAGTTATTTGGGAAACAAAATGGTGGCTTCTTGGTGATGGTTTGGTTTGGGTGGTGAGAATAAAGGAAATACAGATGACTTTGTTTCTTGCTTGGAAAATGACCATTGATGCCATTTACTGATGTGGAAATTCAGGAAGGATCAGATGGGGCTGGCAACCAAGGTTGGGGAAAAAACTGTGAGTTTACTTTTGGATAATTTGGGTTTGAAGTGTCTAAGATGATTTGAAGAGAAACTAAACAGGGAAATGCCTGGGGCGGGGGGGGGGGGGGGGCAGGGCAAAGACCAGAGAAGATGCTGCAATATTGGGCTTACAGATCTTTGCAAACATTTATTTGTCTTATTTTTTCTTTTCTTGAGGGTTCTGTCAGATGCAAGAGTGGGTGTCAGTGTGACAAATACAAATATTTATATTTCAAAGGACAAATATTTGTCCTTTGGACACCTGAGATATAGCATGACATACACCATCTGAGATCTTTTAACGAGCCACCAATATTAATTAAGAACTCAAGTGTTAGGGGGAAAAAAGTGTTTAGAAGTATTCTGACCTGTTAGGATTCCCTAAAGTGCCCTAGAGACCTTGGTTTGGAGGAAAGATGGAGCTGGACTCTTGTCCATGGAGGCCTTTGTGTGTCTTCAGGAAGGTTCTCAGAGGCCCCTGCTGGGGTCCTTCCTAAATGACTCTGTGCTATGATGTCTCCCTTACTTCTCAGGGCTCCTGGTCACTGTGAAAGTGTAGATGATGGTGTTTTTATTTTCCAGTGCCAACAATCAGTTTTCTGATTCTCCTGACACAAATGAGTGTTCAACAGTGCAGTTCGATTCTGACACCGACTACCCAGAGTGAGGGCAAATCCTACCACGTAAGGGCTTAGTTCCTCAAGACCACCCCCACTTTAGATACCAGCCACAAGGCCTAGGCTTTGCCATGCTTCTGACCAACCAGCCGTAAGTCCAGGATTCCGGTGACAATTTGCTAAAACACCTCACATAACACAGGAACATGCTTTATATATACTTTTCACTTTGTGTTAAAGGATAATATAAAGGACACAAATGAATAATCTGATGAATCAATACACAAGGCAAGGTCCAGAAGGGTCCTGAGCATGGCAGCCTCTGTTCCTGTGGGGTTAGTGTGTGCCCCCCTCCTGCCTCACAGATGCATGCCCCAAACTAGAAGCTCCCCAAACTCCATGCTTCTGGGAATTTTATGGAAGCTTCCTCCCATAGACATGATTGATTATTACCTCATTCTCCAGTCCTATCCCCTTCCCCCCAAGGATGGGCGGGGAAGGGCCAAAAGTTTCAGGCTTCTAATCAAGGTCTAACCTGGCAACCTGCCCCATCCTGAAGCTATCTAGGGCAACAGGGAGAGTTGTCTCCTTAGAACAAAAGATGCTCCAATTATCCAGGAAATCCCAAGAAATATAGGGGCTCTGTTGTCAGGAACCAGGGACAAAGACCAAAGAGTAGAACAAAAGACAATCCTATCACCTCTATCACTCAGGAAATTCCAAGGGTTTGAGGAACTCTGTGTCAGGAACTGTATCTGTGTCTTGTTATACTATAGGTGGCTGGTGCACTCTGGAGGTGCTCCTTGGATGGGGCTGCTTCTGTGGGGTTTCTAGAAGCCACCTGTGGCTAGGCCTCAGCAGCAAGGGCCTCCTGTCCCCCGTTCCCTGCCCTGAGCACCATCCTTACTGCCTGGCAGGTGGAACCCATCCCTGATGCACAAACCACCACTGACCTTCCCCAGACTGGAGCAGAAAACCCCAAATCCAGTCAGTTGAGGACTTGCGAGCAGGGGAGAGAAAGTGTGGGCTGGGGCAGAGGCCATGTTCGTGCTGCTGGTTTGTGTCTCTGGTGTACGGAGGTCCCACAAAAATGGTCACTCTTCCATCACAGGTGTGCTGTCAACCAGAAAAATAAGGTAACGCTCCCCACTCCTGGAGTTTTTGATCTGTGTGAACACTTACATTATTGCTAATTCTCGAATCCTGGAGAGAGATGTCACTATCCCTCATTTTATTCATAGTAACTGGAAGTTTTTAGAGGTTGGAAAACTCCATGATCACAGTTCAGTGGCAGAGTCTGGATTCGAACCCGCATCTGTCAGGTGCCACCATCTGTTCTGTGACATTCATGGATACCTCCAGGTTCACGTGACGGGGACGAAAGTCAGACCCAAGAGCCAGTGCCTGGAGGTTGGTCAGGCCCAAACAACAGCTGGCCACGTACCCCACAAACTCAGTCAGGGAAATGAGAGCCCCCCAAGTGCCTGAGAAATCAGATTCAGGGTTAGTGCCATGAGCTGCCCTCCGCGGCTCCTCTGGCAAGAGAGGGGTGGATTTTTTAACTCTTTCCAAGCGCTCACTCTGGTGCCTTGGTGACCCTATTTGGAGCCTTGTTGTGTGTCTTCATGAATGCAAACTTTCCAACTGAGAGAGAGCCCAACACAGAGCCAGTCAAGATGCTGGACCCCGATGCCCCATCACACCGGCGAGAACTTGGCGTTAAGTCCATCAGCGGGTGTAGACAAGCCCTGTTGCCTACTATACAAAAATGGCTTTCCTTCTGAGAAAGGGCCCACCCAGTGCTGTTGTACCCACTTCTCATACTGCCGTTAAGAGCATTTAACTCACTTTCTTGGGCCAGAGAGACCGGCAGGGGAAGGGAGTCCCAGCTGTTCCCCTGGGACCACTCAGCTCCTTTATTTGGATCCACAAAGCCTTCCACATTGGCTCAAACCCCATCCTCTCTGGAAGCCTCCCTCATCCCTCTGCCCTGCACACCCCCTTCCCTGCTCTGAATCCTTCTAAGGCTGCCCAGTTGCACCATTATTACTGTTTAAAAACCCCGGGTCCTTAAGCACTTGGGTGTAGGGGATAAGGACTGAGTATTCCACTTTAAAGTACTTCCTTCCCTCCAGATTCCTTCTTGACCTCTGGAGCAGGGTGAGGGTGTGTGTTTCCCAGATATTCATCTGTCACGGCCTTTGGTGTGCACATGCCATCTCACGATTTCCTTCCGGAAATGTTGATTTCGGAGGTGCATGTCCATGTATGGACATCGGCAGCACGCCTGCCATTTCCAAGGGCGCAGCAGAGGGCTGGCTGCCCTGTCGCGGAGCTTGGGGGTTTGCTTAGTCATTATGGGCTTGCAGGGCATTTGGGCGGCCTCCAGCCTGCTGCTGATATAAATAGCATCGTGGCCTCCCTGTCACTTTTGCATTTAATCACCCGTCGGTTGGATGTTTAACTGTTTCCTGGGGTTGGTCCTGCCTCATCGGAGGTGGGGATGTGGTTTCACCTCACTGCCCCTGAGGCTGCTGGACCTGAGTGGAAGCCTTATAACCAAACTAGCCCTTTCTCACGCCCTCGTCACCTGCCAGACAACAGAGGATGCCCTTGCTGGGCACGAGCTTATTCTCACTGTGACCCTTTGTGATAGGTGCCAGGGTGCCCCTCATTTGCTGAATGGGGAAACCCATGCTTAAAGTGACCAGATCATTTCCCCAGCATGCAGTAGCCAGTAAGAGGTGGGGCATGGATCTGACTTTGGCCGCCAGACTCCACATGCCCCTGCCTGGCCCATCTCCCTGCATTTGTCTGGCCAAAGCAAGCAGACTCCCCTGCACCCCTGCCTCGTCCTGGGCTGACGGGCTGCTTGGGAAGAGTCTTCCTTGAGGTTAGGCCCACACAGGAGCACCTGATTGAGAATTCCTCAGGTGCCTGACCTGCTCATTCCACTAGAAGGCCCCCTGTGAGGGTGTGTCCTGGGACAGCCTGCCTCGTCCTCCAGGACCACAATGGATGGCTGCTACTGTCAAGTTCCTGGGTCCCCAGACTCATGTTCACAGCAGAAGTTCTTCCTCCAATTCCTATGAGCAAGGGGAGAGGGAAGGCCAGAAGGGCCTGGAGTCCTGCTTGTGGGGCCCTTTGCTCCTCAAATATTTTAGAGGAGAACTGCAGGTGTGCCCTCTGCCTGAGAAGCTAAGGCCCAGTGCCCAGTGGTCTGGGGGTGAAGGAGACCTGGCGGGACCACAGCATGAGAGGAAAGGACAGAGCCTGGTCCCTTTTTTTCTGAAACTCCTGCCCAGAGTGGCTCCAGCAGGTGTGGTCAGCCCAGAGCAGCCGCTGCCCTTGACTTCCCCCTCCACTGTCACCTGTTCAGCACCACGTGGAGAAGCACACAGTGTCCGCCATGCTTGTGTCTCCAGTCAGCCAGCCCTAGGCATGTGTGTCTGTACTTTGAGAAAAGTGGCCCCATGAAGGATCATCAGAGACCAGAAGGCAAGCCTTTCCGGCAGCTCCGGGTCTGGCCACCTGCCAGGTGGGTGAAGATTAGTTGTCCCTGTTCTACAGGTGAGACCACCAAGGTCCAGAGAGGGGAACCAATGAGCTCAGGAATGGGGTCGAGATCACACATCTCAGAAGCTACCGCTGGGGTGTCACTGATATATAACCTTGGATATATTCTTGATCCACAGTTATCAAACCCACTGATTATCAAACATCTTTTTAAAAATATTCTATTCATTCATTTGAGCGAGAGAAAGAGAGAGCACAAGTGGGGGGAGGGGAGAAGGAGAAGGACAAGCAGACCCCCCGCTGAGCGGGAAGCCTGACATGGGGCTCTGTCCCAGGAGCCTGAGATCATGACCAGACATTTCACCAACAGAGCCACCCAGGTGTCCCTCTCAAGCATCTTTTTTAATTTTTATTTATTTATTTATTTATTTTTTAAGATTTTGTTTATTTATTTGACAGAGAGAGATGACAAGCAGGCAGAGAGTCAGGTAGAGAGAGAGGAGGAAGCAGGCTCCCTGCTGAGCAGAGAGCCTGATTTGGGGCTCGATCCCAGGACCCTGGGATCATGACCTGAGCCGAAGACAGTGGCTTAACCCACTGAGCCACCCAGGCGTCCCTCAAGCATCTTTTAAAATAGCATGATTTTTCTTTCTGACTAGAAAAATAGTACATTCTCATTTTAGAAACTGTCAAAAAAGGAAAACCAAAACTGTCCATAATCGTCTCACTTGGAGGCAACCCAATACTCACGCTTCCGTATATTATATTCTCTTCTTTATGTGCATACTTTTTACATCACTGCTCATGTATAAAATTTTTTGTAGTCTACTTTCCTCACTTTATAAATATTAATATAATATAATTATTATATTTATATATAATTATATATAATAATAATTAATAACAAATATATAAACATTATAAATAAGTCATCAAAAAATCTTCGTAGGTGTGCTTTTCCTAACTACATACATTTTGACATCATGTGAAACTTTTCTTAAATATTTCCTTGTATAATATTTGCTCAATTCCAATTTTTGGCTACTACAAACAATTCTGGGATTAATGCTTTTGATACCAGCTTTTTCTGTATTTTTGTGAGTTTTTATGATCTAGATCGCCCAGAATCTCCTCCATGATACTCCTGATCAGTAATTACTGATCAAGTGATGTGAGCACCTTGAAGGTTCTTAGTAAATTGCTCTCCAGAGGAGTTGTGTTCTTTTATAAACCTACCGGCTCTGCCTGTTCCACACCTCCCTCTCCAGGTTAAGTGTTATCAATAAAAATGTGAAAATAATCAAATGATTTAGGCTATCAATAACTTTAGTCACGATTTTCTCTATGGCTCCCCCTCCTTCAGTCACTTGAGTGATAATGACTACATTTAGGGGGAGTGTCCTATAAATCAGACTCTGTGATAAGCACCCCATGTGCTTTGTCTTGTGTGGTCATCCCAGCTTCCCTGGTCAGGCATTGTTATTACCTTGGCTTTGAAGATAAGAAAACTCAGACACAGCTTAAGTGAGTGGCCCAAAGTGCACAGTGAGTGAGTGGTAAGATCCTCTTCTGTACCCGGCTCCCACCACCAGGCCCAAGTGCCAGGGTGAGCTTGGGGCCAAGTCTGGGCTGTCTGCCCTGCATGGATCCCATTCCTCATTCTGAGTGAGGAACCCGTGACCCACTTCCTGCTTGGTTGCATCATGGCGAAGTCAAGGGGTAAACATGACAGGGACAAACCAATGGGCCAAATCTATTCAACAGCACAAAGAGTTGTTTCATGATGTGCCTACAGGATTTAAGATCAGCAAAACATCGTCTTTCCCTCAAAAGCTTACAGCTAGTTGAGGAGTGAAGGTAAATACACAGATGACTGTTCTCGAAGGTAGAATACGTAATACGTAATACGTAAGGGCCTAAAAAGAAGTACAATGTAGGTACCATGAACTGGTACAAACATTTTGAAGAACTGCTAAAGGCAGCGTGTGGACTAGTGCGAGAGCACGAATTCCTGAGGATGCCAGTTCTTTGGGAGACCCCACGCTTTCTGGGCTCCAGCTGTAGGAATTCACCATGTTCTCCTGGGAAGGCCTGGGGAAGGTCCCTGGCTCCGGCTGGGGTCAGGCAAGAGCCATCCTGGTGAATGTACCAGAGCATTCTCCATAACAAAGGCCTGCCTCCAGGGGAACAGCAGCCCTCCCACCCCACCTGCTCTACCTTCCTGCCTCACCATTCCCGAAAGCCAAGCCTTGGACTGGAAGCACAGGCCCACTGTAGGCCCGAGATTGGTTGGAAGATTAGAGCTCCCTCCTCCTTCTCTACACCCACAGGGCTAATAGGCTCCCTGTAGGAATGGTAGTATAACAACCTTATCTTAACAACCATATCTTAACCTCCTCCTCTCAGGAGGAGTACTTAGGGAAGCCCAAAGTCAAGAGGAAAGACAAAAAAGCAAACACAAGAACCCTAGAGGGACGCCTGGGTGGCTCAGTTGGTTGGGCAGCTGCCTTCGGCTCAGGTCATGATCCCAGCATCCTGGGATCGAGTCCCACATCGGGCTCCTTGCTCAGCAGGGAGCCTGCTTCTCCCTCTGCCTCTGCCTGCCATTCTGCCTGCCTGTGCTTGCTCTCTCCCCCTCTCTCCCTCTGATAAATAAATAAAATCTTTAAAAAAAAAAAAAAAAAAAAAAAAAGAACCCTAGAGTCCGGGCGCCTGGGTGGCTCAGTGGGTTAAAGCCTCTGCCTTCGGCTCTGGTCACGATCTCAGGGTTCTGTGATTGAGCCCCACGTTGGGCTCTCTGCTCAGCAGGGAGCCTGCTTCTCTTCCTCCTCTCTCTGCCTGCCTCTCTGCCTACTTGTGATCTCTGTCTGTCAAATAAATAAATAAATAAAATATAAAAAAAGAAAAGAACCCTAGAGTCCCCAGCACCTATAGACATAGAAAACATTAGCCAAATCTGCCGACTCCTGGCAGAATTATTAGAAATTCGTAAGAGGACAATTGACCTTGGTTCTCATTACCCAGTATAGCATCTCCTGCCTTCAACAACCAAAGAATAACCAGCCCCACCAAAACCCAAGAAAGCACACAATCTGCAGAGACAAAGCAAGCATCAAAACGAGACTCAGATATAGCACAGATGTTAAGAATGCTCACTGTGGGAATTTAAAGTAACGATGATTAATTTGTGAAGGGCTCTGCTGGAAAAAGTCGACCCACATGCTGGAACAGCTGGGGAATGTAAGCAGAGAGATAAGAAAGCCTCAGAGGAAACGCTGGACATTGGAGAACGCCTTTAATGAGTTCATCAGTAGACTCAACGTAGCTGAGTGTGGAATCAGTGAGTTTGAAGATCTATCAATATAACTCTAAAGGGGAAAAAATAATCCAGAACAGCCAAAAACCATGGGACAATTACAAATGATGTAACAGACGCATGATCAGAATACCAGAAGGAGAAAAGGAAGAACAGGGAGCAGAACAAATATTTGAAGTAATAATGGCAGACAACCTTCCCAAGATTAATGAGGCACAGCAAACCACAGATGCAGAAAGCTCGTGAAATTACACAAAGTCACTTTGCATTTATGGATTGTCATGTGCCCCCCACTGGCGGGAAAGCTCCTGAGAGCATCTGTTCTTATTCTTCTTTGTATCTCTAGAGTCCAGACAGGGCCTGACACACAGTAGGTGAGCAGTAAATATTTACTGAATGGTGGTAGGGTGGTCAGACTAATTTTGATTGCGTGCCCGTGCACAGTTTCCATAGCTGCACAGGACTTTGAGGCCCAGGTGTCTCTTTCTCAGCCCTGGCATCCTTCATTTAGCTGACCAAGAGGCCTTCTGAAGAGCGATGGTAACCTGCATAGGTGGAGGTCCAGGTCAGCCCAGCTCACCAAGTGTCCCCATAGCCTGGGTGTGTGACCCAGGATCCAGTAGGTACCCCTAGGGTCACCCTAGTTTGGACCACCATCACGTCCTACCTAGATCATGACAGCCCCTGTCCTACCTGCTATTAAACCTTCAGTGCCCTCCAACTCCCTTTCTATACTCCAGCCAGAGTGGGCTTTATCAGTAACCTTGACCCTTCAGATGTTTCAGTGTCTCCTCCTCTCATTCAGGATAAAAACCCCAACTCCTGAGCCTGGCACACAAGACAATTCATCATTGTACCTGTGTCCCCGCTAGCTCTCCTGCTTGCTCCAGTCCCAGAACCATCCCCTGGTCACCCTCAGCCCAATGAACAATTTGTAATTCTCCAACGCACCCCCCGCTCAGAGCCTTGGTGCTGATTTCTCCTGCTTCTTCCTTCCCACCCAGCCCCTGGCACCCGGTTAACTCATTCAGCCGTCTGGCTCCCATCATGCACCATTTCCTGGGAAAGCCCTGTGTCCCCACAATCTAGGCTGAGTCCAGTACCCCTCTTGGGGCTGGCATTCGCCATGGAATGTTTTACATGTAATAATGTTTCCTTATGTCTTCATCCCACTAGAATGTAAGCTTCCCAAGGAAGTAATGATTAGCCAAAACTTGGAAGTAACATGCAAAGATGACTTCCTGGCTACTGGCAGCCGGACTGGCCCCCGGTAAAGCCACCAGCCACGGGGCCACTTGAGGAAGTGCCATCCTGTCTGATCACAGCTTTGATTAGGACCCAGACTCTAATGGTACATGTTAGCCTGTAGGAAATGGATAAGCTGAGAATGATTTTTGTCCACTGGAGGTGCCAGTGACTTCTGACTGATACAAAAGAGGAATCGCCAGGGGTAGCAGTTTTACTGCCTGGGACAGGAGCCCATTTGAAGTCTGATTCACCCCTCCTTTCCCCACCGTCTCCCCCCTCTGCATAGACAGGAACAGACACGTGTCTGCGTATATGTAGCTGTTCTCTATTTTTTCTCCTAGATTTTCCCAAACGGACGTTACTGTCTTGTCTGGTGGTTCCGTCATTAACCATTTACTGATTGTAGTTAAGCCTTTGGTTCAGTGGCCCTCCTCCCCCCACCTTCCCCGCTCAGCTTCCAGGCTTCTAGGCCTTCAGGCTATGATCAGGTCTGGCCAGCGACCCAGCCCAGGTGGTTTCAGGGCCTGACCCTTTCTGCTGATGTCCTCAAAAGAGCAGCCTTGGTTCTAGGGCTGCCCACGGGCTGGCCAAAAATCTCTCAGCACTGTCTTTCAGGCTGAAGCTGACTCTCCCATATCCTCCCTCCCTCCCCCCTTCCTGGCTGTCCAGCCTCCATCACCATCAGGAGGCTCCCTCTGCCTCCTCTTGCTCCCCCTCTTTGCATGTCCCCAATAAATGTTCCTCCCAGTAAATGTCTTGCATGTCTCACCCTGTCTTGGTGACTGCTTCCTGGAGGCCCCCAAATGTCACCCATGTTCACCATGTATCTGGCTGAGGGTTTTGTTTTTAGTTTTCTGAATATTTCGCTTTAGCAGTAAGTCCAAGGCCATCACTGGTACCATTTCAAGTGTGTGTCTGGGAGAGTCTTTATTCTAGCAGCAGGTGCTCAGTCCAGATGTGCAGGATGAATGAATGTGGGTGGGGGCGGGGATTTTGCTTTTAGAGGCTTGCGTGCCCAAGTAGAACAGCATGGTGTTGGTGGCCTGGGAGCCCTGATCTGAAAGTAACTGGGCCATGTTGCTGCAAAGCAGTTGGAAATGCCTCTGAGTCACCTTCACTCTCAGCGGGTTTGGTATCTTTCCTTTGAACTTGCCCACATCTCCTGTGTGACCTAATTCCTCCTCACAGAGCCCCTGACAGGGCAGCAAGGGGAAAGGCATGTGACACACAGGACGTGAGGGAAGTACCCTGAGTAGGACAGAGAAGGGGACGTGCCAGGACAGAGAGGAGCTCCGGACTGGAAAGGGAGGTGGGCCCAGTACACGCCCAGGGCCAAGCGTGGCGGGTGGAGGGGCGGTCGTATGCACCAGGAGAATGGAAAGGGAGACGGTCTCCTCAGGACCTCGAGAGCCAGGGCGGAAATGGAGAGCTAATTTGAAAAGTCTCTCTCGTTGTCCCGACAGGCACAGAATCTATGAAAACCTGTATTTAGAATCATTTTTCTGTTCGTGCCATTTTCTCTGGTTATTCAGCACATTGAATAGATGATTACAGATCATCCCCCAACGGTGGCTAATTAAGTATTTGATAAATAGAATTTAGCACTTTTCATCAGCAGAGAGCTTTCCTGACATTAACTAATTGAGTCTAAGAAAGGTATCACCTTCATCCTACAGATGACAGAAGCAGGGAAGGGAAGACATTTAAAGACGAAAAAAAAATGTGTATACGGGGGAGAGGTCCTTAGAGCCAGGCTGTCCCGGCCCCCAGAAGCCCCTGTCTTTGGGAAGTTTGGTGTTTGCGATTTTTCGCTGCTCACTGCTTGTATTCCTGCAATGATGGCGTCTCTGGATTTGCTTCTGGAAATGTTCCTGGAGCCCCAGTCGGAGACAGGTTGAGAAGAGACAGGATAGGGACTCCTCTTTCCAGGTCACCGGACTCAAGTTCTTTGGGGTATAAACACGCCCGTGAGGGAAGGGGGTGTTCCTCAGGGTCCACTAGGGTCTTGGGAAGGTCTTATCCCACCCGGGTGGGTCAGGACTGGCTCTAGCTGCCAGGGGAAGGGCGCCAGGGGCGCTCCCCGGGCTCCTCTGAGGCTGATGGTGAGCAACAGCGCCACCTTCTGGTGATACAGCTCGTCCCAGTCTGGGCCTGTCGCCGGCTTTGTGCCTCTGTCATCTCCCCATTTCCTTCCCTGGCCAGTCCCAGCTCCCAGTCCTGGCTTCTTCAGCGGGAGAATGCAGCTGACAGGTTATTTTGGAATCAATATAAATCTATATAAATTTCAGAATCAATATCAATCAAAGGACCATTTGTATATAAACAGCAAACCTCTCACTGGGGTGAAAATCTGTGTTATTGAAGAAATTTCCTGCCTGGGTGGGTGGGGCTAAGGGAAAGGCCCCACCAGGGGTGGTTTTCTGGACACTTGTCTGAAGTTGTTTGTGTAGCAAGCACTGTTCTCCCTGAGGCAGTGCACGTGCTTGGGGGTGGTGGGGCGGGGGGTCTGGTGTAGCCAGGTCTGGTGCAGCCACGAAGCCTGGCTTCATGACGACCCCACGTAAGGCATCTGGTCACCTGCCGTGGCACCCACCCGGGTCCCCAAAACAGTGGTGGGGATGCCATCGGAATATTTTACTCTCTCCGAGAGAACAGAGTTGAAAAAAAAATAATCTCCATCTGTTCTCCCGGATAATGGAAACCTAGAATTCCTTTCCAGGCCTACCCATCCTTTCTCCTAGAGTACAGGGTGATTCGGCTTCTCCTTTCCCACCTGCTGCCCCCCTGGGGACCCCAAACAAGAATCGCCGAGTGGGATCATGCTCAGGAAGCCTGTCCACAGGCGCCTATGGCCATCAGAATCCCAGAGTGAAGTGAGGCAAAACCCTGCTGCGGCTGGAATCAGGGCAAGAGGGCCCCAGTCTTTCTCCCACAACTTGGGAAGTGGCAGAGTTCAGCACATGGGGATGAGGAAGCCTCCCTTGCCCCACCCAGCTTTTAGAGGGGAGCCCTGCATACAGAGTCCTGCCTGGGCTGGAAGGGCCCACCTGCATGGCCCTTGAAGCTGGCCTGTTTCTCTCCCCACCCCCAAACCTGGCTGGGGTCCTACTGAAGATGACATTAAAACTATCCGTGATGCAGCTTTCAATTTCCAAGATGTGTCTGCCATCCCTCAAGCAAGGGCAGTGTTGGATGTGGGCTGAGCCGCGTAATGCCGTGTCCCCGGTGGAGTTCCTATGCAGTGATGGTCCCCCAATTCCTCCTGAGGGAGTCCTGGGCCCAGCCTAAGCCCCCGGGGAGCCTGAATGTCGAGGTCGTGCAAGTATCAGTGGGTTCCCCGGCTTACTTCTCGAATGAACCTTTCCCATTGGGTGCTCTGGCTGGCATGGGTGATGGCTTTACAACATGGCAACTTTCCCCTGTCATCGACATGTCTGGTGGCCGGACGGCACTTTGCACACATTGTTACTCCAGGCAGCCTTGTGGAGGGCGGTGCCAGGTTCATCAAGCCCATGAACCTGAGGCGCAGGGAGGTTAAGGAACTTGTACAGGCTCCTGGGCTGGAAGAGATGGGGCTGGGGTTGCAAATCTGGGAGCCTATGCTCCTCGCTGTGTTACTGGTCCTCCCTCCCGTGTTGTTTGTGGCATCGGCAGCCCCTCCAGTTATCTTCGCTCCCAATGGCCATGGCAATGAGGGAGGAGGGAGCAGGTGGGCAAACTGAGGCACTTTCTGATACTTGAGTCAAACGGTGGGTCAGAGATTGTGAGAACGGGTAGCTGCTTTCTTCCGGTTGTGTGGAGGCAGGGGGTACAGTGGAATCAGGCAGAGTCAAATTCACCCTCTACCATTTCCCGGCAACGGGAAGACAGGCAGGAACTTGGCTTCCGAGTTACTTCTCTGTACCATAGGGATGATGAGCACCTCACGGGGCTGCTTCCCAGGATGGGACGAAATCACCTGGTATAAGACTGAGCATGTGATTGCTCTCCTGAGTGCCTCCTAATGGAGATGATAATGGTCTTTCATTGGTCTTGATTATTCAACACAATCAGACAGGGATGGAGCACAGACAACCTCATGTAGGTCTGGTCTTGCTTTGCCTTTGCTGTAGCCAGGTCTTCCTTCTCCGCTGGACCCCTGAAGTTTTCCATGCCTTAGTCTTTTATCTACATTATGCCCAGTCAATCTTCCAGGGTTTGATATGTGTGTGTGTGTGTGTGTGTGTGTGTGTGTATCTCATATATATGAGAGAGAGAGAGAGAGAGGGAGATCTATTTTTTTTTAAAGATTTATTTATTTGACAGAGAGAGAGAGATCACAAGTAGATGGAGAGGCAGGCAGGGGCAGGGAAGAAGCAGGCTCCCTGCCGAGCAGAGAGCCCAATGTGGGACTCGATCCCAGGACCCTGAGATCATGACCTGAGCCGAAGGCAGTGGCTTAACCCACTGAGCCACCCAGGCACCCGGGAGGTCTATTTTTTAAAGTACCAAGTGAAGTGTTGCTATATTGTAATGTTGCTATAAAAATTATATAGTTGGTTTCCTAGTAGCAATTTTATGATTATTGTAAGGTGCCTAGACGTCATGCATACTTTGATAAAGAGTTTGTTTTGATGGAATAAAAGTTAATTGATCTTAAAGCAAAAAAAAAAAAAGGACCAATATTTAAACAGTGCTTACATTTAACACTTCAAATAGCAATATAAGGGGCACCTGGGTGGCTCAGTGGGTTAAAGCCTCTGCCTTCGGCTTGGTCATGATCCCAGGGTTCTGGGATCTAGCTCTGCATCGGGCTCTCTGCTCCGTGGAGAGCCTGCTTCCTCCTCTCTCTCTGCCTGTCTCCCTGCCTACTTGTGATCTCTGTCTGTCAAATAAATAAAATCTTAAAAAAAAAAAAAAGCAATAGAAGTGCAAGATTCAGAAACTTAAATATTTTTGGTGCAACAGGATCATGTCTTGTCTTCTTGAGTAGCTTCTAAGACTAAAGCTCTTCTAAGAGCTCCTTCATGGTCGTGGGATAACTCTAAAAGACACACTATTGTGTAAAAACCCTATGCCAGCATTTCCCACATATTGTGTTGTCTGCCAGAGATTTCAGAAATACATTTATGAGATTAGACTAGAAGGGGATTGAGTAGAGTCAACACCTTTGATTGTGAGAATGTAAAGGTACAAGATAGAAGTGCTAGCACACGGTGTAAGACAAGACAGAACAGAGAGACCAACAAGCCCTGGAAACAAGTGCACCAGGTCACTGTGAGAAAGGGACGCTGCCCGCTTGGCCTAACACCTCCTAGAGACCAGAGGAGTCAGTCCCAGGTGGTGTGACCAGATCCTCCCCACATCTGAACGTGTCCTTTGCTGGGTCAGTCAGCTTGTTCATTTCCAGCATCCATCTCCCTTCGTTGCCTGTCGCTGCATCCACGAGACCCTGATATTCTCCCAGCCTGCCCATGCCGTAGCGGGGAGACTTGTGGGCCCTCTCTCTCTACCTCTCCCTTTCCGAATCTTCCCCTCTGGAGCTGCTGCCTGATGGGTTCATGCCCAGCTGCTGTGAGAAATCCTACCCGCCCTTCCAGTCCTACCCCATGGGACTTCCTCCAGGAAGCTACCCTGATTCCTCCCCCTCCCCCTTCCCTCCAACGGGAAGATCCAGTGTGCGCTCTGTGTCCATTCTCTAGGCCGGCTGTGACACCGGCTGAGTGGCTCAAACAACAGAAACTTAATGTCTCACAGTTCGGGAAGCTAGGAGTCTGTGGCAAAGGTGTCAGCACCTCGGCCTGGTTTCTTCTGAAGCTGTTCTCCTTGGCTTGCAGACGGCTGTCTTCCCTCTCTCTCTCCATCCAAATTTCCTCTTCATATAAGGACACTAGTCACATCAGCGTGGCGCTCACCCTAATAATCTCATTTAACTTGATTACTTATAGACTGTCTCCCAAGAAGGTCACATGCTGAGATCCTGGGAGTTAGGACCCTGCGTAGCTTTCTTTTGGGGGGAAAGGGTGCACAGTACAACCCCTGCCAGACTCCCATTTCATCGTTATTGATAATTTGTGTTGAGTTATCATCATTCTCCCCTTCTCTGGAAGGCCCCTTGTGGGATCTAAGCCTTGCTGTAGCTCATATTTATCTTCTCTGTTGAGCCCCTCGTAGGGCACACACTCCATAAATACTTGAGTGAGCGAGCAGTAAACACATGTGCTCCTGGGGGAATATGGACCGCTGCCAAAGACGACAGGTCTGGAGTAGCCAGTATGTGAGCCTAGAAACGCACCTTGGCAGATGACGTGGCTGCCCCTGCAGTCAGCTCCGACCTGTGGGAAGACTCCCGCCTACAAGAAGAAACAGTGCTTCCCCCCTGGGATCCCAAGATGTCATCATTGACAAGTGAGGGCTCCATGCTCACTCTTTGTGATTCAAAAACCAGAATGGCCACCTCCTTCAGGATGCACAAGTGTCCAGAAGGGAACTTGATTATTCCCGGCCGGACGGGAGGCAGGGTGCCTGTTTTATAATCTTCCCTGCAGATGGGCTCGGGCACTAAGCACGTCCAACAGTCCTCAAATGCATTGTTTAGTTGCTTGGGTTTTTTGTTTTGTTTTTAATATGGAGAAACCACTAACCAAAAAGGACCGCTTAGGCTTATCTGTCCACCTGCCCCCTTTCCTTTTTCTTTGCTTCCACTTACACAGAAGGCTCCTTGCTCAGTGGCGGTTTGGTATTTCTTTACCTGGACGGAGATAACACAGCCAGTTAGAACCATCTCAGAGTGAATGCTAAAATGGTGTTCGGATGGCAAGGTTGGGCTTAACAATTCAGTGAGATTTAATAACAGGCAATTGATGTCAATTTCCAGATACTGCAAGTCAGTTCCAATCTATCCGTTAAGAGACTTGCAGAGCTCTGTGGCATTTGGTGACAGAAACATGTCCCGCCGGTGCGGCAAGGCTGTGCAGGTGTTTTGGGGCTGAGGCAGTGTGGACACTGCCTGCCTGCGCTTCAGCTTGCATTCACTTCTACTTCTGTAGCCTTTTTTTCAAACTCAGCATGAGGGAAAAAGCTCAGTAGGGGACAAGTTTGTTGATAGAAACAAGGGATCCTGATCTGTTCCTCTTTCTTCCCCCCAATCCTTAAGGATCAAGGTCATGCCGTGTGCATTCGAACGGTGAGCATGGGGGTTGGCGTTTCAGCACATCCGTGGTGTACATTCAGGAACTGAGAACCTCCAATGTTCTCCCCTTGCAAATGCATCTTTCTGATCTAACTCTTGGGTTACCTCTAATTTCATCGTCTGGAGCAGCCCAGCCTTCCTTTTCTGGTGCAGAAAGAGCAAGTATTTGCAACGCATTTATTCTTTAGAAGTAAGGTACAAATTTTTCTTTGGGTCCAATGCCATATTGTATATATTCTATTTCCCATCATTTGCATTTGAATCATTACCTTGATCTGTGATTTTCTGTTGTCCCCTTGACACTTCCTAGTCACTCACTAGTCATTGCTGTTCAGCGAGGCTCTGTACAGAGGCCCATTTGGAAGCTTCTGGCCCTTACTCTGGACTGGGGATTGAGGAAGGCCCATGAAAACAAATCCCTAGATCATTTCTCTGGGCCCCAGTTTTATGCTGCCCATCCTCGGCGAGGACTGGAGAATGCTTGTGGGGTGGTGGAGCTGGGCCCCCACGATTGCTGGCTTAGGCCTTTGCAGTGTGGCCCAGGTGGCCTCAGCCTCACACACGCTCAGACAGACATCGAAGAATCAACGTGGGAGCCCTATTGTTAACAGAAAAATACGATGGCAGAGAACAACTGTGACTTTTTTCTTAAAAAAAAAAAAAAATGAGCATACATCTCTGTTAATAGATGCAAAGAAAAATCTAGAAGAACATAAGCCAAATTATTGAAGTACTTGGATTTGAGAAGTGGGGATGAAGATATTCTCCTTGACCAAACTTTAGTCAGCCTTCTCTGAGCCCAACTAGGTCCTGTCCCTGAGCGTGTCCTCCAAGAGCACAGTTTTAGCACAAATCCTGTCAGATAGGTTTAGTCAGATCCCCTGCCCTCTCCTCATTATCCCATTGCCCTCGGATCTGATGGGGTTCGTCATTCTCCACCATCCCCTGGTGCTGTCTGGTCACCCTGGTCTGGCTTCAGCAAGAATCTGGTGAGGTCAGTGTAGCCAGATCTCCCCTTTCCCTCGTGTTTCCTCTTAGTCATTTTCTCTCCACTGACTTTGGCTATAAATTCCCACTCTTCCTTGTATCTGGAGTTGAGCCCAATCTCTCTCCCCTACACCTCATCGCCAGGATCCCTATACCTATTGTGATAGTCCCAATTAGTCTGCCTTACTGCGTTCACGAGCAGCATGAGTGATTATTTAGCCATGGGGACACCTGTGACTCTCAATTCCTAAATTATATATTACGTTTGCATCCTGTTATTTGCATCATACTTTCATGTTTGCATTTTTCACATTGATCAAGACTGATCAGTGTCCTCGACCTGTACATGGCAGAAAACCCACCTGTATAAGGTATACAATAAAGTCCTAGGACTTCATTTATAGAGTTGTGGGACCATCGCCAAAGTCCAGTTCGAGACGTTTCCATCACGCTCCCCCAAAAGATCCCTGTGCTCCTTTGCAGGCAACCTTCCCTCCTACCTCCTTCCCCAGCCACCATAGATCTCCTCTCTGAATGGATTTTCTGAAATTTCATATACGTGGAATTAAGCAACAGGTGGCCTTTCGTACCGGTTTCTTTGGCTTGACGGTGTTTTTGAGGTTTACCATGTGGAAGTGTGTATTAGTTCGCTCTCCACGTCGTTAGAGAATATTCCTTTGCATGCACACACCATATTTATCCATTTCTAGTCAGTGGACAACTGGGTTTGTGGGCTTGTGCTATTATGAATAATGCTATGAACCTTCATGTGTAAGTCTCTGTATAGACAGAAGTGTTACTTTTATAATCAGGAAAAAAGAAAAATGACAAAACTAAAGACCAACATGGATATAGATTGTCAAGCTGTTTCTGGACTGCATCTTCTTTTAGCAAAATGGGAGCTCTAAACGTGGGGCCAAAGTTTTAAAATAAGGAGGGAAAGATGTGGATCTTTGAGCCAGATTTCCCTGACCCTGACCTGTGCACGGCCTAAGAGGAACAGGGACAGTGGTCTCTGTCCTCTGGAAACTGATGGCATTCGTGCAGTTCCTCCATCGCCTCGGAACACACGTGGTAGTCCTGTGTCCCACTGCAGCTCTGACAGCAATCCTAAACCAAACAAGCACTCCTCTTTTCTGAAGTCCTTTGGTTCAAAAATCAAAAATTAAGACAGCTACACGACTCTGCCGTGTTTAATACACGGACCCCAGGGTGGTTTGCTTCTGGAGCGGCTATAGAGAAAGGCGTGGAACGCTGGAGCAACTCATTGGCTGAGTTGCTCAGATTCAGCAATTCCAGTTTTTAGGCTGGGTCCTTCCCGCCGTATGCAAAGTTCCAAAGTTGCCGCTGTGAAGGGAAAAGCAGTAGAAAAACCAAGGAAGAGAGGATCCGGGTCTGTAAGCAGGAAAGAGATGCAGGAAATGACTCAGATGAAGAGAGGCAAACAGGAAGTCAGTAGGTATACGAGATGGGCACCTCCTTTACAGAGAAGAGGCAGGAAGCCGATTGCCGGCACCCTGTCTACACTGCTGATGACACCGATCTTATCTGCTGCCTCAGCAGGCTGTCCACTGAAGCCCTTCCAGCAACCCGAGCTCCCGTCTGTGTATGCAGGGATCTGGGTGACTCTGAACGGTCACCCTGCCTCTGTCCTTTGGAAACTCGCCCGGTTGGCTTACCTGCTCCGAGCCCCTGTTCCTCTTTGCGTTCCGCCTACGGGACACTAATTCTGAATGCCCCCGTCTCCTTTCCCTCTACTTTGGTTTCTTTGGAAGGTTCTACTCATTCTGGGTTAATCTGTAATTCCGCGGTGTGTGACTACACTACTATACTTCACCGCCAAAGCTTTCCTATTTCAGCTCCTGTAATGGAAACATCAACACCGGCAGGCATCAGCACTTGAAATATCCAAAGAGCTTCTGCTTGATCCTCCCCAAGAACCAATCCTCAGAAGTGGGCAGGATAGTTAGTATTGACTCTTTTTCTTTTTTTTTCCCCCAAACTGAGGCAATCAAGGTGAGAAAGTTCAGTGACTGTCCAACATCCCACAGTCTCAAAGCGGTGGGCCAGAGAGCAGGTAATAGGCTGCTGACCTGGAGTCCCAGGGTTAGGACACAAAGCAACGTTAAGTGACAATGTGTAAAGCCAATGTGCTATTATGTGATGTGTTAAGACTGAGACCAAAACAGGGCTGGGTGGGTAGGACAACAATTCACAGCAGGTCTCTGGTATTCATTCAAAACCACAGTTGTGGGATTTTATGAATACAGGAGCCTGTGGGGAGTTTTCTCATTTTTAGATTTCCCATTCTTAAAAAGACACTGAGATCCTAAGTAAGAAATGCAAAAACAGTTTCATGGTAAAAAGCTTCAGTTGAGGGATGATTTGCAAAAACCTGTCTTCAGTCTACTACTCAGAACGAATGTTACAGGTCCAAAATCTATTTAGTTATATAACCCTATTAAAAAAAAAATCTGGCCCTAAACTAAATGAAAAGTTATAGTGGTTAATATTTCATAGAAAAATACTGGGACGCCTGGATGGCTCAGTGGGTTAAAGCCTCTGCCTTCAGCTCCAGGTCATGATCTCAGGGTCCTGAGATCGAGCCCCACATCAGGCTCTCTGCTTAGCAGGGAGCCTGCTTCCTCCTCTCTCTCTGCCTGCTTCTCTGGCTACCTGTAATCTCTCTCTCTCTGTCAAATAAAAAAAAAATACTGATGCTAGGTTAACATTTACAAAGAAAACCCCACATTGTTCAGAAAGGACCATGCCTGGGATCCAATGTGAATCAACCAATTACTGTATTTATTCTTGAAGCTTTTATTTTGGAGTTCTGTATCGCAAAATGACATGTTTCATGTTTACAACAGGTGTTAGAAATTTGAGATTTTTTTTTTCCTTTCTACATTTGAGAGTAAAATTGGAGATAAGTGTTCCAAACCATCATCAAAAAATGCAGAGCAAACTTTTCTGTATATAAACTGTACATAAAAACAAGGCACTATACATTTCGGGGAGATATTAAGGTTGAGAGGTGGATTTGCACAGAGTCTTCAGAGCCCATGCCAGGAAGTACAAATTCATTTGTTCATTTTAGCACCAGAAGCAGCACTCAGAACAAGTCAGACCTAATGCTGAAGGAGACGTTTCTGAACGTGTGTGAAAATACGGAGGGGTGCCCGAGCTAACGCCACAGAAGCGACTCCATCTACCTTTTAAAATTATTTTGACACCAAAAGAAAAACAAATCTTAAGAGTGAATGAATACATACTGCTTTGTTAAATATGTATTTGATTTAAATGGTGTTTATATAAATATATATATTTTAGAACCCACAAACTATCAAAATAACGCTTTAGAAAGAGAATTCCTTCCAAAACAAGGTAGGCAGCCCACAGGACGCGGCGGGCAGCGCGGGAACCGCCGTGCATGTGCATATGGGGGACGCCTTTATTAACATTACCTGCTGAATCATGGAAAGAACGTTTCCAAAGGGCTCGCTTAAACATTTACAAAATGCACAAATCCGGGACAAGCAGTAGAGCTGATCACTTCAGGTTTTGGAAAACTCTGATTTAAAAAATCTTTGTTGTTTTTTTTTTTTTTAAAATACCAGTCCAAGAAAAAAAAATACCCATTTCCCTGGTCCAGTGGTATTGAAAGTGACGACAGAGGTCCCTCCAGCATCTCTCCCGCTCAGAACAGACCCTTTGCTTTCTTCAGGTTCACCTGCTTCCAGGCAGGCAGTGTGTTGTACTCCTCTCTCGTCATGTCTAGTGCAAACTGCAAAATGGGGAGAAACGCCCTGTGGGTGAGGACGAACACTCCCAGCCAAACCCTGGGAGTGCTTAAATGCCAGCCCCCAGGAAGACCAGCTTACCTCGAAGTCTTCATCCGTGAGATAAATCTCAAGCTTCAGAGGATCAACTCCCTCGGGCAGTGGCCTGGCCAGCAGATCAGCCAGGGGGTAAATGGTTTTACAGAGCTTGGCTAACACATCTTCCACAAGGGTGATTTGATTGGAAACTTCTGTATCCTAGAGAAGAGGAGGAGGAAGCAGAGAGAACTTCATGCCCTGCCCGTGCATAGATGTTCCCGCGCACCTGTGCACACACAGCCCCGTTGGCTGCTCTGCGCCCCAGCCCCAGGGGCTCGCTGGGGCGGAAGCAGGCTCTGATATGGAAAGGACTTGCCCAAAGCGTCACAGTCCTCCTGACTTTTAGATGTCTCCTCACCCCTACCAAATAAATCCTGCCTTGGGGCTGCCTCGGAAAAATGTTTAGGGACCAATCACATGAGTGAATTATGGCATAAGATTATTCTGTTTGAACTCTATGAACACTAGAAACATTCAAATAATGGAATTTGTTTAAAAGTCTTTAAAAAATAACCTTAAAAGGAATCATATCCTCTCCTATCAGCCCGATTTCTCAATCTGGAATGGAAAAAGGTAAGAAAATGCATCTAGAATATGCTGTTGAATCTAGATTAAAAACAACAACAACAACAAAAATCGCTCTGTGCATATAATATGAACAGATTATTCCATGTAAATGATCTTCTGGTGTTAAACCTGGAATCCCAGATTGGCTGCCCTCCTTCTAAGTGGCGGGAATGAATGACTAACGGCGCTGCCAGATTCACTGATGACGGCATAGACTAGTGATCACGGAGGGGGTTTTGGAGCAAGCCTGCATCTGAGACCAGGGACAAGCTATGGCAGGTTTCTGTGCCTCGCTCCTTCTCTGGAAAAACAGGGATAACACGAAGATGCATCTTAATAGACCACTGTGAAAATAAATGAGAAAATACACGTCAAGAGCTTGGAGCCGTGCCTGGCGCACAGCAGGCATCTGGCAGTCAGGTTATTACTACAGGTTGGTGTCTGCACACCATGCTCCAAGCCCACGACCTCCAGCAGATGCAGGCAACAGGGGGATTACTGCCTTCAACGCAGACTACAGGAGGCCATGACTGTACACGTCGTCACTCGTGTGGACTGCACGTTTATGGTGAATGGAGCCCTCTGCCAGAACTGTCAGGCTCCTCCCCGTGCGGACCCAGTCCACTTGGTTCCAGAGAGCGATGAGGCTCAGCAGGGCCGCTTGAACAAACATGCCCTTGCACTAAATATCCATTGTTAAACAGCAGTGAATTCTCTTTCTTTAAACCCGTTCAGACCTCCCATAAAATACCTCTCCCCTGGAACAGCAGCTCTCCTACACAGTAAGGAAACTGAAATGGAACAAACCTATTTCCTTACCAAAGCAAAACAAAACAAACAACAACAACAACAACAACAAAAAAACCCTTGGAATTCCTACTGCTGGCAATGTAAAAAACTCGTAACTTAATTTCAACAAAGCTGTACTAAGCTTTTTTTTTTTCCCTATGTGGTTGGAAATTATGAAGTTATAGTTAATAGTATGTTTTAGCAAATAAAGGTTATGATAAATGCTTCATGTGCTAACACCAGTTGGTGTCATTAAAGACTATTAATGGGCTATTAACACTGCTTATCAGGAATGACTCACGATACATTCATTCACTCTGTTATTTGAGCAGGTTAATCCATCACGGGTTTATTTCATGTCTCCTCTAACACAAGGTTAATGTCTGAAACAAGAGGATTTTGTTGTGCCTTATACAGACCTTGAAAAGTGACAGATTTTTAGCCAATAGAAGGAAAAGATGGCAGCTTTTACTTATGTATATTCTGCACAGTAATTAAGTTCACCTTTGCTTTTTTTTTCTTTAAGATTTTATTTATTTATTTGACAGAGATCACAAGTAGGCAGAGAGGCAGGCAGAAAGAGAGGGGGGAGCAGGCTCCCTGCTGAGCAGAGCCCAATGTGGGGCTCAATCTCAGGACTCTGAGACCATGACCTGAACCAAAGGCAAAGGCTTTAACCCACTGAGCCACCCAGGCGCCCCCACCTTTGCTTTTATTTTTTTTTAATTAATTTTTTTTTTTTTTAGAATTTTATTTATTTGACAGAGAGAGATCACAAGTAGGCAGAGAGGCAGAGGCAGGCAGAGAGAGAGGAAGGGAAGCAGGCCCCTGCTGAGCAGAGAGCCCGATGTGGGACTCGATCCCAGGACCCTGAGATCATGACCTGAGCCGAAGGCAGTGGCTTAACCCACTGAGCCACCCAGGCACCCCCCACCTTTGCTTTTAAGTTCTTTTAACTTGAGCACCAAGTATAGAAAATTAAGCAAAATAGTTCAAATGATTTCTTCTATTCCTGAGCAAATTCTATGTAGACTCGCTAATGTGTTGTAAAAGAAAAAATGTTTTCCCATTTCGAAAATGCAATTGATGCTTTTCCCCAAGGTAGAGTCAACCTACAATCTGAACAGCGGGGAGCTACCTTCACGGAGAGAGAAAGCGCGCTCACCAGTTCTGTGATCTGGGCGATGTCCTCTCTGTGCTCCCAGCTGGGGAACATGTTGGTGAAAGTCAGGGGCTCCAGACCAGCATGGATAAGGTAAGACTTGGGGGGCGGCCTCTTGATATTTTTTCCTGTAGGTACACAGAAGGCAAGGTCAGGACACCCAGGGTTTGGTCTGAAGAAATGGGCTTTCTTTGATTTTCTTTGAAAGCTTTTCTTGTTTGGCTCCCTTATGGTTAAAATGCAAGTTATGAGCAGTTCATAATAACAGATGGATGATGTTTATACAAAATGTCAATTTCATGCATATAATGATGCATAAAACTGCAGGTAATTGACCTGAGTCTGACAAAATGCTTCTAGAACTCTGGATGGGAGAAAGCCTCTCTCCATGGCTTTTGGGTAAGACATTTTCTTTCTCTTGTGCTCACTTGTAGAGAATGCCTCTGCCTTCCTGATGCAGCCTTAGGTTCAATGACAGTTAAACAGCTAATGACAGCATTTTATAAGCCACTCTAACTTAAACATTGGGTGGAAATGTGTTACTTATTTACTGACAAGCTTTTCAAGAGAGAATCAGCTGTACAAACTCAGTGAAACTAATCCATGAAACCTGAAAAATTAAGATAAGAAACTAAGGGCATTTTTCACTTCATAAAAAATGCTACAAATTTTAGGTGGATGGTATAGTAAAAAGCCATGAGTTCACTACAGATTTCTTTAAGATAGAACACTAAAAATAATAGTGAATGATAAAAAGGTTGCCATTGGCTCTCCAGCCTGTGCAGGGGAGCTTTCCACTCTCAGACAGTGTGACGCTCTGTGGTGTGTGGGGGGTAGGGGTAGGAGGAGGCCCTCATGTCCTCAGCATGGTTCATTCCCAGGGCAAAAGGGTTTTAACCAGTCCAGGGTATTCTATAATGTAGTCTTTGACCTTGAGGGTAGCGACTTAGATGGCCCAGTTATCTAAAAGAGAAAAATGAATTCTCATTCAGGCTGATAGCCAAGAACACACTAATCTCAAAATTAAGAAGCCTTACAAAATTACTTGGCTTCATCACTGTCTGCCAGGCCGTATCAAGACCCCCACACGGTGGTTCAAGCTTGTGCTGTGACCCTCACCTTTGCAGTACCGGAGAACCGTCTCCATGGCGCTCTTCCGGTCGGAGGCCCAGCGAATGCGGGCTGAACCGGTGATCTTGTTCTCAGTGGGCCACCAGCCTTGCCAGAGGTACACCTCATGGTGATTGTCAACAAGGAACAGAGCTGCAAGGGAAGGACAGAGCAGACAATCAGGGCCTCCTCGGATGTTTCCAGTTCACTCTTCCCCAAACCCAAGGGAGGTCTTCCCTCCCTACTGCTTTTGTCAGGGGGGCAGAATACCTTTGGCACGGGCCAAAGGGTGTTTGTGATGCCTCAGCCCTTTGAACATTTGATCATAACAAGCCTCTGGGCACAGAGGTGGCATCTGCGACGCTGGGCTCTTCCCTTCCCTCTCCCTGCATCCTCTCTCCTCCTGTCCCTCTTCAGCTGCCGGCCTGCCAGCGGCCCTTCTGGAACTGGCAGCGAGCTGAGCAGAGGAACAGCACACATGCCACTAGGGGGCTTGTGAGCACTGTGTATCTCCTGAGAGCAGTTTACAAACTGGAGAGTGCATCTCCCTTGCTCTATAGGTCACTGATGTCCATGCCCCAATGTGACTGCATCGTAGGCGACCAAGTTCAGGGTTCTTTGTGAGAAAAGCGGGCTGTAAGTAGATGTGTTCTGCCTCTTCCTCCTTGCTTCTTCTCATCCAGTGGTCACGCTCTTACTCCATATGGCCAAGGAGCTCTCGCACTTGCCAGGTCTGCCTGACCTAAGTCCCTCCCTAATGTGCGTTTCAGGATGCTGTGCACACGACGCATGTGAAAAGCCCCAAGACTTGACTGCAGGAGGGCTGGAGGGTCCATGCATGTAGCCCACTCTCTGGTGACTGTGACTGTCCCAACCAGAACAAGAGCACAGAGGTTCTGTCTTGAGGTTGAGGTCAAGCGGAAACAGCCCTGACCTCGGGATCAGAAGACATGGGCGGGAACCTCAGCCCTACCCTCCAGCCTTGGTAGGCACGGTTCTTTGGCTGACTCAGCTGGTGCTCTGACTCCCTTGCTCCCCGGCCACTCACTTTCCCAGGCTCCCTTGCAGCAGAGGGTGGTCATGTGACAGGGCTCTGGCCAATGGGATGTAAGCAGAAGACAGCCGGGGCTTCTGGGAAAGCTTTTGCTTTATCTGATAAAAGGGAGAGACATGGCCATCCCTGCCCTTTTCCCTACCCCTTCGTCCTGTCTTGAATGAAAACTTGATAGCCAATTGCAGACCATAAAGCACCAAGACTGAGGGGAGCCTGGAAGAACAGCATGGATTCCCGACCTCTCAGCTTATTCTTAACCTACCTATTTGGGTAAGTTAGTGTCTCGGTTTCTTAGGCTGTAATGTACGGTTGATGTGCCCTTCCTTTGGGGGTAGGTGTGAGGATGAAATGAGGTAACATAAAGTTTCTTGCCAGTGTACTTGGCAAATAAAAACTGTTCACTAAATATGAGCTTCAAATAAAAAGGCCCTTTGGAAGGTGCATCTTCTGCGGCTCAGGGCACGATATCCCCTTCCACGGCCATACCTGGCTGTGGGGCACTATAAAGATCTTCCTGCAGGAAGGGCATCGAATTGACCACGGAGGGGTCTCGGGCAGGGTACATGAATTCCGTGGCTGCGAAATCACCAGAGGAACTGCTGAGGATGAACAGGCGGGGTGTGAAGTTAAAATTTCCAGGATCTTTGAAAAGAAAAGAGAACAAAGCTGAAGATAAAATATGCACAGAAGTACATCCTACATGGATTGGAGAATTAACATAAAACATAAAATAATCCAAAAATTAGTGCAAGGATGGTAAGATTTGTCTGAACTTGGAGGTGGGAAGGCCTTTTTAATCATAATTCTAAAGGAAATAATGAAAGGAGAAGGGGGTTATGTGTTGACAGTACAAAAATGAAAATTTTCATTGCCAGGAAAAAAAAAAAAAAAAAACCAAACAAAATGAAAAGGCAGGTGACAACATGAGAAATACAGAAACCTACTATCTTTAGTATATAAAGGAATATAATAAAGATAAATATCCTAATAAATTGTACAAAAGGCAAAACTAAAACATTTGCTAGAGTAGAAATACAAATGACTAAAAAAAATTAAAGTGTTTCACAGTATTTCCAACTTAAAACACTAAGTTAAAACAGTGTTTAGATATCAGTTTGCCCCCACTGAATTTGGCCAAGAGGAAAAGGTGAGCTACCAAGTCTCTGACTCTACTGGGAAATGCACAGTCCTTGTATATGTATATTGTATGTATAATATTGCTGGTGTGAAGGGAACTTGGTCCCAGTGTCCTGGGGCACCTTGTTGATATGTACTCTAAATCTTTTCTACCTTTACCATAGCAGTTCTGTATCTAGGAAATTAACAAGAAATAAATGCAGATACTTATTTTAAATCATTCACATTTATTGTATAATGAGGAAAAATTGGAAACAGCTCTCTAATCTAAAATCAAACTAAAAGAGGTTAAGTAGAAAATGGCAATATACCATTTTCATGGAATACCCTGTGGCCATGGAAGTCTAATGAACACCTTGAGAAATGGTTTATAATAAAGGGGAAAATCAGGCTATAAAACTATACAGTGCTATCTAAAATTTTCTTCAATACAGATATGTATGGATCACACAGAGGAATGTTAATTCTGGTTCTCTTTGAGAGAGGTGATTATAAGGGACTGAGTTTCTTTTTCAACTTCTCTCTGCTGAACTCCATTACGTCCCAGTGTTGAGGACGCTGGCCAAACCAAAAGCATCTGGTTCCACAGGCTGATGGTGTGTCATTGCTCAGCTGGTTTCCTGGAATCATCTTCTTCCCTCTCTTCAAGTCATGTTTAATCTTCAAGGCTCTGTTTAAATGCCGCGTCTTCTATGGGGCCATGCACAATTTTCCGGGCGGAACCTCTTTTTTCAACTCTCAGCCTCCTTCATTTGCACCTCTGTTATGACCCACAGAAAGTTTTATTTCGAATTATACCTGTCTTGCATATTATTTAGCATCCTTATTGTGTTGTAGGCCTATGAGGACCTATCCTAGGTCTGATTCATTGGGTGTTGTACATAGTACAGGCTCAATAAACATGTATTGACTAAATTAGTGACAGAAGGCAATGGAACGTTCTATTATTACCTTGAAGCATGCAGTCGTAGGCTTTCCTATCTCTCCTTCCTAAAGCATCCCAGAAGCCCAGGGGCTCGGATCCCTCGTCACACTCGTGTATTGTCACTTTGCTGCTACTATGCAGTCCTGCTTCCAGGGGACACCTGCGTGGAGAAAATCCAGTAGGTTTTTTTTTTTTTTTTTAATTTTTCTTTTGTCTTATTTTTTTTTAAAGATTTTATTTATTTATTTGACAGACAGAGCTCACAGGTAGGCAAAGAGGCAGGCAGAGAGAGAGGAGGAAGCAGGTTCCTTGCTGAGCAGAGAGCCCCATGCGGGGCTCGATCCCACGACCCTGGGATCATGACCTGAGCTGAAGGCAGAGGCTTTAACCCACTGAGCCACCCAGGCACCCCTGTTTTGTTTTGGTTTAAATAAGCCCTGAAGTGTTGGCAGTGCAAAATTATTCAAGACTAAATCTACAGACAAGTTCACCGTCTCTCTTATTCTAACTTAAAACATTTCTCCCTAACGAATGAAAACGGGCTCTGTGGTTTATGAGTGTGGGGGAGGGGGGCTTGGGGAGCAATGAGAAGGACTGGCTGGGCCCTCAGAGAAGAATGTATGATTACAGATAAGATGTAATGAAAGTGATACACATTTTGATATATAACATACAGGCTTCCTATTCCTTGTCCTCTCCTGCTAGCTTATGATAAGCTTCATGGGGACGGAGACTTGGGTTTGTTCACTAGCCAAGTCCCTGGTCCCTAAATCTGGGCTGGGCACCAAGTACGTGCTCAAGGGCACCTACTGAGTGAATGAGTGAGGGAGTTCATTGTTTTGTTTTTTCTCAGGGGCCCAAGAGGGAAAAGCCGATGGACCAGGGAGGACTCTGACTACCTCACTGAAGGTTGGTTATCGCCCCTCCCTTCTCCCCAGTGCACACAACGGTGTCTGGAGAGGAGACGCGTGGTTTCCCAATAGGCTGCCCGTTGCAAGGGCACGGGCCTGCGTGCTCCTCTCCGCCTGCTCCCCAGGGTGCTGGCTTTGTGAGCAGTCCCAAGGGAAACCTGCCCTCCCCACCCCACATGCCGTACTGCCCTGGGGCCCAGAGCACGGACTGGACCCGATGACACTTCGGTGGCATACTGCGGCCCTGGAAACTTTTCACTTTTACTGTTCAGATGCTACCACCGTCCTCCCGGGGCTCAGCCTGAGGGAGTACTAGGCAACCCCCAAATGCCGGGGCGAGGCTGGGCTCTCGCTGGTTGTCTGTGGAGCCCACCGAGCACAGGCTGCACCTCCTCTAGATGGTGACTGCACAGTACGGCCCGCTCCCTTGCAGGCCAGGCCTTCTCTTCCTGCTTCGGTTTTCCCCCTTCCCCAGCGGCCCTCTTCCCCAGCTTCCTCGGCCAGCTGCCTGGCCTGCCTGCCTGGGACAGGAACCAAACCTAGACCCTGCTGTGCTGTGCTCCACAACTGGCTCAGGTGGGCCGACCACTCCCTGGCAGGTGGCTGCCTTACAGAAGGCAGAAATGCCGCTGGGGAAGCCCTCACGTTGGCAGTATTACGGGAGTCGTGAGTCACATCTGTTTGGAACGTCAGAGGCAGCTGACAAGGTTCATAACTACCCCCTGCTGAAGTCCCTTTAAGTAGACCGGGGCATCTAGGGGCTTCTACTGGGTGGGTCTCCCCTCTGGCCTCAGCCCATGTCCCACAGGGAAGCCCCTTCTGGAGAGGCCCTCATGCACAACACTCACTGTTCTTTGATTTTATTTGCTGCAGTCCTTCCAACCTCCTTCGTGTGGGCTTGGGCTTTGCATCCGTGCCACAAGTAAATGAGGGCTTTGTTTACGTTGAGGACAACCATGGAAGTCCTGGACCTCAGGCTACTACAGTGACAGGCCACTTCCAGCAAGTTTCCTTCCATGGGCACTTCTCCTCGCACACAGTACAGCCTCCACTCGCCTGCAGGGGGCACCAGCGGCACAGAGTTAGGCCGGGTGCTGTCGGGACAGCTGCCCTCCTTCCGCAGTCACCAGCCAAAACAACCCCCCAGTCCGGCCCAGCCTGTGGGGAGCAGCAGCCAGCCTCCTGGTGGCCCAGAAGGTACAACGTTTTGGAGTTAGAAGCGGTTTATGATGTAGAAAGACCATTTTTACAAAATTTGTAAATACCCAAGTAAATCCTATAACCGGCATCGACACTAAGCCCTTTCTTTGTGGGAGGGGCAGGGATGTTGGCTAACCAAAATCTCAGCTTATAATGGACAACCCACTTAACTTTCTTCTCAAGAAGAGACAGAGTCATTGTGAGAATTCAGTTTAAGGTGGAATCATCTTCCAGCCTCCTACATGCAAAGCCGTATCCTGATGAAACTCCACAGGACTGGGGGTGGGGGGTGGTGGGGGGTGGTGGGGAGGGTTGGGTTTCCACTATGAGCTCCCCATACAGCTCATTTGCAAGGCCAACGTTAGGAGGCTTTCAGGAGTAAAGACACACCTATATAAAAGGAAATTAACCCTGGCCCCACTTTTATATAAAAATATCTTTCAGGAGAGGGAGAAAATACTAATTCCTACAGTAAAGTGACTTACTTTGTGCATTTTCTTCCTCCTCCTCCCGTCTCCCAGAGTGCACGACCATCCCCCCTTGGAAACACTGCAGAAAGCAGGGGGGCTCCTTTCCCTGCAGAACCTGGACCTTCCAAGGTAAACATACTCCAATAAGTAACACGTACTGGGTTTTCAGAGTCTTAAAAATAATACAGGCCTATGGTAGAAAATCTGGAAAATATCAAGAAGTGCAAACAAAAGCCAGTGATAATACTATTATCTATCTCCAGATAACCACCATAAAAATTTTACAGCCTAGCTTTCCTTTCCAAGTATTTTTCAGGTATATGTTTTTCCCAAGCAAAAATAGGACTGTTGTTTTATCACTTTATATTGATTTTCTTCGCTTGATGTTTTTCGGTCACCAAAGGCTCTTGAAACGTGAGTTTTGACGTTTTAATGATATTCCATGGTGGAGATGTAACATGACTGATTTAAACACATTTTAAACAAAATCTGCTTCTCCGTAAGGAAAACGACTGATCACTTAGTAATTCGGAGGGGAAAAACAGTCTCTTTTGCCACTGTGCCCAGAATCCGCTCACGGAGCCATGTGCCTGCTGACCCCAGACCACAACCTGCCCCTCGCCTGTGAACCACCATGTTCCAGCAGGTGGTAGCTGCTTAGTAAACGTGTGGGTTGACTCCACCCACTCTCACTTCTGCTAGACAGTTTGCTTTAATGGGAGACTGCTGGCTGAGCCTGGCAGTTGGGGCACACTGAAAGGTAGGAAGCATTTCCCCACCAACTGTTAACCTGCAAATCTCAGGGCCTGTTCTGCGTAATTAAGTGCCATTTTGCAGTAGTGTTTCATAGGTCCGAAATGTTCTTATATCAACTGGCTTGACCCAAAAAAAAAAAAAAAAGGCAATGCTCAAACTCGAGAGGTAAAGGCTCAAAATTCTAAAGGGGATTTTAAAGGCATGATTAAAACCTGGCCTTTACGAAAATTAAAAAGGCAGTTGAGATGATCCATAATTAAGAATAAATTAAAATACAGTGGTCTCTAACAATTATTTACAATTATTATATGGTCTACAGGAGGAAAGGTATATCTTTTAGGGAAGAGAAGTGACTCTTAGGAAAAGCTAAGTGAGTGTTAATCTATTTTGGAGAAAATTCCTGTTCTCTTCCCTTTTTTTTTTTTTTTTTGAATTTTTATTTGTTTAGTGTTCCAAGATGCATTGTTTATGTACCACACCCAGTGTTCCATGCAATACATGCCCTCCTTAATACCTACCACAGGCTCACCCAACCCCCCACTCCTCCCCTCCAAAACCCTCAGTTTATTTCTCAGAGTCCACAGACTCTCGTGCTTCGTCCCCCCAACCCTGCCCACCGATTCCCCCAATTCACTTTTCTTTCCTTCTCCTAATGTCCTCCATGTTATTCCTTATGTTCCACAAGTAAGTGAAACCATATGATAATTGACTTTCTGTGCTTGACTTATTTCACTCAGCATAATCTTCTCCAGTCCCAGCCAAGTTGATAAAACTTCATCTTTCTCTTCCCTTGTGCTATCATTAACTACTCATTTAAGACCGTGAAGATATTTGTACATGGTATCATGTTCTCTCAAGACCCCATAGTCAACTCTTAATTCCTAAAGGATGGGACCTGATGCAAAGATAATCTGAACATCAAAAAGAACTGTTTACAAAGTCTTGGCACTGGTATTACACAGGCCCTGAGGCTATAATGGTGGGGAAGAACAGCAGGCACTGTCTCTTCCATGCTTGTAGGAAAAGGCAGATAATAAATAAGTAAACACAGTGTGTTCAAAATGTAAACGAAATGACAAATTGATTATGTGGTTTTAAGTAGTGCTATAAAACATAGTAACAGGACAGAGAATAGGAAGGGATTTGGATAAAATAGGTGACATCTGAACAGATCTCAATCTTCTGAGGTTGAAAGTTACTATGGATATAGAGGAGATTGTGGGAAGGGGAAACTGTGCAAAGGCCCTGGGGTAGGGAATGGCAAAAAAAGGCTAGAGCAGCCCTGGCCATGGTGAGGGTGAGGGGTGATGTGGGAGAGGTGTGTAGGACCAGACACGAAGGTGCTAGCAAACCACCAGGAGAATGCTTTGACTACAGTCCATTTGTGATGGAGGAAAAGGAAATGACATGATCTGACGTGATCCAAAACATCACTCAGGCTGCTGTGAGGAATGCAGATGATGGCAATACTAATTTTCATGTTAATCTCTGATATTTCCTTAGGATAGATCTGTGTAGGTGGAAAAAGTGATCAAAGTTTATGAGAATTTTAAGGTCCCTGAGCCAACCTGCTTTCAGGATGGCTGTTTCAAGCTATCCTTCCCAATGGAAGCATCCTGCTGAATCCTTACCTGCCCTGGATCCATTCTTCACAAAATCTCTACCAGTTTTAGAAGTGGAAAATAGTATCTCTTTGTTCTGTTTACAATTCCTTGAGTATTAGTTAAGTGGAAACTTAAAAAAAAAACAAACCCACCACTCACTGGCACTCTGTACTTGATTTGTGGATTTACTGTTTGCAGATAGATCTTGTATAAGAGCACATGACTGCTGTCCAGGCGGTGGAGACATGATTACGGAAGCCCAGACTGGAATCTAGGGGAGCTGGCCAGGACTAAACGTCGCTTGTGTGATGCTGTCTTTGTTCACTGGACTGGCTCTTCAGGGGGCCAGACCACACCCCCTGGAGCTCCCCAGGAAGGCCAAGACTCTCCTCCATGGGAGCAGCCACTTTCTAGAACTTACCTGGGCACCCCTCTCCTCATCCAGCTCCACAGTCATCAGAGCCGACGTGCCCTTCTCACTCACGGTCGACTGCCGGCCTTGCCAGAAGAAGTAGACACATTTCTCCTTGCCAGCCACCCGCACTGAGTGTTCTCCCTTTTGTCGACTTCCCACTGCAAACATACAGAAACCAAGAGGGTGAGGTAAACAGCTGAGAAGCCAAAAGAAGAGCAAATATATGGCTTTCTTCTCCAGGCTCCGTGAGGACAAACTGTGAAGAAATAGCTTTTGGCCACGGGGCTGAGGAGAAAAACCATCTTTCTTCTAGTTAACTGATCCCAAACCTCCAAACTGGAGAAAAAAATGATCTTGCCTTCTTGATACCCTGAGAAAAACACCTGTCATCCTACAGGAAGGCAGATCACTCCAAGTGTGTGACAGAAAAAAATGGCGGCTGCCAGAGCAGGCCTCCCAAAGACACAAATGCGTTTTCCATATCATGCCATTTTTTTGGCATAAGATTAGCCAGTAGAGAAAAGATATTAAAAACAACAGCTGGGCCAGCTTTAAGCACAAAGGGAAAAACTTAGTCTGTGAAAATGATTCAAGTTAAAAAAAAAAAAAAAACACTCTGAAGTTTCCAAGTTCTGTCAGAAATGGAAGAGCTCTATTGCTGACATATCACTTCCATAAACGAATCTGGGATTTCAATTCTATCTGTCCCCAGGACGGCAGCCAGGATGGAGTGCCTGCTGTCCTTACTGTCCGCCACCTCCCAGGCACATTGGTCAATATTACCAGCACCCAGGACACAGATCTCATGAAAGAGCAGGTGTGGAAAGTTCACTGGTCAAGTGGTCTTTTTAAAATGGCCATATTTCAGACCTTGCCTCACTACTTTTAGATTTATACTGCACTCCAGACTCCTCTCATTCATTCATTCATTCAGCAGATAGTCACTGAGCACCTACAGAGGGCCGGGGCCTCTTCACAATACCAGGATAAGCAAGACACACAACCCCCTGCTTTCATTCTGACCAACAGATGAGCAAGACAGTTTCACAGAGTCCCAAGTGCTCTGAAGAAGACAGACAAGGGTATGTGACCCAGGGCAGGGTGAATACCGATGGGATTCCCTATTGAGGAAGGCCCCTCTGAGAAGGTGACCGATGACAAGATGACAGGACCTGCAGGCAGACCATTCTGGAATGAATGAGGTCAGGAGACTAAGCTGTTACCTCAAAATGCCTGCCTGGGTGGTCCCAGATAGTGGTGGTCCACAGGGGAGAAAACAGTTATAGCCCCCACGCTTGTTGAAAATTAAAGATGATAACTGGATTCTCTGTTTCTGTATGAACTCAATTTTTCTCACCTCTGAACCCATTTATAAATTCACAGCTGTCTTGGAGTTTGAAGGTAAGAAGAAAGCTCATTTATCTTAAGTTCTAAAGAGACCAGGGCCATATTTATTTTATTTTTTGGCCCTTGAGCAAAGCACTCTATAAACCGTTTTCATAAATGATTATAATACTCCTTATAGCACTTTGCCTAAGCATGGCCTTTAGTGCCATCTTTTGTGGACCTGAACTGGTCAAGCCCATGTATTTCTTTTTCTTTGTTTTTTGAAATTCGAATTGTTCATGATTCTTTTTTTTTTTTTTTCAGCGTAACAGTATTCATTGTTTTTGCACCAGACCCAGTGCTCCATGCAATCCGTGCCCTCTCTAGTACCCACCACTGGTTCCCTCAACCTCCCACCCTCCCACCCCTTCAAAACCCTCAGATTGTTCTTCAGAGTCCATAGTCTCTCATGCTTCACCTCCCCTTCCAATTTCCCCCAACTCCCTTCTCCTCTCCATCTCCCCTTGTCCTCCATGCTATTTGTTATGCTCCACAAATAAGTGAAACCATATGATAATTGACTCTCTCTGCTTGACTTATTTCACTCAGTATAATCTCTTCCAGCCCCGTCCATGTAGCAACAAAAGTTGGGTATTCATCCTTTCTAATGGAGGCATAATACTCCATAGTGTATATGGACCACATCTTCCTTATCTATACTGCAATCTATACTTTTAATCTATACTTTAGCAATCTATACTTTTAATGCCATTCCGATCAAAATTCCACCAGTATTTTTCAAAGAGCTGGAGCAAATAATCCTAAAATTTGTATGGAATCAGAAGAGACCCTGAATTGCTAAAGAAATGTTGAAAAACAAAAATAAAACTGGCAGCATCACGTTACCTGATTTCAAGCTTTACTACAAAGCTGTGATTACCAAGACAGCATGGTACTGGCATAAAAACAGACACACAGACCAGTGGAACAGAGTAGAGAGCCCAGATATGGACCCTCAACTCTATGGTCAAATAATCTTCGACAAAACAGGAAAAAATATACAGTGGAAAAAAGACAGTCTCTTCAATAAATGGTGCTGGGAAAACTGGACAGCTCTATGTAGAAGAATGAAACGCGACCATCCTCTTACACCATTCACAAAGATAAACTCAAAATGGATAAAAGACCTCAACGTGAGACAGGAATCCATCAGAATCCTAGAGGAGAAAGTAGGCAGTAACCTCTTCGATATCAGCCAGAGCAACTTCTATCAAGATATGTCTCCAAAGGCAAAGGAAACAAAAGCGAAGATGAACTTTTGGGACTTCATCAAGATCAAAAGCTTCTGCACAGCAAAGGAAACAGTCAACAAAACAAAGAGACAACCCACGGAATGGGAGAAGATATTTGCAAATGACAGTACAGACAAAAGGTTGATATCCAGGATCTATAAAGAACTCCTGAAACTCAACACACACAAAACAGAAAATCATATAAAAAAAAAACGGGCAGAAGATATGAACAGACACTTCTCCGATGAAGACATACAAATGGCTATCAGACACATGAAAAAATGTTCATCATCACTAGCCCTCAGGGAGATTCAAATTAAAACCACATTGAGATACCACCTTACACCAGTTAGAATGGCCAAAATTAGCAAGACAGGAAACGTGTGTTGGAGAGGATGTGGAGAAAGGGGAACCCTCTTACACTGTTGGTGGGAATGCAAGTTGGTGCAGTCACTTTGAAAAACAGTGTGGAGATTCCTCAAGAAATTAAAAATAGAACTTCCCTATGACCCTGCAATTGCACTACTGGGAATTTACCCCAAAGATACAGATGTAGTGAAAAGAAGGGCCATCTGTACCCCCATGTTTATAGCAGCAATGGCCACGGTCGCCAAACTGTGGAAAGAACCAAGATGCCCTTCAACGGACGAATGGATAAGCCCATGTATTTCTAAGTGAACAAAATAAAAGAGAAACTATCAATGAACAGGTCAGGCATTTTCACAGTTAGTTTGGAAGGCACTCCTTTGAAATTTCTGCTACTTTAGATAGGAACAAAACTTTGCCTTTGATTAGCAATCTCACCCTTCGAAGCAGTAAAAATTAGTCCTGTCAGCTGGGGAAAGATATGCTTAAAACAAGTCACAGAAGTTGAGACATATCTTGAAATTTGTTAACACTTAAATACATTGTGTAAGTATATACTCAGTTTCAGGAAGAATCAGTGTTTTACCACCTACCATCTTAGTGTGGACTGCAGTATCCACACCTAAAACAGAAGTATTTTCTTAAAATGGTTCATAATAGTGTTCAGTACTTTTCCTTGGAGTTTTTGTCAAAATACCCAAATTTCATCCTACACACAACTTAATTTTTAGTTCATTTATTTTTAATTTTAGCCAAGTAGAGATTCAGCTTTCAGCAGTAAGACATGACAGACTATAACCTTTATAGCCTTGATCAGATGGCTGATTTAAAGTGTTCACTGTCTCGTGCCTCAAAATACTTCCCAGAGTCAATTTGTGACCAGGAGTTTCATTTAGGAGTAATGGAAGACACAAAGAACATCAAGGACTTCTCCTGATCAGGTGGTCTTGAGGCAGAGTCCTATTTACTGCTCACCTACTTACAGTAGCTCGGCCTGTATCATGCTCCCGAGTTGCCTGACCTGGTTCCAAGTTAGGACCGACCCCACCAAAGCCTTCGGTCTCCCTTCCCTGGAGCACACAGTTCACTCCCCCAAGGAGCTTCTCTGTGGGCCCGTGCAGGCTGGCTGGCGTCTGCGAGGAGGACAGCTGTCCTGCCTCTACAGCCTCTGGCTTCTGCTGACCCTGCCCCAGAAGAGCTTTCCAAGCTCCAAGTTCAGTCCTGTTTGCAGGTGTGGCCCTTGTGGGGTACGAGTGATGAGGGGCTGGACCACAGTCCCCCAGGGGCCACTGTTAATGTCACTGGGCTATGCTTCTCTGCTCCCAGAGGGACCATCTGGAAATCTGAATGCTCCCTGCTCTGACTTAATGCTCTGCAGCTGGACTTGTTCAGAGTTGTGGCTGTGGAGATGCTGCCGGAGCTGGCTGGGAGATGTGCGTGGAGTATACTGGGAGGAAATACAGAAGAAAGTATCTGCCTGCGCCAAGTCATTATTTCTTAGGGGCCTCCAAGAGAATAGGCTGTGAAGGCCTCCTAACTCTTAGATTCACCTGATTCACAATGATCTTGCTTTTGTTGCTCAGGACATCGGTGATGATTATTCCTGTGCCGGGCCCATGCTAAGCATCATCTGTGCCAGATTATAATAATCTGTGAGCTGGGTACAACCTCTGTTTCCTAGGTGAGAACATCGATGCTCAGACAGGCTAAGTCACTTTACCCACCTTGCAGAGCTGGTATGTGGGGCCTGAGAGAAGATGCGGAGCTGGGCTGTGTGGCCCCTGAGCCTGTGGCCTTTCTTTCAAGCCCCAGGTCCTCCTTACACATGGGAAAGGCAGTCTTAGGGTCCTAACCTGCTCTCGACTTGCTGTGTGACTTTGGGCAGGTGACTTAAGCGTGTGTCCTCTTTCTCACTGAGCAATCGGCATAACAACAGGGTACATCGCATGAAGCCTGGGGAGGCACTCAGCCAAGGTGCGCAGCAAAGCCACCAGTGCTGTGCCTCGTGAACCAGGTGGGCCTCCAGGACCGGGGCATACCTAGACAGCTCTGGGCACGGCCTCCTATCCCACCAGGCGATGCCCAGCCAGGGGCCTCCCACAGAGCCGGCCTCGGGGAACCCAGCTCTCCTCCCATGGCATGGCACAGCTGCTTCTCCCCACACTAGCCTTACAGTTATTTATGCCATATGTGTTTAGAAGGTAGGGCCTGACGTCTTTACTTCCCCTTAAAATGTATGTCTTATACCCAGAAGAGAGATTAGGTGCTCAGTAAATGCCATCAGCGATTAACAGACTGAATTAGGAAAGAAATAAATGGGTTTTGAGTCTACGGGGGTCTGATCAGCAGACCACAGCCTCCACCCCCCTGGGGCCCTGGGGGAGCCACATCTGGACAGCAGAGAGGCTGTCTGAGAGGTGAGTGAACTCTCGAGAGCTGAATCTCAAGACCACAAAGCTGTGACAAACTCCTAAATGGTGCTGAGAATGGGCTACTTCTTGGCAGGGAATAGGGATTCTCCCTCCAAAGTCCACTGACTCTCCCCGCTCACTGCCTCTCGTGCGAAGCATACGACTGAGTGTTTTCCTCGAGTGTTTCACTGACAGGAACTGTGAGCAGCTGGACTATGTATTTCTTCTACCAGATCCCCAGAGCGCGCTGGTGCTCTCATCCTCAGAGGAAATAGCTCCTTTTAGTTCTCATCAATCTCTGGTGCGTTACCACACCATGTGGTTCTAGTTCTAAGCCATCCAGATACGCTTCACAAGACTTTAGGCAGCAGACAGCCACATGGTAAGTATCATTTGGAGGCAAATCACCACTTTCCTAGAGAACATCTGGGGACAGAGCTGGGGAGGGAGTGAGGGGAGCAGAGAAACCTTAATGCACATGTTTAACTTCTCAAGGGAACCATGACATTCACTAGCAACACTGGCTCATTGGGACCCATCTTCAACGTTGACCAAATGGTCCTCGAAGCAAACCATCAGACTGGCGCACTGTCCGCGTGGCTGAGGAAAGGCAGCGCACACGGGGACGGGGCTCGAAGACAGGCTCGCTGCCACCCCCAAGCTCCCCAGGTCGGCGCAGAGAAAATGGAAGTGCTCACTAACCTGCGGTGCTCACCATGTACTTCCACTTGACCACATAGGCGTCCCCCTCGTGGAACTGCCCGATGCTCTGTTTGGGAAGCCTGCTGTAGTCGAACTCCAGGATGTGCCAGACATCCACAGACACGCTGGCGATCTCAAACTGCCTCCTGTCGTCCCCTTCCACCAGGCCATAGCCACGACCCACGTTCACCCCGTCCAGCACCGTGCCCGCTGTCGCCTGGGGCACCGGCACCATCAACGCCACATCATACGGCTTGGCTTCGGCCCTAGGATCTTCCTACGAGGGAACGGAAGGATGCTGGTTCAGCGGCCTGTTTCTAAAGCCACTTCTTGTGACACTCACTGCTGTTCCCCTATTAGTGGGACAGTGGAAAAGGCTTTGCAGCTCTGTCTCGGCATTTCACTGCATTTTAGGGTAGGGCTGTGGGAGTCCTAAATAGCCCCCCACAACACTGATCTCCCAGAAACCCTAGGAAGGCTTTTAGCATCCAGGCCTCTTCTGCTGGGACCTCGAACAAAGCCTTAGGTTTGAGACTTGCTTCCCAAAACTACCTTTGGCTGGGCAAGTTCGCTGGCGCTCTTCTCATTAGGTCTCTTCAGTTCAGTCCAGTCAAGGAACTTCTCCTTGAACAAAATTGTCTCATTGTGTTCTGTAAGTCTCCCGAATATTGCCCAATCAGGTCGCCCCTGTCCTTTCCTGCAAGGGTGGGTGGGAGGGGGCGGAGACAGGAAAAGAACAGAGATTAAGCCACGTGTAAACAAAGGAAAGAGACTGAAAACAGATGCACGTGGCTACCGAAAACAACTCAGAATACATTAGTGGTATGGAGAATGAGTGGTTCGTGTGCTCAGTAAGTGGTATTTTAGTATTTCAGCCTGAGGCCTGGCAAGACTTTGTGTGCATGGAGTTGAGATGCCTAAGTGGGATGTGAACCCCGTCAGGAGTGGACTTTTCTAGCAAATGGTGTCTGGGACCCACTGAGGGCGGTGTACTAGCCTGGGAGCCAGGAGAAGGCAGGAGCCACATGCCCCCAGAGTCCCCAGCAGATGCTCACCGTGTGTCTGTCACTTTAATGGGTAGATGGGAGGGAGGCCCTGAATTCTCTATTAAGTCATGTTACGATGAAGCTCTCTGGCGTCCAGGAACAGATGAAATTCTCCCGTTACTAAAAGGAGCATACTTTCATAGATCATTAAAAGAATTTCTGCATATTTATTTCTAATCCACCAGACAAGACAGTGGCCCGGGGGAGCATAAGTGCACAGAAAAGGAAGTGGCACAGCCCAACCTGGAGGCCTTGTCCTACCTAGGATCACAGAGCTTGAAACGGCTCCAAACACTGATAACTCAGAAACAAAGTCAAGGACATGGTGGCTGAAGAGGGCTCAAGAGAGCACTGTTCATCCTTCCACATCAGTCTTCGGTTGTGAACAGAGACTGGGACGCTACACCCCACGAGACTGCTGAGCAGCGCTCACTGGGGCCCGTGCTCCGCCACTTCCTGTTTCGTTAGGACTCGGCTTCTGACGTCACAGCTAGGGCCCATCAAGGAGGCTGCCGGCCCCTAGGGAGGCTGCTGGGGGACAGCACGGTACACACATGCTCCCACCGCGTACTCTCGCAGGACTCTGGGAACCAGGTACCAGCAACTCTGGAAAATGCAGGGCTCCCTTGTGAGGCTGCGGTCTTTCACGGCAAATGTCTGAATGATCATCCTTCATATAAATTTTACTCTGCAAAGTTCACTAGGATGCCTATCGGCAGAGCGCTTGCTTTCAGCTTTAGACAATGATTTTTTATGCTGGGAGTCAAGCAAGCACGAGAGGCAGTGGTGGCAGGGGGGCAGGAGCGCGCGAGCACTTTCCTCCGTGCTGACTTCCATGTGCAAAGTGGGCTAAGTCTGGACACCTCAGTGCTTCAGCCCCTCATCGGGTAGGAGGGGCTCTGGGCTTACTCTTGGCTGCCCCTTAGGAGAGGCCGCAAGGAGGCTCTTAAGACACACGGACTCACGAGCCCTACCCCACATGAACTGAGAATACATCCCAGGGGCCAGCGCTGGGGCTGGGCCTGGCACATGCATTTTTTTGAAAGCTTCTCAGGTGATTCTGCTCTGGGATGTGCTGAGAAGCCCCAGGTTAGGTGCTCGCTCATCTACTCCCAGTCGGAAATATTAAAGTTACAATGATTTCAATACAGTATCCTCCCTCTCACTCCCTGTCCCCCAAAAGGCACAGACGTCATCTACTGCCAAAGACATGGTAAATCCTGGACTTTGAGAGCTATGCTGAGGAGGCGTGAAATGAGAAGAAAATATGTCGCTTTTGCCCCTTCGGATCGATGGCGTTATTCCAGGTCCTGGAGCCTTTTCAGATCCGCATGTAATTTGTTTCAACAATTGCTACTCATCTGCCAGGACAGCCCCTGGGAGGCCGCAGGTGGGAACAATTTGTTCACCTCAAGAAAGGAGAGACTGAACACAGCATCGGGAAGATGACGGCATCCGTATTTCCACATCAGTTAGGCAAAAGCTAAAGAAATACTCTTTTTGTGAGTATTCAGGGTACTGCCTGCAGTCAGTGATGAAAAGGAAACCCTAGGAAGAGTGACAGCAGGTGAGCGTGGGGGGAACTCAGGCCCGCTGAGGGAACCTGCTTGATCTCCCACACCACTGGCGGCTGACGGAAATACCTGGGAATAAGCGGGTTGCATTCTCCAGGATCCAACGGGTTGATGTCACAGTTCTCATAGTCAAAGGTTCCGTTCCATAAGTGCTTTGCCAGCTGAAAAGCTATTTTCCGTTGTGCTAATGTGACTTCTTTTCCGTGCCAAACGTACACTTCACTACCGAAGTCGAACACCAGTACCTAGAAAGGCCACAGAGAGCAATAGGTTAACTTCAGAGCCCTGCTCTGGTTGAATGAGGTGTGCACTGACCAAGTCTGATGGGGCGACAGCTGGCACTGCCCTGCCACGCTGGCCCCTGGCCTGTGGCTCTGATTTCCGTCTTGTGCTGAACTCACCAGCTTCCATGGCAAGTTATTTAACTGCATTTTCCTACCTGCCTTCTTTCCCTTCTTTCTTCCCTGTCCCCCTGCTCTTTCATTCCCTGAGCATATACAGTGGCCACTTCTTAAATGCTAGGCCCTGAGGGCCACTGAGGCGGACTCCCCTCTGTACAGTTCCAGCACCCTCCAGGGCAGAGACCATACCGTACTGACATTTACAGGACCTTAGGAAGTGTTTGCTGAGTGAATGCATGAATGTAATGCCATTTCTTATTTCCGTACCTCTGGTTTATCTGACTCTTTCATCCTAGAATAATTTCTTCCTTCCTGTCCGGCAATCCAAATCCTACTCAGCTCCCAGCGAGACTCAACTGCACCTTCCCTTTAAAATTACTCCTGATTATTTCTTCTCTGTGATTTTGCTTTTCCATTTAAATGCCCACAGGTGTCATACAATTGACCTAGCTCTGGAAGACCTTCTTTCTAATACTCCTCTACCCAATGAAATTTAAGGATCTTTCGTGTCTTCAACTTTTCGTGTCTTACCAGACGATGGTAATGACAGTGTATGTAATTAGTAAATACTTACTGATATAGGAGAAAAAAGCTAGTATATTACTTGGTAAACCCAAATTATATAAACATGTATCTATTATTCCTGAAACTTTGTTTATAGAAAATCAAGAGATAGGGCTAAGGAGTATTTTTATCTTATTCCCTGGTTATACTGATAAATACTTGCACACAGTACCATATAAGTGTAAGACAGAAGGCACAATGACTTGATTTACATGTACTGTGAAATGATTACCACAATTTAGTTCAGTTGACATCCACTACCTCATACAGATAAGCAAAAGAATACAATAAAAATCCTCCCAAAAAATAAAGAAAAAAAAATTTACATTTTGCCTAAAACAGAAGGCCTTCAATGACCCATGACTCCTCTGAACAATGTTCTGAATTCTGGGGGCACCTGGGTGGCTCAGTCATTGAGCGTCAGCTCAGGTCGTGATCCCAGCATTCTGGGATCAAGTCCCGCATCGGGCTCCCTGCTCGGCAGGAAGCCTGTTTCTCCCTTTCCCTCTGCCCCTGCTTGTGTTCCTCTCTCACTGTGTCTTTCTATGTCAAATAAATAAATAAAATCTTTTAAAAAATCTTAAAAAAAAATCTTAAAAAAAATATTTTTTGAATTCTATCCTCATATTTAAGATGGAGTGATGGTTTGCATTCACAAGTAAATATCCTGTAAAAATACGTCACTGTTCCACACCAGGCACGAACGCCGGCCAGCGTTTCTCTGGCATGTGGGGTGGGTGTTACTGGGCAACCCCGTGCCAAGTGCTCTCTTGGCGAGGACGGTGCCCACGCACTGTACCTCTTTGGACTGCAGAAGGGAGCACTTGGGAATCTTCCCCCAGTAGTCGTCATCAGGGACAAGTTTGTCGTCCATCAGACGGTAAATGCAGTTTGTTTCAATTATGGCTGTTTCATAAAGTTCATCTTCTTTTGGGTCTCCAGCAGCTTTGGGATGAGAACAAGAAGACAGGATGACATTTTACACTGAAAAGTGGCCAGTTTAGAAGAAGGAAGTAGGGGATTAGAAAAGCCTCACGAGGCTCTGAAAATACAGTAAATTCTCACACTGGTAACTGGTTTGGCCGCCCAGAAGCTTCCAGAAGTCTTTGGCCGCATGAGTGTGTGTATTAATTCCTTCTTCAATAGTCTGGACGTAAGTAGCTCTACAACCAAGTTCCCTCTTTGTCTGAATTAAACTTGCCAGTTCTGAGGCCTGGAAAAAGGGAGGAGCACAATTACCTAGATAGACAAGCCTGTGGTGAGGCAAAGTGGTGCATACTGAAGCTGGAGGCAAAAATGGCAGGTCTGCAGGGGAGACCATGTGACCACAGGGGCTGCAGGCACGGGGCCTTGGGTATTTTCAGCAAGGTCAGGAGAATGGAACTCAAGGACCAGGGGGCACAACTCTCTAGAGCAACCATTCTTTATTTTTAAATACAATAGGTTACTCATGAAGTTTTGGAAAAATACCCATTCTCTGGGCTTTTGCCCATGAGGTTTTTTATTCAATAAGCCGGTAGCAGCATTTCATAGGTACCTAGGATAAACAGCTTTGAAGGGATGTGCCGTTCCTTTTTCACACAGGAGTGGAATAGGAGTTAAAAACTGGTGGGATAGGTCATAATCCTTCTAAAACTTCCCACTCAAGCACCTAATGAATGCGTGTTTGAGAGACATTCAGCAAAAGAAATACTGCCTCTCTCCCTTCTCACTTGCATGAAACATTTGGCATTTGAGAAGCCCTGTAAAGACCTAGCAACTGGTAGAACATTCTATCAGTGCGTAAAGGAGGTGTTTAACTCAACATTTCTTATTTTTCAGATACCAACCTTTGCCTTTTCTATGACATTTGCAAACTCTCCTACCCACACAAAACAGTAATGGGGAGAGAGCAGGAGGAAGCAGTCCCCACTGTTGAGGGACGAAGCTCGAGGTTCAACCAGTCTGGTCTGCACATGTCTTCTTCCTGTAAGGCAGGAGGCAAAGAGTCGCCATCTTGCCAGAGAGGAGAACTCTCCAAGCCATAGGAAGGGCCAGGAAGCACCCCTGCTACAGACTCTTACAGTTCTAAAGATTCTCGTCTACCAACACGGGCTCCATGACAAACAGTGATAGAAGGGGGTTTCTAGTGAAGGCCTTCTAGATTACTCTCCCGTGTTAGTGCTTTCTTACATGTCATCATGTGTCTTAGGACTGCCACTGGGGTCCTTTTACAGCATGTGTGTGGATTCATTAAGTTCCTTCCTCCAGGAAAGTTAGTTCCAAGAACTTGCATCTCTGCCTCTGGCCCACACTAACCTTGCTCACCTCAGCGAGGAGAACTGAGTGGAGACAGCCCCCACGAAGACTTCGGGGACTGCTAGAACTACAGGACAGCGTGGTGATGGGGCTCAGAGGGCAAGGGGAGGTGGCCACAGAAGCTGAGCTTCTGGAATGGGAGAGACCTGGGTGCAAATCCACCTCTGCCACTCAAACAGCCGCTGTGACCTCAGGTGCATCACTAACCACACCAAGCCTCAGTGGGCATCACATCTGCCACCTCATGGGATTTTGTGAAGCTTAGATGACTGGAGGTAGCACAGTGCTCTGCCCACAGTAGGTTCTCAAAGAGCATGCACTCCCTCCCCCTGAAGGTCAGGCCTCTCGGTGTTACCAGACTCAAACCCCTGCTCTATGCGTGGTTCCTCCTCACGGCTCCTAAGTACCTTTAATCTGTAGGAGCATCAGCTTCTTGTAGGGCACCGCACTGTTGTTGGAATTCTGTTCGGTCAGATTGACGCTCCGCAGGCTGATGTTGCTGAAGTTTTCTTTACTGGCTAAACCTGCCAGAGTGACTTCGGAGAAGTTGGAGTTGGCAGACACTGGGAGGGTTGAATAAGGAAACAGTGGGGAAGGGGGAGCAAGACGGGCTGGTGAAATGACATTTGCCACCAGAGATTCATCATCAACTAGCTTTTTCTCAGAAGGTTAATCCTGAGGGGGAGACCATCCTCAGGTTTAGGTGACGAGGCGGTACAGGGCTGAACTCCTGTACTCAGGATTCAATTCTGTCCCCAAAGTACCAGCTGCTTGCGGACACACATCACATCTCACCTTGCCGGGGGGACAAGAATCGAGGGACAGTGTGGACCAGCTCTTTTGCTACAAAATCAGGAGCTGGACTCCCATGTCCCAATTCCACTGAAAGTGAATATAATCCCTAACAATGTTTGGATGTTAATGTCAACACACTCACAAGGAAGGCTATGAGGTATCTTTCAACAAAGTCTTTACATGTAGAAAAGCAGGCACTCTTGTAGGGATGGGTTAGTCCTAATCTTTTTCCTGGAGGCAAAGTGATCAACTAGATAATCCCTTAAAGTCTTCTGCCCTCAGAATTAAGACCATTGTAAGAAGATGCTGGGTTTTTCCATGTACACCAACAAATGTGTACATGTCAGTCATCACAAAGCCATCTCCAAGCCCCCAAAAGTGGAGATAGAGGAAAAATACCTAAAATTTGTGCCAAGAAGACTTTATTTCTTCAACTGATTGTTTTTTAAAAAATGTCTAGGCTGAAAGAAATTGAGAAAATTATTTTGCCGGGATTAAGGTCTTATACTACTTAACAATTCGTATGGCACAGAGGTTTTGAAATATCTTCTTAGTCAATCAGTTATAATGAAAAGACAAAATACTTCATGTAAATACTGTATTTCTAAGAAAAACTTTCAGAAGTAGGTTTACAAGTGCTAAAGGAAAATACAAATTATAGCCAGACTATTCAATCTGCAAATGGTGTATACCCAAATTACGTCCACTAAGAAAACCACTGTTTCAGAACAAGGGACCCTACTTCATCAGGCTGAGGAGAGCAGAGCAGCTGAGCCAGAAGTGGGACACAGGGCACAGAGCTACTGCCTCACTCATATTCACCACCTCTACCCCAAAGCCCCAACAGTACCCAATCCACATCCCCAATTTCCAAGGCTCCTATTAAATGAAATTTGGAAAGCATTGGTTTATGCATTAATTAGTAATATGAAAATCTAAGATTAGGAAAAGCAGCCATTTGGGACATTTTCTCATGAGAAATTTTCTCATTTTCTCATGAGAGATCTAATGATTTGCTCTCAAACAAGATTAAGTGGGGAATTACTGTGTTTGGGCTCTACGGAGCTGAAAATGGGTTGAACTACAAAACCCTTCTCCTCCAATCTCTTGAACAGAAAACTCAGCAAAACAGGATAACTTAAATACAGGGCGCCTGGGTGGCTCAGTGGGTTAAGCATCCACCTTTGGCTCAGGTCATGATCTCAGGGTCCTGGGATCGAGCCCCGCACCGAGCTCCCTGCTCAGCGAGGAGCCTGCTTTTCTCTCTCCCTCTGCCAGAGTACTCTCTCTGTCCCATAAATAAATAAAAACTTTTTTAAAAAATAAGAAAATGAGATAATGTAGTGAACAGACACTCCACGCTCTAAGAAGTTCTGCAAAAAGCCTTTCCATTTTGAGGCAGGTGTGCACGTACGTCTGTGCAATCATTTTTATTTGATGAGTGTCTTTTGAGCACATGACTGACCCCAGCAAGGCAGAAAAAGATTAAAATCACCTAATCGCCAGACGCCCACAGAGAGGTGGAGCAGTGGTTCCACATACTCACTTTTTTCTACTTTCATGCGCTTCGACTCCATGAAGGCAACGTTTAGTCTCTGCTCCGTGTATTCCTGAAGGAGGTCTTCTCTGGCTGCCAGCATTTTCAAGGGGTTTTTGGAAGCCTGGACCCGACGCTTGGGCCTCACTGCACGCTTGTGCTCGGCCACAGAGGAGGTCAACCTGGGAAGCAAAGTGGAGTTGTGGCCTTGGTCTGCTTATTGTCCACGCCTGGGTTATCTGGGGCTCTCCAATGTGAAATAAGTCTCTTATCATTTTATTTTCTGATTTCATTGTCTTACAAGTCCTCCTCCTGCCCGTCACTCCCGGACATGTACACATAGAATCTTGGAGATGGGGGATTCAGGCCCATTTAGTCCAAGATCCTGGAGGCTCCAGGCCCCACACACCACAGCACACCCTGTGGTCTCTGCCTGGCCGTGCATCTGAAGCTTTGTGGGGCAGCTCATTCCACTACTAGAATGCTCTGAAGGGTAGAAAGTTCGTTCCTACCCTGATCACACCCATGGACTGGAGTATTAGGCACGTCTACTCCTGTCACTGGCGAGCCCTTCAGTAATTTACAGCCAGTCACTGCTTCTCGATTTCTCTTTCCTCCAGATTAAACTTTGTTTTCTGTGAAAAAACTGGTTTTCAGCTGCCTTCGGAACTCCCCCACAACGAGCCTCCTCTCAACTCTTTGCGCCTTTCTGAAAAGTAACCACCTTTTGAAGACTCTATTGAAATAAGACAGGCCCAAGAAGCCAGCAACAACGGCCACGCACTCACACGACTCTCTGGGGGCAGACCAGACACGGGGAGGGGGGCGATCCGGTCACACGGTCTCCTGACAGATTCCACTCCTACCCTCAGTTTCCAACTGCACATCCTCTGTGCTCTGATACATAATTCTGTCCTCTGTGTGACAGTGTGTGTATAAACACAGCTATAGCTATACCGAGATAGATACGATTTAAGCAATGACATTTGGGTTGGGAGAAGAGGACAAATGTGCAAATACATAAAATTTCATTTAAAAAGTTGGGAAATGGAAAGCTGTTCATTTGTTAAGATAGAAAATTGAGAAAAACTGAACACCACCCCCTCCCGAAATATGCAAAAAATGTATTTGGAGCAGCTTACAGGAAAATGTATGATGACCCCACAGTCTTCTGGAAGAGGGAGTCACTCAGATAAATTTGTGGGGAGGAAAAAAATGTGATCTGTGGCTGTGGGTGTAGCCTGCCCAGCATATATTCTCCCTGGCTTCCGGTAAGAAAACCTTGACACTGGCTCTGGCTCTGAGGGGCAGGCGTCCAGAAACCGGCTCTGGCCAATCCTCACCTTCCATCCCCTTGGCTATGATTGCTTTAGGACAGGGCTCGGACCCTAGAAAATCCAGCCTGGATCTTGGGTTGGAGGGAACTGCTGAGGAGAGAAGCTGCTGTACTAGAGTGGCCAAGCCAGTGGCTGAAACAGCCACACCAGATGGTGGCCATCGTCTGCCACGTGGTTACAGCTTGGCAACAGCAAAGCAGCCCCAAGAAACACCAGCAAGAGAGAGACCTCGTTCTGAGGAGCCTCTGGAACCTTGTTCACACTCACACTTTCCGGTAAGTGGACCTATAAATCCCTCTACACCTTTCTTTTGTCAAAGTCCATTTGACTTGGATTTCCTTCTGGCACCTGCAACCAAAGGAATCCCAAAACCACAATGGCTTTCCTGAGGTGGTTTAGTCATGATCCTGTGTGAAGAGCGACCCTTGGTCATCCCTGAGAAGACTCTCAGATCTATTCATTTCATAGATTATTGGAGGTTAAGTAACCTGCTTTATGTATTTTCTAGTCCATTCTGTGAGTCTGAGCCCATGTAATCCAAATATTTTTCAAGGTTACAAGTATGAGTTCAATGTCAAATCAAAGACAGCATTGAGATTGCTGGCCAAATTTATGTGTGTCTAAAAATCTGCAAAACAATATTCAATTATGTGACAAACGCAGTGACCTTACTTTTATGGGCGGGGGCAAACACCTGCGGCACACATGGTCTTCACCGACCTCCTGCCCGAGCGCATATCCGTTCTGGAGTGCGCATGTCACCTACTCTAAGTGCCTGGCTCTAGAGAATAACCCTGTGTCTGTGAGGAAGGTCTGCGGCAGAAGGAGGTGGCAGCGAGAGAAGATCCTCATGGAGGTACCGTGCGAAGGCTGACGATAGAATCATCCCTTCTCGGTGGGTGAAAGAAACAGAAATCACTCACTTAGGGGCATAAGGATCAAAAATGACATCGAAATCCTCATCCAGCTCCACAGGGCTTCGCGGGATGGTGTCATCCATGCTGCGGTAAAATCTGGCAAAGGTCTCGTCATCGTCCAGCTTCATGACCTCCTTCACAGATTTCCCAGTGACCGTGAGTACAGTCTCTCCGCCAACTATGACAGACGAAGCGAATACATGACCTTGGATTGGTGTCAAAACACTACCCCAACTACGCTTCACGAGGTCTTCAAAATATTTCCCCCGAATGCCAAGAGCAGAGAGAACTTGGTAGTTTCTGGGCCTTCCTGACGTCTCATGGAAGGACTGTCCATTGCAAAAACCTTGCACCCGGCAGGTGTTAGGACAGGAGGCGATAAAGGCGATAAAGGCCCACCGAGCATTTCTGAACCACGGGAGGCAGAAATGGCCTCGGCCTCATTCTAGATCAGAAATCAGTAAAAACTTTTTCTGGAAAAGGTCACATGGCAAACACTATAGGCTGTGCGTGGTAGGTCATAGGGCCTGTATGGCAAGCACTCACCTCTGCTACTGGGCAAAAGGGACTCTTCACAATACATTAACAAGGGAGCATGACTTCATTCCAAACAAACGTCATTAACAAAAACAGGTGGAGGGCTGGATTCGTTTCCTGACCCCCTGAGCTAGATCACCATTATACATATGTAATAGGCTTCAAATTGTTTGAACTCCTTGCCTTGCCAGTCGTTATGACCTTACACTTTGATGTTGCTGGTATAAAGCATTTGTCTACATTATCCCCAACCTGTTAGGAGGTCACGGTCAACAGTAGCGACTCCCAGTGCTTAGTATGTGATTGGTTTCAAGTACTGGACATTTTTATTGAGATGACGCTAGTTCTGCATATTATTCCTTTACTTCATATACTTTAAGGACTTTTATACTGACATATATTTCAACATGTATTCAGAAATCACTTGCAATATGTCATCTGCTACCTTATTAGAAACTGACAGATAGGGGTGTCTGTGTGGCTCAGGTCATGAGCCCAGGGTCTTGAGATAGAGCCCTGCATTGGGCTCCGTGCTTCTGCCTCTATCTCTTCCCTGGCTCACGCTCTCTTCCTTACTCTCTATCTCAAATAAATAAATAAAATCCTCAAAAAAAAAAAAAAACCTGACATATACAATTTAAACTTCATCCAGTGTGTGATCATGTCAATTTTGTGTAATATCTGCTTTCAAGCATAAAAGCAAAATTACTGTGTTCCCAGTCCTGACTGGGTGACATCCCAAGGACTGAGTGGGACTCAGAAACCCATCTTACTGGAGATCCCCGAACTAGTACAGTAAGAAGTGAATCAGACCCAGGTAATCCAATCATTTCTGACTTCCTTTTTCAAACCAATGGTAATGAAGATAATACTTTCACTATGACTTGGTGAAGTCAAACAGAAAGGAGACAATTTAGCTGAGGAGAAAAAGCAATCAGAATCACGATTTAGAGACTGAGAGAGAAGCGGGGTTTTCTGTTTAGGTTCCCTTAGCTACTCATTGGACTATGAATCACAGCCGAGCTACAAGCTCAAAACCCAAAGCCTCGCTCTGGCTTCCAGTATGTACCTTTGTTATTCAGCCTCCTCAGAAAGGTTTCCAGCCTGTCAAGCTTCAGGTCCGATTCCAACTGCATGTCTGGTCTGGCTTCGATATCTAGGTAGGCGGAAACCATCCATGAGACAGCGCCATGGGGACTCTTCTGGTCTTAGACCCATGGGCATATATCAGGTGCTTTGGTGACTTACCTTCCAAGGGCTTAGAAACTGGTGTGGTGCCCCTTGTTTTACTGCAGAGGGGAGACGCCACTGGGGTTATGGCCGTGGGTGATGCCAAACCTGCAGAACATCAAAGAAGCTAGTTAGTATCTCAGGATCATTTCTGGAAATTCCAGGGACCCTGCCGGATCTCCAATAGTCACATTGTAGGCTTTACAACTTACAGACCTCACACACAGGCACACATGTGCACACGTATGTACATTCAGCAGGTATCATTGCTACGTAGGACAGCTGCAGATGTGAACAGAGTTTTATAGTTTCTAAGCCCTACAGTAGCTGAGAAGCTGCCACTCTAAAAGGAACAATGAAGACAGGTGAGAAAACGTGCCCGGAACACTAAGTGGAATAGAAGAGTACATAAGGCATCAGAGTATACTAAAACACAAGGAGCTGTGAGTCCTGAAGGCCCTTTAGGTGGTGGAGGTAGTTCAAGAGAAAGTATATTTGCACCACATCCCCCAGAGGCAGCGGAGAATGGGCTGTGTCATACCAGCTGCCAAGCGGCCCCTGGCACTGGGGTCTTCCTGCAGGATGACCCAAGGTAGGGCAGTTTGGCCTTTGGGGGCATCAGTCAGAGAGTGATTTTACTGAACAATAACCTAAGGAGTACAAACCTTTTAGAAGAAAGACACAGAAGAGGGTACATTTAAATTGATTTATGACCGCTGAAGGGTCATTTCTATCTCGGGTATGGCTGGGAACTAGCTAAATGCTTTCACATGCATTTATCAAGGAGCAGAGGCAGGGGTGGGGGATATGCCTGGGCAATGCAGTCGGTTAAGAGTCTGCCTTTTGGGTCAGGTCATGATCCCAGGGTATTGGAATCAAATCCCGAATCAGGTTCCTTGCTCAGTAAGGAACCTGCTTCTCCCTCTGCCTGCTGCTCCCACTGCTTGCATACTCTCTCTGCCTGTCTCTCTCTAATAAATAAAATATTAAAAAAAAAAAAAAGCAGCGTGGGGAATTTTTTTTTTAAAGTGTAAGTGTTAGGGACATATGAAAGAAAGGCATTCAGCATAGAGAGGGTTTCTGGTTGGAACAAGAAACCTTAATAAGGACAAAGATGAGTACCTTTTTCCTCACCTAAGTAAAGGGATTGCAAAGGAAAGTAATTAGTGCATTTACAAAGAACAAAATGAGATGTTAATGTTCTTTTTATTCATTTGTAATAAATGTGAAATCATTAGATGACACTGTCCCTTTAAGCATCCCTCAAAGAACAGCATTTGAGGAATATGTAACTCACGATCGCTGACTAGGAAAAATAAATGAATGAATTGCTCTCCTCCTGTTCGCTGGAGAGGGATGTATAATAACATAAAACTTTTAAAGAAAAAATACAGAAATGTGGCTTAAAACTTCAGTTTTAGGTGATATTCTAGAAGTACTTCTTAATAGGTACATACATTTGCTTGATGATGTCCATAAAAATCCAAACATTTGTTTCAATGACCAAGCCTGAAAAAGGTTTATGTAAGAAAGCAAACTTTCTTGAAAGATAATAAAGTAAAATTTGGTAACACAGCCTGTACAGGTGCCGTAAACCATCACCTACTAAAAGGATGCAAGGGAGACAACAGAAGAGTTTCCAAGCTCTGAAGCGCAGAGAACTTGGCCCTCCGGACTGTAGGGGCGCCCCCTGCTGCCCATCCAGCCAGCAGCATGTACAAGAGCTCCCAGAGGTGGGACCTTCCCTTTCCCAACTACTGGCAAGGGTTTCTCCCTAACTCAAAACTGTTACACAAAGCACTCCCCGCACCCCTTCTCAGTGAATTCTACCTGCAATAACCAGCCACCTACTCTCTTCAGAGACATCTTCCCAGCTCTCTTATTCAAAGGCATATTTTGAGAACTTTCAGGAGAACTGTCAAATGCCACAAGAACTAGAGCACTAATCCTTAGGTATAGTCTAGGAACATCAAAACATCTTAACAAAGTAAGAGAAGGGAAGGAAAATCAGGGTTAATATGTAGCAACACGCTGAGCTGAGAAGTCTCTGTGGCTGTGGTGTAGGGACTATGTTATCCTGCAGTGAGGATATTACTGCAAATCAGAAAGAGCTGATGATTCCAGTGAAACATGTAACAGCAGATGGTAAAAATATTAGAAAAACAGGATACAGTTTTTTTTCCTTACATGAAAAGTACAAGACATTTATTTCCTGAGCCAGCCATATAGCACCTGTTAAATAAAGACCCTGGATTTGTTCAAGAAATGTGAAAGCAAACTCCTGCACTAAGGGATACGAACGTCTCTGACCTTGTTCTCCAAATCTACCTCCTCTGACATCCCTGTGGACAAGGACAGTGTATTTGGTAATAAGGGCCTGGTTACAAATAAATGGTAATTTTTAGGATGGAAGAAGAAGAAAGAAACCAAAGTTCAAAGTTATTGGGATAAAAGTCCAGGCTAAAAGTTGGAAGATGGGAACTCTGGTTCAAGTTCCCAGCTTGAGTTCTTAACCAGCATGGGCCTCAGGGTCTGCTTTTGTTAACACAGGAACAGGGCTCGGGCCAAAGTTGTTTAACATGCGTATACAGGTCTCTGATCTGAGGAAGAAAATACGCAGTTACCACCTCATTCAGTGGGAGCAAATTACCTTCTGTTTTCCTACTCCAAGATTTGAGTTAATCACAATTCAGGGTTTCCCCGCCCTTCCTTCTGCAAATATTATGTGCCCACAATGAGTTAGGCACTATTTATAAGTGAGGATCCTGGAAGTTTTCCAGGGAAGAGAAGCATGAACTAAGAAAGTTGATGACAATATACATTAACTCTAAGTGCGTGTGAGCACTTATATCACGAAGTCAGGAAATTTGTTTTCAAACAATACCTTAGGAAATGAAAGTATAGGCATATAGGTGATGAACGGACCCCAGATTTTAACCATTTCCCACAGGATATGGAGGCTCAAAGCTTTACTGATCACGTGAGGCAAAAAGTGACTTCACTGACCATGTGAGGCATTGGTCAATTTCATAAATCTTCCAATACTGACTTCAAATCAGTTTTAAGAGCTCAGCAGCAAAGAAGTGACTGTCTGCAGGGAATCCTACTTCCTCAGGATGGCATACGTCTTTTAAAGATCTATTAAAACCTCTCCGGAAATAGGGTTTTGTAAGCCAACAAACTCTAGTTCGATGGAAAGGGACCTAGGAACTCCTCTAAAAAAGAGAAGATGCAAACTCCCTCTTCACTGACCAAGGCTTATTTGGGTCAACTGACTGCCAGGTGGCAAGAAAATGAAAATAATTTTAAAGCAATTATGGGAAAGGACTAAGATTTTTTAGAAGATTTGCCATTGCTTTTGAAACCTGTGCTCAACTTCCAAATGGCTAAACTCTGGGTGGCTCAGTTGGTTAAGCGACTGCTTTCGGCTCAGGTCGTGATCCTGGAGTCCTGGGATCAAGTTCCTCCTCAGGCTCTCTGCTCAGTGGGGAGCCTACTTCTCCCTCTGACCTTCCCCCTTCTCATGTGCTCTCTCATTCTCTCGCTCTCAAATAAATAAAATCTTTAAAAAAAAAAAAAAGGCGCCAACTGGCTAAATTCTGAAATGTGACTAATTGAATTATACTTCTTACATGAAGATGATGTGATTTAGGAAGAAAGGGTTTTCAGTAGGAAGAGCTCCCCAATCTACGCCCCCCAAAATCTGTACGACTTCAATAAGAGTAAAAACTAAAAGAGACCATGGCTTGATTTTTTAAATTGGATTATCACAGGCCATCCTCCCTTCCGTGGGCAACTGAGTCTGTGTGTGTGTCCCCCCACCCCCCGGCATGCACACATGCACACACACACACACACAAGACTCTGACCTTTCTTCACCATCCTGCCAGCCACTGTAAACTGGGTGGAGTCATTGGCCGCCCCTTTGCCTTTCGTCTTCCAGGCTTCTTCTCTCACAGAGATGAGATGCTTCCTCTCTTCGATAGTCATCTGGCTCTCTCGACTTTCTGTGACCCGCTGTTTACAAAGCATGCCAGGGAGAAAAGAGGACAGGGAAATGACAGAGCTGTGAATTTCAGCATGTAGCATATTGTGAGCCGAAGAGCAGGCAAACAAACAGGAGGGCTACCCTGCCCAAAAAATGTCTGTAACTGTTCTAGCGGAAGTAGTTGGGGTGTCCTTACTCCCAGCTTGGTGAGAGATCACCAAGAGCAACACTGAAACTTTAGGTTAAAACTTTGATTTTTTTTCCCCCACTTATTCGTTTCGACTACTGGACCACCCAAATGACACCCTGTAAAAATAAACAAAAATAGAGACTCTCTTCCAGGCCATCAATTGAAAAGTTGCTCAACTGTACCGAGTTAGCTAAACTCCATTGATTAGGAAATTTCATCCATCTGTTCTCACAAAAGACATGGTCAATCCAGAAAAATCTTACCCACTTCAGTTCACAAGGATCACAGTCAAGTATAAAAGAGAGAAAGCTGAGTAGGAATCAGGTGTGCTACAAGAAGGTTTTCTGGAACTCAGCAGGTTTCCTAGACAACTCTGGTAGATGGGCAGTCAGGGAAGCAGGTCAGCCCCCAAAAGGGACTTCTGGGTTCCAACGTGTCTGATGACGGAGGATGAATGGTGCTATGGACATAACCTACATTCAGACCAACATTTCCACCTAAAAACTACTTTCAAAAGCTTCTAATTGGGGTTCTGGAGATACCTGCTTCTTCAGTTTCTAAGGCCTTGGTGAACTCATTTGGCCTGAGAGAAAAAGGCGTAGGGAACTGAGGGAGGCCGGGAGAGGGGAGGAAAGAGGAAAGGACTGGGCTGAGGTGAGAGGAGGAGGAACAAGAAGAGGCGGCAGAAAACTACGGAAAGAACCTAGATGTCCATCAACAGATGCATGGATAAAGATGTGGCGCGCGCGCGCACACACACACACACACACACACACTGGAATACTATGCAGCCATCAAAAGAAATGAAATCTTGCCATTTGCGACGATGTGGATGGAACTAGAGGGTATCGTGCTTAGCGAAATAAGTCAATCAGAGAAAGACAATTACCACATGATCCACATGATCCCTCTGATATGAGGAAGCTGAGAGGCACCATGGGGGGTTTGGAGGGTAGGAAAAGAATAAATGAAACAAGATGGGATCGGAAGGGAGACAAACCATAAGAGACTCTCAATCTCACAAAACAAACTAAGGATTGCTGGAGGGAGGGATAGTGTGGCTGGGTGATGGATACTGGAAAGGTATGTGCTATGGTAAGTGCTGTGAAGTGTGTAAACCTGGTGATTCACAGACCTGTACCCCTGGAGTTAATAATACATTATATGTTAATTTTAAAAACTGGGAAAAAAAAAAAAAGACGAAGAAGAAGAGGTGGCAGAGGGGAAGGAGCGTGCCAGGGACAGGGTGTGGATAACGGTGGTGGGCGACGCTAGGGCGGGCGGTCCTCAATGCTGATAGGACAGTTTGCTTTCCCTCGGCCTCCATGCTGTCTCTCCTCTCACTACTGACCCCTCTCAGAGTTACTTGGAATTAGGGTCAAAGTAGGCACAGATCATGAGGGGTAAATGAAAGAGAAGGGCTTTTTAATTTGGGGGCCATTTTTTTGTTTTGGTAAAATTTAAGATTTGCCAAGTGGCAGGGAGCACAGGACAGGGAGAGATGCAGGGGCAGGAGCTGTGGGAGCGAGTGTGGGGGAAGGAAGAGAGGAAAAAGCCTCCCTCCGGAGCACGAGCTTCCCTAGCTTGCTCTGTGGTCCACTGTCTAGGTTGCTCCTGTGACAGGGGCTCCAACGCTGGTGTGGCCTCCTGGTTATGTGCTTCGGCTTGAACCTCAGCCCCTTCTAAGACCTGAGGTGCACTGTTCCTGCTGGGGCTTTGCTTTCAAACTATGGATGACCTTGCCTTAACCTCTTTTGGCAGGTTCCCCAGCTCTTATTCTCTTGTTAGTTTTTCCTTGGATAAGAAGCAACAAGGTCAAGGTGATCATAGACCTTCCACGGACTGAAGTCAGAAAACCAGGAGAGCCTTGAGGATACTTCCCTTAACTGACCAACAGGAAAAACAAACAAACAAACAAACAAACAAACAACTTCTAGATTCATTCAGCAAGAAAGCAGAGATCAGCTAGGTTCATCCACGATGGAGGGTAATACAGGAGAGGGGTCCTTCCCTCGTTTCCAAGAGAGATGTGCATAAAACCGTATCTGCAACCGCCACGTTCAGGTTCAGCCATGAACAAGGACTTCTCCCTCATCTAGTTCATGAATCCTCTACAGAATTCTTCTACAGAGCAATCACAGCCAAAATGGACTTTGAGATCTTTGATGATTAAATTAATTTAAGTAAAAGCCCTTTTCCTGAAGAGAGAGCGGGGGCTAGAAGGGGCATGGCTGGAGGGGAACGGGCACAGCTGGAAATGGGCTGTGGATTGAACACTGCATCAAGGTTACATTTCCTCATCTCCATCACTGTATTGTGATGAGACGGAACATTTGTGTGCCCCAGATTTCCTATGCTGAAATTTCATCCCCAGGGTGATGTCTTAGGAGGTGAGGCCTTTGGGAGGCGTTCAGTCAGGAAGGTGGAACCCTCCTGAAGAGGACTGACACCCTTATAAAGGACACCTCAGAGAGCCCCTGTGCCCGTCCTACCGTGGGAGGAGTGTCACCATGTGAGGCTGCAGTGAGGAGATGGTCCTCTACAAACAGCAAGTGGGCTCTCAGCAGACAGGGAACACACTGGCACCCTCATCTCGAATTTCCGGCCTCCAGAACCGTGAGAAAGCAATTTCTATGGTTTATAAGCCACTCAGTCTATAGCGTTCTATTAGGGAGCCCCAATTTTGTAGATCATGTATGTGTACATGAGACAGGAGGGGACGGGTGGAGGGAAGAGATGAGATGGGGCACGGGTGGCGAGCAAATGCCAACAGTTGGTGGCTCTGGTAAAGGCGATATGAGAGAGCCCTATCATGGCGCCTTTTTTGTAAGTCTTAAATTTTATCAAAATACAATATTATCCCAAGGTTAAAAACCCTTTCCCTGCACTTTTCCACGTATGGCTGGTGAGATGACCCTCATTCCAAGTAACTCTCCGAATCCAATACCCTTATTAAATAAACTCCGAGGTTGACTTGCCAGGAAGACCTCATCAAAATTCAAAAAGTATAATACGTTTTCTTTGAAAATGAAGTTTCAGGAGGGAATTTTAATCAAATCAATGTAGCACTTGGCTTAAAATATTCTGAAAAAACATATGAAGTGCCAAGAAAGTTTGCTCCTCCGAAGAGCCAGACATCATCATTCTGCTGAACTTGGGAACATGTATCCAAAATCCCGGGTGTGGCGGTGGGGTTTGGTTCATGACTCAAAAAAATGGCATCCCCGAATCCACAACTCCATTTCCCAAAGCAATCAGATATCCCTGGAGCTCCTATAAGAACATGGAAGCTACCAGCCCAGGAATGATACAGCTGTTAGAGGCTTTAAAGCTTCCAGTAGTTTGCCAGATCTTTGTCAAGGAGTGTTTTTTTTTTAAACTCCTCTCTCAATGATACTATTGAACATAAAACTTTTTGCCTCTCTTTCTTAACATGGCTACTTAGGAAGTTGGCTTAGGGCCCTTAATTGCTGACTTCAGATGGATCTATAATGTGGGTAAGAAATATACAGCTTTCAATCCACAGAGACGATTAATACAATTTCTCACAAGATACATATTTAAATTTCATTATTGTCTTGTTTTTCCTTTCTAAGTTGTTCTTTCCTTGTTTAGAGAAGGACATGGTATACATTATAGTAAGTATTGTGCCATTTTCCAGGCTCATCTAGATTTAGCTGGTGATGGTTTAGGATTGACTAGAAGAGTAAGAGAGTTAGGGCAGAATGTGAATGGAAGCCCTACCCAGTCTGTCCTCCATTCTTTCAAATGCAGATCCCATGAATGTGGCAGAGAGATGGAAACAGGGAGGGGAGAGAATAACCATATGTGTGTGTGCATGCACGTGTGTGTGTGTGCGTGTGAGTGTGTAGAAGGCAGTGAAACAGTAAAGTAGCTGGGGAAGAAGGCAGATCTTAGGGACAGACAGAGAATTAATAGAACACAGTTTGAAATTAGGCAAAGGGTCAATCTGCAAGAATGTTTTCAGCTTACTGCATTGTTACGGATGCATTTGCCTCTGTACACCTACCAGGAATACACAACGTAAATCTTCCCACATGTTGTTGACACAGAGAGGTGATACAAGAAGAGAGAGCAAATCTAACATGTTCTACTAGGATTAGTACAAATTTAAACTGGAGGGCTTCATGAATAGAAAATACTGTGATCTGGCTTTTAAATTTTTATCTTATGCACATCTAGTTAGGCTAAAGAAATTATAAGAGCACAGATTAAGTAGTAAAAATAAAGTGACAAATCAGTACTGTTAGCTTTTTTGTGTGTAAGAATTCTATGTACTGTTAAAGAATTGTGGCTTTGCACCAGCTCCCCCTGACCCTGCCAGTGATTTTAGTCCCTCATCAGTACACGCAGCCTTTGATGGCCTGAACAAAACATGGAGAAAGATCTCAACTAGGCTTAAGCCTCAAACTAACCATGGTCTTGCTACCATCTACCAGCAGCTAAGATAAAGGGAGGAGAATACAGGGAAATATTCTTCTGGTGCAGTTGTGAAGCATGTGAGGAAGAAGGAAATGTGTGTTAAAGCCCAACAAAGAGACAAATGGTCCATTTAGAAAGAATGTGTGTGCTGTTGTAATGCTCTGTTTTCTTTTCTGAGCCTCTGCATAAGTGAACACAGATACCAGGACCACAGGAGGTAAGGAGTCTCTGAGACACTGATGAACTCCAACTACAAAGGCTGGTACATAAAATGTTTATCTGGGAAAGCTGTCACGATATAAAAATACAGAATTTTAGGGCTATTTTAATTTTGAAGCAATTAAATATAAATTACTTCTGGTGAGTGGTATTTTTCTTTAAACTTAAATATGTATGGAGAAGTAGTCCATGTTCATGGATTGGAAACTATAACATTGTCAAGATGCCAGTTCTTTCCAACTCTATCTACAGATCTGATGCAATTTCAACCAAAATCTCAGCAAGCTACTTTGCAGATATTGATGAACTAATTCTAAAGTTTATATGGAGAGGGGGAAAGACCCAGAATAGCCAATATAATATTGAAGGAGAAGAATGAAATTGGAGGACTGGCACTACCCTACTTTAAGACTTACCACAGAGCTATAATAATCAAGACAGTGTGGTATTACTGGGGAAAAAAACAAACAAACAAACAAACAAAAAACAGATCAATAGATCAATAGAACAAAACAGAGAGCCCAGAAATACACTCATACAAATAAACTAACTTTGAAAGGTCCAGGGCAATACAGTGAACATCAGAAAGTCTTTTCAACAAATGGTGCTGGAACAACTAGATACCCACTTGCCAAGGGGGGAAAAAAAAAACAAAGACTCTAGACACAGAATTTACACCTTCCCCTAAAAATTAACTCAAGATGGATTATGATCTAAATGTAAAATGCCAAACTAAAATTTATAGAAGATAGCATGGCATAAAAATCTAGATTACCTTGAATGCAATAACTTTTTAGATACAACACTAATGAGAGAAAGAACCAATAAACTGAAATTCATTGAAATAAAAAAAGCCTTTGCTCTATGAAAGCACTGTCAAGAGAATGAGAAGACAAGCCCCAGACTGAGAGAAAATATTTGCCAAAGACACATCTGAGAGAGAAATGCTATCCAAAATATATAAAGAACTCTTAAAACACAACAATAAGAAAATAAACAACCAATTGAAAAATGGGCTAAGATCTGAATGGACATTTTACCAAAGATTTTTATTTAATAACATAATTTTATTTATATTTAATTACAAGCACATGAATAGGTGATCCACATTGTATGTCATTAGAGAATTGCAAATTCTGACAACAATGAGATTATCACTATACACCCATTAGAATAGCCAAAATCCAGAACACTGACAACACCAAATGCTGGTGAGGCTGTTCAACAACAGGCAGTCTTATTTTTTGCTGGTGGGAACGCAAACTTTTGGTGCAGCCACTTCGCAAGACAGTTTGGCAGTTTCTTACAAAATTAAACATACCCTTACCATGTGGTCCAGAACTGTGCTGCTTGATCGCCAAATGAGTTGAAAATGTTTACACAAAAACCTGCATGTGGGTATTATAGCAACTTTAGGTATAACTGCTAAAACTTGGAAGCAACTGAGATGCCCTTCAGTAAGCAAATGGATAAATCAACTAATTGGAATGATACAGAGAAGATCAGCATGGCCCCTTGCACGAGAATGACATGCATATTCATGGAGTGTTCCATATTTTTTTTTTAAAGATCCCATTTATTTATTTGACAGACAGAGATCACAAGTAGGCAGAAAAGCAGGCAGAGAGAGAGAAGAGGAAGCAGGCAGAGACAGAAGAGGAAGCAGGCTCCCTGCTGAGCAGAGAGCCCAATGCGGGGCTCCATCCCAGCACCCTGGGATCATGACCTGAGCCAAACGCAGAGGCTTTAACCCACTGAGCCACCCCGGTGCTCCAAGTGTTCCATATTTTTAAAACAAATGCACACACACAAACAAACTGATATAACCAGAAAGAGAATATTATTCAGCACTAAAAAGAAAGACGCTATCAAGCCGTGAAAAGGCATGGAGGAACCTTAACGGCACAGGACACAGTGAAAGAAGCTGATCTGAAAAGGCTACATGCTGCGTGATCCCAACTCTACAACTTTCTGGAAAAAATAATTATGCCTCCCTCATAATTACCCCTCCCGAATACCCAACTTTTTTATCAACTTGGATGGGACTGGAAGAGATTATGCTGAGTGAAATAAGTCAAGCAGAGAGAGTCAATTATCATAGGGTTTCACTTACTTGTGGAGCATAAGGAATTACACAGAGGACATTGGGAGAAGGAGAGGAGAAGTGATTTGGGAGAAATCAGAGGGGGAGATGAACCATGAGAGACTGTGGACTCTGAGGAACAAACTGAGGGTTTTGGAGGGGAGATGGTGGGGGGTTGGGTGAGCCTGGTGTTGGGTATTAAGGAGGGCACGTATTGCATGAAGCACTGGGCATGGTGCATAAAAAATGAATCTTGGAACACTGAAAAAATAAAATTAAATTAAGAAAAAAAGATTGCCAAGGATTCGAGGGAGGGAGGTATAAATAGATGGAGGGCAGGGGGTTTTTAGGGCAGTGAAACTAGTCTATATGATACTATAATGATGGATAAGTATTATCATATGTTTGTCAAAATCCAGAGAACATGCACCGGGAGGGAGCCCAAGTGTGAACTATGGACATTGGGCTCTAAGGATGTGTCAGTGCAGGTTCAACATATTTAATAAATGCACCACTCTGGTGTGGGAACTTGATGGTGGGGAAAGCTCTGTGTGTGTGTGTGCACGCGCGCGCGTGCGTGTATGTGCCGACGGGGGCACAGAAGGTATATGGGAAATCTCTATACTTTTGGCTCATGTTTGCTGTGAACCTAAAACTACTTTAAAAAATAAAGTTGATTTAGGGGCACGTGGGTGGTTCAGTAGGTTAAAGCCTCTGCCTTCAGCTCAGGTCATGATCTCAGGGTCCTGGGATCAAGTCCCACATCAGGCTCTCTGCTCAGCAGGGAGCCTGCTTCCCCTCTCTATCCGCCAGTCTCTCTGCCTACTTGTGATCTCTCTCTGTCAAATAAATAAATAAAAATGTTTAAAAAAATAAAGTTGATTTTAAAAAGTGTGTATATGTGTCTATATATAATAAATATAATTTGTATTTAAAGAGTTCAATAATGTATCTTTTCTTTTCCAGCTTAATATGACTTATTTAAAAGAAACAACCCCTCTCCCTTCTCCCAATCATAGAACAGCAGGTTTGCTCCAGATTTCATCCTGTTTTTTGGGGGTGGACACTGCTGTCTGTGTGGGGCTGGGATCTCACAGACCAGCATTCTTAACTTCAGAGGAACCCAGGAGTGAGGAAGAGGCTGCCTTAGGGGGATTTCCACTGCGAAGATAAAAGATGAAGCAGGAGGGCCCAGCAGATACCTCGCTGGGACAGCACTCTGTCAATTTCATATCTGATATAAGGTCTCACTGCCTCTTTGTCAAAGACCTATTTTGTCACCACTCGTCCTAACAGAACACTATAATCATGAAATTTTTAGTTAGAACACACCTTAGAGGTAAGAAAGACCCAGTTCTGGGGCACCTGGGTGGCTCAGTCACCTAAGCCTCTGCCTTCGGCTTGGGTCATGATCCTGGGATCGAGCCCCACATCAGGCTCTCTGCTCAGTGGGAATTCTGCTTCTCCCTCTGCCTCCCTCTCTGCCTACTTGTGATCTTTCTCTCATAAATAAATAAAATCTAAAAAAAAGAAAAGAAAAAAAAAGAAAACCCAGTTCTGATGAGAAGACAAAGGCCCTCCGAGGGAAATGACTAGGTTAAGGTCCTTAAGACGGAGGGAGGATAGAATCTGGGATTCATGACAGTGTGGATGCAGGCACTTCTCCCAGACACTCTGACCCCAGGGACATTCCAAAGGGAATAAAAAACAATCTCTGGTACTCTGGGCTTTAAAAGTGATAGTGTGTTTTGCACGAACAGAAAGATTCCACCCAAGTCAGATCTCCTTTCTGGGGTGGGTTTCAAAGGAGGTACAGTGGAGATGGAGCAAGAGGGCTGTGGGCTCTCATCTCAGTAAGTCACTGCGAGGAGGTCCTGTCAGCCCAGCCTCTTCCCTGCTCTACCTTCCCCTCTGGCCCGTCCACACCCACCTACTTCCACCGCAACTCCGCAACTCCGCAACTCCGTGTCTTCCTTTATCAGGCCTAGCAAGATAGCACTGTTCCCAACTGGGAGCAGAAAGCTTCGGCACAGTCCTTGGGCTTCTGACTTACCTTGGACATTAAAAGGGGAAATTCTTCTCTTAAACCGGTTTCACAATTCCAACGTCAAAGAATGCCATCAAGTCTGCCTAAAAGTCTGACCCATGGATGTGATGTGTGTGACTAACTCTAATTATACAAGAACTGATCTCTCTCTCTCTCTCTCTCTCTCACTCACTCACTCACACACACACACTGAAATGCAGCGAAGAAGTTCCGTCCCCAAATGAAACAAGCTCTTCCCTACTGCTCAGAAATTGCAATGAGGCTTAAAATGCATAGGCTTTTCCTCACCTGATTAACAGATACAAAAGACAGGTGTTTATGGGCAGCAGGTATAGTAGGAGAATAAGTAGAAGCATATACAGGTTCCTATAGAGCAAAGCAAGAGGATTAGAGGTGAAAAGAGAAGGTTTATCAGAGCTGGGAGGGGAGGAGTAGAGACAAAAACGAAGTATCTCAACCAGGATGTTAATTTACTCATTGCAATTTCAGTTCTCTTTTCAAGACAGTCCCTTCTATTTGTTTGTTTTCTTAGAGGGCTAACAGAAACCCATACCAGCACAGTAAATACAATCGAGTCAGTTCTGTGCAGTAATTACGTGAGTTAATGACAAGATTACTGCAGTCTCTACCATATTCAGTTACAGAGAGGGGAACCCCAAAGTTCATCGACAGGTTCAGCATTTACCATAAAATCTCTTACTTAAAGTCTTTAAGGTTTGTCATTATACGATTAAAAAAAAAATTAAATAGGATAGCTGTCTTCTCTGGATAGAGGTGGCATCTTCCCTGGGAGCAAGAAACCAAACAGCGAGAGCTTAAAAAGGAAACACCAGTGATGAAAATTATACATGGCGAGGTCGAATTGTGGCTAGAATCTAGAGGACACCTACATTAGAGTCAGGCTTACCCAAAGCAGATTAGAAATGGCACTATCATCTGCAAATCCTCCTTCTTCCTACAGGTTAAAACAAACAGGAAACATTGCAGAGTGCTGGAAGAGTAGGGTAGGGTTAGGGTGTCACAAGCACTCTCAAGGAATTGGTGCCTGGGTTCACTTGGACGCATGCACAAACATGCTCACACAGTCGGTGACACAAACACCAGGGAAACTCCTATCCCATCAGTGAGATGATAATCTTTCATTTGCAGATCATACCCTCCGCCTTTCTCTCCCTCCTCCCTTAGCTCTTTGAGGCGACTTCTTTCTCCTGAACTGTAATTTGGAATTTCAATGTCAGCAGACAATTAGACCATGAATGTGGCAGATCTACCTTTGTTCAATTTTCAAGAACATGCTTCGGGACATCACAGATCTTAGCTTGATTCACTGACCAGATACTACTGAGCACAGCTGGATATTAACTCCACATCTGTGACTCAGACACAGAACTTGTAATGGCACATTCTATAAAGGGATTTTATTTCCTGGAAAAAAGTCTGATATATTGGATGATTATCTTAAACTGTAGGGGAGTCATGACATACCTTGATGTCAAACATGCCAAAATGAGGTGGAAATTTTAAATAATCACATGGTTTTAAAAAAATAAAATAAATAAATAAATGCAATTGAGTGGTAATGGAGAGACTCCCGCTTTGAAAACTTTGTTCCATTTTTCTCGCTCTTTGGATGGAACAAGTTAGCCTGGAGGGACCGGTCTACGGATAACACTCAAGTGCACACATTCCGGACAGTGTGGACCTGGCCAAATCCACAAACCACATGGCTTTCCCATCTTCAGAACTAATTATACTTGCTATAAAAGCAGACATGCTTAAGTCAGGTTAGCCCTGCCCTGGACTAAGCCAAGAACAGGAGAAAGAAGAGAGAAGAAAAGAAGAGCAGCAACGGGAGAGAAAGGGAGAGAGAGAGGAGAGAGGAAGAACCCAGAATGGTGATTACAGGAAAGGAGGGAGTCCAGTAAACAAATGATTTGTGCTCTGAAGCTCCAATGCGGGGGGGGCGGGGGGGGGCAAAATAAATCTGGAAAGCAGGGAACTGCTGTTAAGTGAGGTGTTCTCTGAAACACAACCAGTCTTTTTATAGGGAATGGGAAGCTCTTAGTTCCCCAAATCTATTCATGGGCCAAGAGAGATTTTCTTCCCAGGAAGGATCCAGAACGGGATGCCAGCTAGAGCATCAGGAATTTGTTTTGTCTGGGGACCAACTCTCTGACAGAAACAAGACCCTTATAGATTTTTCAAGGCATCGTTCATTGGTTTCTAATGCGGCCACTAGACAATCTAAAATTACTTGTGCTGCTCACATTTTATTTTTACTGGACAGCGAGGATTTTCATAGGGGCCACAGGCGTGATTTATAGGGAGTCCCGTCTATTTCCTGCCTCCTCTGCATTTCTCCAGGCTGCAGCTCACAGGGTTGTGCTTACAACATACAAAAGCAGGAGGAAGGCGGACGGGCCACCACAGTTCTGTGCCTTTGATGAATTCACAAACTATGCTGGAAGTGAAGCTCTGACTGTATAACCAGCTCTCTTCTTCTCTGGGTGGAAAAAATGGAAGGTTCTAGAACTTGCTCCCCTTAGCAGAGCTCTCCATCAGCAAGTCTAGATCCAACCCAGGCAGTCGATCCCATCTGCATGCACCACATGGCATGAATATCTTTCTTTCTCCGGGCAGCATTCAGACACCCAGGAGCAGAGACGTCTCTCGAGCACCGTTCAGCTGTGGTGGGACCGTATGAAGACAGATTAGGTTTAAGGCACCTCACATCTGAGCCCAGCGAAGGTGTGACCGAAAAATATTGCCAGCCCTTAGGATGAAAAGAAGCCGAGGGCTTATCAGGGGCCATGTGAAAACCACTTGACCTCAACAGAATCTGAGATTTCCCAATGTCTGTTACAAAAGCCCAAAATAGATCGGCTTATTTTAACTTCAAAGAGCTTACTGTCTCAGGCCCTGGCGAACTAGGTCACTGAGGAGGAGGAGGAAGAAGAGGAGGAGGAGGCAGAGTGCATTCACGATGGCTGCGGCATCTGCAATGTCCCGGAGCACAGAGACAAGTCTGCACACTTGGGTCCCAGGCATGCTTAGAGCCCCGGCGCTCCCATGGGCTATGCTCTCCCCCTGGGCAACGACAGTCACCACCTCAGCACCCCCGCCTGCTGAAAACCCAAGTGGGGCGAAGTTCAGATCTCATCCTCTACTCACAGCTCAAATGATTCCCCCCTCACCTTTTAAGGGGTCGGGCGCCTATCCCATTCACTGTTCCCGAGGAGCCCAGCTACCTTTCTGCATGAGAGCTGTATCTGAATTTTCGCCAACCCCATATGGGCCTGTCAGCTCCTATGGCTTCTCTGCATCTTCCAAAATGACCAACAAGAAGTGAGTGTTAAAGTTATTGTTGAACCGATGATTTCAAGACCCTTTTAAATAAAGTGTGTGGGCAACAGGGATACATCGAGGGAGCCCGGTTTTTGTTTTTGTTTTTTCTCCACTTCAAGATCGCATTCTTGAAATCCAGATTTCGCCCACATGCTTTTAAGTCAGCTGTATTAGAGAACTTTACAAATAGCTGAAATGATGTTTTCAGTCATTATCTTTAATATCTTATATGTCTCAAACACGAAAATACAAATTGTTGTTTCAATTCAACCTAAGAGAACACACAAGGACCATATCAAATAGCACCAGAATTCTCGTGGCTGAAATGATGTTTTCAGCCACTATCTTTAATATCTTATATGTCTCAAACAAGAAAATTCAAATTGTTGTTTCAATTCAACCTAAGAGGACTCACAAGGACCATATCAAATAACACCAGAATTCCCGCCTTAGCATCCTACACGGGCACCTCCCTTCCATGGAAGTTTCTGAATGGCTACTGGTCACATTCACAGTTCCTCTCTTCCATAGATTTTAAGTTGTTTTAGAACTAAAAGAGGTACAGGGGCTCATCCTAGTGGAACTGTTGGTTTTTTGGGGTTTTTTGTTTGTTTGTTTCTGTTTGAAGATTTTTGCTCCTAGAAGTTGGCCAGTGGACACGTGACAGGTGGCCACCTTGTCCCCAGCCAGGACATGCATTTGCAAGCATAGGGCCAAGCGACAGGAAACTCACCATCAGCTCTGAGAGTGCGCACTGACTGGTCCAAAGCTGGTCATCATCACATTAGTAATTTAATAATTTGTCAGTATCGAAACACTTGCCAGTATCGATCACAGAGCATTTCTTGTTTTTTTTTTTTTTTTTTATTACCTGATTTTAATTTGTAACGAATTTTGCTATACATTTTCAACATGAGGCACACCTGGCTCCTTGTAAAACACGCTCACAATAATAAGTAATAAGAAAGTAAGTACTCACTGACCACACATATGTCCTTGTTTTGTATTTTTCAGTTTTTAAATCTTAGCACAGGACATTCAAGACCGCATTGTAAATGCATCTTATAAATGGCTTGTGGTCAACTAAAGATTGTTACTCTAAAGATTTTAATAACACCGTAATGCCAAAATGACTTCGCTTTGGAAGGTTTTAAACCGAAGTGAAAGTACACACTTCAAAATATAGGAGCTTGCTTGCTTCACGCACTATGTACACAGTGCTGTTCACACTTTGATAGCATCTCAAGGCTTGACCTTTTGATCAGTTTCAGCTGCTGTGAGGCAGATGTGCAGTGTGTACCCGAGGCAAGACAGCGCTTCCCAGAGTGGGCATTAATTAGGGCATGCTTGCCTAGCTGATACACTTCCAAGCGTGATGTTAGTTGAATGCTTTTTCTGAACATAGAGAACGTTACCTTCTTCTTGAGGGACTGTTCCGTTTCTTGTATGTGCAGGCTGCTGGTGACAGACGCCTTGCCATACTCCTGCTTTCTGATGAGTCTGTTTTTCCAATCTTCTTCCCCACTCTTCTTCAACAGTGCTAACCTGGGGGGGAAAAATAAGCCAACCAAAAGGGGTTCAGCACCAAACTCTACCTTGTAACAGAAGCATAGTTTGGGTAAGTTAGTCTTTGGCCAAAACATGACCACAGCTACCAACTTTCAATCTTTTTGAGTTTCATTTATTCTGAAAAAAGTCCTGCCTGGAAAATTAATACAAGCATCCCCTTTTCTAAGATGTCCTTTCCCCCAAATCTTAGTATCAGCATTCCGCCAGAGGAATTACCTTTGTGTTTTTTTCCTTGCCCTTGGGCTGAGAACAAGGAGATGAAGGTAAACCATCCCCAGAGGAAAAAATGTTTTCTAGTGACCCCTTCTGGTCACTTTGTGGAATAACATTTAACAGCTACAGCTGGATGGACAGTACTCCTTTGCAGAAAATTTAGCAGAAATGGCTTTGAAAACTTAAAGCTATAAGGAACTGACAATCACTTCATATCTTTCAAGAAAAGGCAAAATAAGATGTTTAAGATTTTCATCTCTCTGTACTCTAAGCCCTGTTCTTTTCCTCCAAAGGTACGTGGTCTCTCCAATCTATCTTAATATGGAAACTATTCTCTACAAATCTGTTTTAAATGTTTTAAAATGACTCCAACTTTCCTCCTGGGGAAAGCCACATACAAAAAAAGAATCTAATTAATTGGGGTTTTTTACCTAACCTACTTTAGCTCAATTTGATGTGACCTGGTACCAAGCTGCCTGGATGCTACAGCCTGGGAAAAGGCTGTTTCCATGAGCATAAGGTTTCTTCAGCTTGCTCTCCTATGATGAATGAAGCTGTATCAGGCACTGAAGTTGGCCAGACATAGGAAAGATGAAAGGAAAAAAAGTGATCACTAAACTCATTTCAGCTGCTGTTCAAATAATGTAAAGATTGGGGGGAAAGGCATTAGACGGCCCCCGCCGTTCTTCTCTGCCGAGCCTGCTGGGTGGGGTCTTTTGAACATCCTAGTGCATGTCCATAAATGGCATACTTGAAAGCACATCAGCTCTAGCCTGGCCGTGAACTCTGGCCCAGTAGCCTGGCATCCTTTCCTTGTTGGTAATTCTGGGAACTGGACTCAATGGTCTCTTAGGTCCCTTCTACTCATCTTCCTGACTCCACTAATGAAAGTTTTCCTATGCAAATAAGAAAAACAAATGTTGCAGTACTTAAATAAGAATCTACTTCCATCTAAAAATTTGTACATAATCATACCTTGTCTATTCATTCAAGGAATGGAAAGTAAGCACAAAGAAAAGGAGTCCCCTAAAAGGGAAGGAGTTTCAAGCTCTGGACCTATTCCCTTCTCTTCCTTTTCCTTTCTTTCCTTTCCGCTATGTTAGAGCACATAAGACCTCACACGACCATTCTATAAAACTGATACAATGCCACCTTATTGTGATATTGTGATTTACAATAAGAAATTTGTTCTTGGATTTCATCACCCTTCTGGGTCTAGAGCTGCTAAACCCCTTGAAATTTCCTAAGTGATGAGAATGACAGAGGTGTCTTTATATTAATCAGGTGACCTTAGGGAAGCCCTTAAGGATGGGGACTGGTTGCCAGGAGAACCAATCATGTGGTTTGTGATTAGAGGAGTGGGACTTACAGTCCTATTCCCTGACTTCTGCAGAGTGGCTGGTGGTTGAATCAGTCACCAATGGCCAATGATCCAATCAACCATGCCTATGGAATGAGGTCTCCATGGATACCCAAAAGGATGGGGCTCAGAGAGGATTGGAAGCTCAGTGCCCTTTCTTTATACCTTACCCTATGCATCTCTTCCATCCAGCTATTCCTGTATTATAACCTTCTACAAGGAGGATGAGATCTAGTAAGGATGCTCTAGTAAATCAAATCCAAAGAGGGGGTCATTGGAATCTCTAATCTGTAGCCTATAGGGTCAAAAGTCCAGGAGACAACCTGAACCTTCCTCTAGCATCTGATATGACAGTGTGTGTTAAGGGGGCATCGTTATGCAACAGAGCCCTTAACCTGTGGCATCTGAAGCCATCTCCAAGTAGACAGTGTCAGAATTTGCTGAATTGCAGGACTCCCAGCTGGGGTCAGAGACATGCTTGGTGGTAGAGGAAAATAACCCACGTTGGCAATTAGAGTCAAAATCCTAAGACAGACCCCATTTGGCTGAAGGTGCCATTTAGCCCTGCATTCTAAAGCCTGTGATGTTTGACAGTACTCTGCATGCTACCAGGGCCAGTTCATGTACTTGAAAATAAATGCTCAGTGCCTTCAGGTGTTTTCATGAGACTACACAATGATTTCTCTTTTCTCTAATTATTTTGAATGAATCAGTTTTATGCTAATAAGGAAAAATAACCAAATAAAATCAGATCATGAAAAAACAACTAGTATTTGCATAGAGCTTTCAAAGTATCTATGTACTTGCACAGAGTATTTCCAAGCATCTACAAGTGAGATTTTAAGAAAATGAGTATGCTGGTATTTTTACACCCGAATGAAGAAGTACTTCCAACATGCCATCTCATGAGAGACATTCATCTCCTTGCAAACTGGTCTTGGGGCTGGCTTCTGTCTCTTACTTCCCCTTTGACACAGACAGTAGTTCTTCATCTTGACCATCTACCTTTTTAATCAGATTTGATCCCAAGTGAGCTGAGAGAATCTAAAAAGTCGAATTCATCCCCGTGAGCTGAGCTTATGGGAAATCCTGTGCTACAGTCTTTGAGGACATTCTTGAAACAAAGCTCCTGGGTGTCTGGAGCAATGAAAACATAACCCAAATAACCATACGGTTTCCTTGATGGCTGCCCTGAGTGCACGTAAACCTGACTTAGAAAAAACAAACTGTAGACTCTACAATCACTTTATGGCCCACCTCATGCTCTACCGGTTCCAAAGAAACTGAAGATTATTCTGAGGCGACAGATGAGGCATGAGTGCACACACAGATGAAGGATTTCACTGACTGAGATCACACTGCATGTCAGGTAGTGGTGGTGGTGGTGGGCGGTTGCAGTTAGAGGGGAGGGGCAGGGAGATGCTGTGCCCAGGGAGGGGTGCCCTGCCTCCCAGAGCATGGCTTGTCTGTCTCCATTAGTGTGTTAGCTGACCAGACCCATTTGTGTCTGAATGTTTTAGAGACTGCATAGTATTCTGGGTTTCTTATAATGTTGGCTTTTTTCTCCCCTGTAATGGCCTTAATTTCAGGCCCCAAACCTGAAATCTTGCTTCTGGATGTGCTGGCAGGGTCTCATCAGGCACTTCCAAGGACTACAGGGTCAGCAGAATCACGTGGAACAACTGGCATTTTAACTTAGGCCACACAGTACTGGGACCCTGCCCTGGCTTACTGAGTGCCAATGACGGCTAACTTTAACGAACAACACGTGCTGAAACTTACATGCATTATGGTTTTCCTACTTGGTGATCCGCAGGCTGGGAAGGGCAGGAGACCTTTCCAAACCCTTCTCCTGTGATTCCATGACCCGCTGGTGGGGGCCAAGGAGCGAAAGGTCTGCTCCCACATACGACATAAATTACTGCCTATGCAATTCAAACAACTGTCAGCGCTTTTCACATCCGCCAAGTCCAAGCGCTATTTACAGGGCTGTGATGCTGACAGCCTGGGCATCTGCTTGGTCTGAGGCGGGGAGCCCTGTGAGTGGCATTGGGTTAGCCTATTAACCCCAAGGCCTGGCTGGGGGCCACAGGCGCTGTGTGCTTCCAAGGCCGCCTGGGGAAATGTCTGCCTCTCTCGCCAAGGCCCACACTTTCTCAGCAGGGAATGCTGGCCTGACAGGCCTGTGTTCAGCCCCATCTAAGAGGCCAGTCTGATTAGAACGGGTTTTGCAGGCTCCCTGCCGTTGGGGCTGGGTCAAATGTGGGACAGGCAAACCATGTGCCCCTAATCTTAAGTATGGTTTTTTTTTTTTTTCCTTCCCCCTTTGAATCACTGGCACCCCACAGATTTCAGATAGGACAGACCAGCACAGATCAGTACTCCTATCAGATCTTGGTCTTGGCTGGTTTGCAGGCTGCTGGAGTAAGCTCCTGTGTCTTTTAAATGAGGACACATCAAAGATCAGAGAAGACTCCTGGGGCCTGAATTCTTACGTAAATCTGGGGGCCCCTCTGGTGGCTGAAATCTTGAAATCTTGAGCAAGAGCCTCCAGTCCCTGTGGGGGGAGCATGGATGCAGTCTGGTGGGGTGGGAAGCAGGGGATTGGGGGGGAATGCAGGGGCCAGAGCAGGCCTCTGCAGGGCGGACGGCTAGGCTGGTGAGGGCCAAGGATCACATTCTTTGCCATTCTGGGAGTTCACCTAAGCCCTCACACTCCACCAGTTCCCAATGAGAGGATGGCTTTCTTTGTTGCCTTGTTTAAAAATCTTTTCCTGAATCCCAAAGCACAGCTACAGTTGCTTTGGTAACTGTGGATAAGGTTCCTAATAGCCTAGTATACTTCTAAAGGGGTCTCAAGGGTCTTACCCCTAAAGAACACACAATTTATTTGACTTAGAATAAGAAGTACCCAAACAGGGGTGCCTGGGTGACTCAGTGGGTTTAAGCCTCTGCCTTTGGCTCAGGTCATGATCCCAGGGTCCTGGGATCAAGCCCTGCATCAGGCTCTTTGCTCAGCAGGGAGCCTGCTTCTCCCCCTCTCTCTGCCTGCCTCTCTGCCTGCTTGTAATCTCTGTCTGTCAAATAAATAAATAAAAAGAAGTACCCCGAACAGGGCCAATTTAAACCCAAATCATTTAGGCAATTATGAAACAGTTGATTTTACTAATCCACTACAAAAAGCCAATGGGTAGCCTGAGTGGTGCTAGTTATGGTTCAAACTTGACATTGCAGACATTAGAAAAGAGGAAGAAAGAAAAGGAGCCTTTAGGGACATCTCCTTGAACGACCTGCTTCCCCCAAAAGAGGAGCATACTGAAGCTTTCCTGTGATTTCTTAGTTACACTCTGAGTTACACTCTGACAGTCTTCCAAGTCCCAGTTATCAGAGTATAAAATGGGGACAGCATTGCCTCCCTGTAAGGGCTGCCTTCAGTACTAAGTGAGGTGGTCCATAAGAAATTCCAAGCGGGGGGATGGTGGATGACCCCTGGTGTCCCTCAGGACTCAACAGGACTCAACAGACCCACCTCCCAAGCAGGAAAGAGATGGATGCACAAGGCTAAGGAAGCGAAAGCTGCAGCTTTCTAAAAACAATGAAGGAAATCTGCGAAGTCCAGTCTCCACCTCTTACTAAGAGTCAGATGTGAATGTGGAATTGGAAATAGCCATGCAAAGAACACATGAATTGAGAAAATCCGTTCAGGAGGAGGCGAATCTTTTTCCCACCCCTGTCTCACTGACATTTCAGTCCTCCGTTCAGTTTCCTAGTTGGAACACAGGTGAGTGGCTAACATATGACAATCTCACCCCAGCTACGCAGGGGAGGTCGGAGGCCAGCCCCTGGGGTCGGTCCCTTCGCCCCCGTTGGGCCTTAGTGGCCCTTGGAACCGAACTCCTTCTTTGGTGAAACAGGGCAGTCAGAAGTTAAAATAAAGTTTGAAAGTTCCACGTGATATGTTACATCACAAAAGGGGAAAAAAAAAGGCCAAATAATATACAAAGAGCATTATTATTTTAAATAGGTCAAGCTTCATTCTTTCTTTCTGAACAGAAGGGAGGGATCAGAGCCCTGCTTCAGGAAAAACTACCACAGATGGACTGTAAAGATAACACCATTTGTGTTTTCAGCAAAGTACAAATAAAAATACTATCAATATAAGGGGGGGGGGGAGATCGCTGGCGATATATTTTCTAAGAGAAGTGTCTCTCATCTTTTATTAGCAGCTAAGCTCGTCATAAATTATGCTAATAGAAAATATACCAGATTTACCATAAACAGGGAGGTAAACCAAGAATTACTGCACAGTGGAGAGACACAAAACTTCTTCCTTGAAGGTTCAAAGTCCTAACAGACAGATTATACCCAAAGATGAGGGTTCTCCTTTAAGAGCCTGTGAAAGAAGGGGGCATACTTTTTTTTTACCCCAGTGAAATATTTTACCAATGAAACACCTGAACTTGTGTGTAAGTGGTATTAGTCATTAATTCCCTTAAATGATGTGTCTTCCTTCTCATCCAACCGATGATGAGGAGTAGGATCTCTGGGATCAAGCTCTCCCTGGGCCAGGTTTTGGTGGAGGAGGAATTCACACCAGCACAGGCCAGTGTCTCTGATTCAAGACCTCACTCCCATTTAGCTGATGGGGTATTATCTTCCCCTTCATCTAAGCCCCCGGCAGTCTCATCTACTGTGAATTTGAAAACAAGTGAAGGCAAAAGTACGTTAAGATTTAACAACCTTACTAATTTGTCGGTTGAGAAAGTCCCCATCTATCTAACCCTTTTAGGCATGGGGCTCAAAAAACTTGGACTTGGAAAGCAGAATGAGGAATTTTGATCGTGGTTTGATGTATAGTCTTAGGCAGTGCAAAATGTATCCAGAAACATCAGAGTGGCCACTGTCTGGCAGGGGAAGAAAGCTTCCGAATGGCGGGACGTGCGAAGGAAGGGTGCCGGCAGAGCGGATGGCGGACGCAGCTGTGCTGGTCACCCTAGAAAAGTATAGAGATCTTTCTGCATCTAGTGTTTTTATCGCCATGACATCTTTTGCTGTTCAATCCCACAGTGGCTAAAGGCTAACAAGGAAAGCACAGCCTGAAATATTTAGCCGTGGCTCCTTGTCCCTGTCCCATTTAAATACACCCTCTCAATTCTCCATTCGATTTTTGGAAACGAGGTTACAGTGTTACTGGATAGTCCAATGTCATCTTTCACAGCTACGACCTGACATAAAACTTCAAAACCCAGTTCACAAGAGTCCTCCGCTCCCCTTTCTGTAGGATAAGTAAAACTTAGGTTCCGATCCCAACGACGTCTGTCCCAAATATGGATCTGTCCTCATTTCATCTACATACACGTTACACAGACCGTCATGAAGGCTTAAGTGCGTTCAATTTGAAGCCACATGTCCGATGGGGAAAGAGCCAAGATCATTGCTCCCATCACGGGACAGTGCAAGAATTTCATAGGAAAGAGAGAAAACAGAATCCCAAACAAATAAGTAAGCCCAAGTCAGCATCCGCTCGTGCCCGTACCTGAGTCCAAAATTGGCACTCCTCCAGCATCACCGCCCCCTGTGTGGTCATGACGTCATCTCTGCCCATGGCTTGGAGCTTTTCCTACCAGCAACATGTAAGCTCCACCCCCAGGAGAATTACTCTGCCATCATTCAATCACGTTACCTCTCTTTAATGGACATGGTTTTGCCGGCTGAATCGAGGATGCCCTCCACCGCAGGCACTTTGATCTCTCCGGCAGCGAACATCGCACATGGACTCCTGGAGTATTTCTCCTGCCCTGGTTCCGCAGGATCTTGCTGCCTCCAGGACACGGGGGCTGCAGTGGGGGCCACAGTCTTCCCGGCAGCCAGACCGGTCTGCTCAGAAGGGGGCTCCCCGAACTCCGCCGCTGGGAAGAGAGGAGCCACGTCAGCATTCCCTTCTCCAGGCAGACATTCCTCCAGCTATCTACCCCGAGCGGCCCCACACACGGAGTGAGATGTGGGGGTGTGGGGGGTGTCACTCAATCCGCATGGATTCACGCCAATCTGTAGCACGCCATCCTCTGCGAGGAAACCAATCTGTCCGGGAGGTTACTGCACACAGCAGGTTTTGTGACAACTGGTCTTTTCCTGTGTGCAAGACACAGGAAGAGAGCTTTCACTACACACTATGGAATGCTTCTCCTCCTCCAAAACAATCCTTTTCACATTGCCAGTGGCCTGAATCACATGCTAAAACCACCAACGTAACGTACATGCCATCATTTTCTATAAATGCAGAAGGAAAATGAAAGCCCCAAGTAGCGGAGCTTACCAGTCTGCATACCAGGACCATGGAAGGAGTCTGGAAATCCACGGTCCTGGGTTCAAGTCCTCATTCCCTGTGCTTAGTGCAGCCCTTTGGGGTCACCAAGTCACAAAAGGGGCCAACAGGGCTAGCATTTCACAAGACTTATGTGAGTGAATCCTCATGTGTGAGAGCTCCGGCATTCCTATTGTTGGAAACTGATCAATCCACTGAACAGGTCATATTCAAGGGGAAGAGAGGTCTGGAGAAGAGTGGGTTCACTTGTGATTTGTCATCGATATGAGTTATAAACTGTCCTCCTACTTTAAGTAAAAATATTCACAGACACACACAACCAATCAAGCCAATACCAAAAACCCAGGTGGTTTCTAAAACTTCCGGAGCAGTAACCTACCTCTTAGTGAAAACTTCCTTCTTGGAACGTTCTCCATGTCGACCTTCTCTTCAAAGTGCTGCCTGTCCTTCAAGTCTGGGCTCCCCTGTGCGAGGCTTTTACCCATGGAGAATTCCTTCAGCTCGTCACCAAGGTGGGCAACGGGAGGATGGCCTAGTTCCAGGCTGCCCTTTCTCGGAACCGCATATTTGGGCTCCTTATGGCTGTCTCCTTCCCGGACTCTGTTAAAGGTAGGGCAGGGTGGCTCTGCTTCCTCGAAGGACCCATACTTTTTACCACCATCTCCACCTGTCAAAACTCTCTTGCTTTCGGCCTCTCCAAACTCTCTCAACATTCCTCTGCTCCCACTACTCTCTGCTGAAGGCTGCCAGGCTTGGGACTTCAGGATGCTTCTAACCGGAGAATCTGAATTTTCTATCGAAGAAGGAAACTTATAGTCAGTGGCACTCGTGTTGTCGTCCACAGACAGCTTTGTCCGAAGATCCCCCGCGTACATCGGCGTGACCATAGATGCCACAGTGGACACGGAGGTGTTAACAGTCGGTGAGAAAGGAATGAGCTTTCCACTTTGCACCTGGAAGGACATAGTTAAAGTGCAAAAAAGCGGATTCAAAAATACTATCTATATGAACCTCAGTAGGGATTGGCATAGAATGAATGACTACATTGGGGGCAGTTTCACGGCTTGTCTTAGCAGGAAGATGTATTTTCCTTTTTTTTTTTTTTAATATTTTATTTATCTATTTGACACAGAGAGACCACAAGCAGGCAGAGGGGCAGGCAGAGAGAGAGGAAGGAAGCAGGCTCCCTGCGAAGTAGAGAGCCTGACGTGGGCCTCAATCCCAGGACCTGAGATCATGACTTGAGCCGAAGGCAGAGGCTTTAACCCACTGAGCCACCCAGGCGCCCCAGGAAGATGTATTTTCTTAATCAAAATTAATCATTAATCAAAATCATCTGGGTGAAAAGCAGATTTCTCATCCTATTATTTTCTCCATAATGGATTCATTCCAGATGATTTCGGCAAGCAAATCATGAAAAGAAAAAGGTACTCGGCATGGCTATCCTTCTGAGGAAAGAAGTTATTACCAGACTCCCGACAGGTAATAGTTTATCAACTTAATTCCATCTAGGAGCCAACAGCACGATCCTGTATTTTAAGAACATACCCACACACTGGATTAGATTTATAGTGCACCCACCTGTTCCACCTCCCCGAGCGTGACCGGCTGAGTCTGATAGCGAGCGTTCATTCTCCTCTGTCTCATGTCTATTCTGTTTCGGGTAGAAATAGCTTTTGAGACTGGCTGAGACAATTTGTTAAACAAGGCCAACTTCTCTGCTAAGCTTAGAGTGGAGGAGTCAGGTTCACCTTGTTCAGCAGAATCTTTGCCCTCATTTGCCTGGTCTCTGGCTAAAGCTTTGTGGTGAGCAGATGCCTGTAATCTGAAAGGGATAAACATTAAAAAAAAAAAAAAAAAAAAAATCAGTGACAGAGATCAACACAGACAAAAGACCCTAAATTTTGAATATTAACTCTCTTCCAAGCGTCACTTAATTTTGAAAAGGACTGATTTCTCCCTACAGAAGTTGAATACAGGTGTAGGCACTGTTTAGCTATTAACAAGCCTGCGAATAGCAGAGGCTGTTACCAATTGGCTGTTACCAATGTCATGAAGGCAGAACTTTATCTCTAAATTATTTCTAAAAAGTGTATTTCCTCTTTAAGAGACTGAAGTCAGCTTGGTTATACCTTATCTTAGAGAGACGGTGTATCAGTGGTATCAACAACAAATAAGGCTAAAAGAGAATCCCAAGGCATTATCTATGGCATGTCTAGACACTATCTAAATATGTGGTTCGGGGGTGACTCAGTGGGTCAGTCCGTTGAGCATCCGACTCTTGGTTCTGGCTCAGGTCATGACCTCAGGATGGTGAGATCGAACCCTGAGTCGGGATCCGCACTCAGCCCAGAGTCTGCCTGAGACTCTCTTTCTCCGTCTCCCTCTGCCTCCTCCCCTCTACCCCTGTTCTCTCTCTCTTCCTCTCAATTAATCTTTTTAAAAAAATAAACATGTAGTTCAGAGGTATTCTTTTCTTTTTATAGGACTAGGAAATAATCTAGTCATTCTGTCAATAATATATCTGGAACAAGGAGTTTCGATTTTCACTTGCTAAACATAAATAGATCCATTTTAAAGATTCCTTCTCTCCTCAGTGCATCATTTTCTCTCATAGCTTCCTACCAGTTTTCTGAAAGGTATAGAGATCTGTAACTCCTAGCAACTTGAAAAAGGACATTTCAGGTGCTGCAAAATCCCTCCAGCTTCTGGGTGGGGGAGAAGGCCTCCTATTACCTGGTCGTGGTGAATCTTGGAAGGTTTATGACAACATAGGTTGAGGCAACTGGCAAATCCAGTTCTCAAACCCAGTGGACAGCATATTCTCTCTGAACACCAGTGAATCACCAGTTCATATGCTGCCCCAGACTAAAGAGCAGTAGACCCTTGCCTCTGGGTGGGGCCAGACCTATTTCTGCACTGTCATCTGACTTCCTTTAAACTTATTTTTGGCTCTTGTGTTTTGGTCCCTCACAGCAAAACAGGGGACACCTATGTGCCATAAGGACATACTTTCAAAACACAATTCAAAGCTTAGTAGTAAAACATCTAAGCTCAGACTCCATAGATGATTATTGTCTCAATCCCAAAAAGTCATGACCTTGTCTGTCTGTATATTAGAAAGAGATATAGTTGTTTCTAGCGTGTATTCATGACAAGTGTTTACAAAAACCAGGGTATTACTAGAATTTCAACATTCATGTCGAGTCCTCATTTTCGTATTAACCTTTATTAAGTGCTAGTAATTTAGATGGAGGATGAAATTTCTTAGAAAAGACTGTGATTATGAAAAACAGAAACAAAACAAATGAATGAGTGAGTTAGTGTGATCCTAGTTCCAATACATGATGTAAGCAGGGAGATAAAAGGTTTCCTCATGCAGGCCTACAGGAAGTTAGCAGCATCTCACACTACGACAACACAAAATGGCGCCCATCCCCAAAGGCAACTCCTTGCATTGACTCATTTCTCAAACACATGAAAGACATTCAGGATAATGAGATGCATCTGCTGTCTAGGACCTTTGGCCTGAGGGCCGCATGCAGCTACTTCCGTCCAGTACCTGGCAGGCTGCACAGTGCTCTTAGCTACACTGGGACTAGGAAGTCTCGCCATTACAGGCTGGGTGGCCCCAGAGCACGAAGCAGGGATAGGTTCACTTTAAAGGCAATTGCCAAAGAAGGAACATTCATGAGGAGAGAGAAGAAAAGAAGCGTTAAAGGAAAACATAGTTTTAAATTTCAGAAACCGTAAATAAATATTTTAACAAAATTATTTATTTATAAGTCCTCTGGGGGAAATTACCAAAGAACTTGAAAAGCAATTATAAACTGAGGAACTAAGAGACAGAGATGATGCAAAGTAAATGGAATAAGATTGGGTTTTTAAAGCTTGGAAAGGATTTACCCTGACTTCAGGGTAACATTAAAAAACAAAGAGCTAGGGCACCTGAGTGGCTCAGTCATTAAATATCTGCCTTTGGCTCAGGTCATGATCCCAGAGTCCTGGGATCAAGCCCACATGGGGCTCCCTGTTCGGTGGGAAGCCTGCTTCTCCCTCTCCCACTCCTCCTGCTTGTGTTCCCTCTCTCGCTGTGTCTTTCTCTGTCAAATAAATAAATCCTTTTTAAAATTTTTTAAAAATTTTAAATTTAAAAAAAATAAGAAAAAATAAAAAACCAAAAGAGCTGATCTGCTCAGAGTTCCTAATGAACACAAGAAGTGCTCCTCCACAGACACACCAGGAAGCTGAGGAACAGCTGGGTAAGGACGTGAGCAGCTGCTCTAACAGCAGGCCCACAGGTGTGGGCTGCAATACAGACGCCTCTTGGGGTGCCCATACCCTGAATGAGATGAACATGCTTTCTTCAGGAAGGCTGCATGTGGGTCCGGGGCAGAAGCATAAAAACCATTTCTAAAAACCATTTCTAAAAACCCAATAAAAATTTTCACTTGATTGAAACAATTATCTCTGAATGAATTAGTTTGGGAAATTCATTCTGAACATATTGGAGTGGACTGCTCAAGTACTGGAAAGTCCTCAAACTTCCAAGGAATTGTTTATGGTTTTCTGGTGACTATTTAAAAACAAATTTAAAAAACAAAACAAAAAACCCTCCAACCCCTTATCTTTTTGAGACAGCTGCTGAAATGATATCTGGGGTTTGCCTGAAAATGAGGCAGGAGGACAGGTGAAGTGGATGGAGTTTTGGGAGAGCCAAGACTGGCCGGGCTGCTGACTGTTGAAACTCGGTGGTCAGTACAGTCAGGTTCATTATGTTAATCTCATGGCTTAAGTCTTCCACTGTGAAAAAGATTAAGAGAAAGGCACAGACCAAAAAAATTAAAATTTGTCTTGAGGTTTTTCTAGGAGATACAACAGGCAACACACCCTGTTACAAAACTCAGAGACACCACTGGAAGGAAAATCCCAGAGTGTGAACATCTCTGTGGAGTCTAACCGAACCATCTCCTGATCACTTCATTTTTACTTAAAAGTCTTTAAATCTTTTTCTTTCTCTCTCTCTCTCTCTTTTTTTTTTTCCAAGAAAACTTTTCAGCCAAGGCCCAGAGGTCAGGAGGGGGTACTTACGTGGCTGCAATGGCCACCTCCTCGGTAGTAACGGGCTGGGTGTGGGATCGGTCCTGGAGCCGCCGCAGCCTTTGCTCCACCGCCGCGTTTCTGGAGCGTCGCTTAGGAACGTTTTTCTCATCAAATGATTTTTCCATTTCCTGAGATCAGAAACGATGCGGAATCCTTAAATGTTTGTGGAAAGGGCACTGGGGCTGCAGGGTCTCTGCTCTGTTCCCTGACAGGGCACGGCACCCCGGGAGGGACCCCCTGTGAGGGAGGTGTCATTCTCGGGGGAGTGCACCTATGCAGTGTTGGGGGGGGGAGGGTAGGGAGGTCTCACCAGCCAGGGGCTGAGAGGCATGTGGGCCAGGCCAGGCGGGCCAGGCGGGCCAGAGGGCCCCGTGCAGGGAGCAGGGGATGGTTTCACTTCAGGCACCTCAGTACACCTTACCCTGAAAAGCAGCCTCTTGGCAGCGACACTCAGCTTGGCTCGTTCGTCTACCTTCTCTTCATCTGTAAGAGGCCACAAAATAAAAACTGAACATTATTAGAAATATGTAGGTGAAGTCTCTGAAAAGTTTCCCAAGCCTGACCCTGGAAATCCTTTGAATGTAAGAATGGATGTATCAAAGATTATAATTTGCAATATTTTCCCCCTGGAAGGATCCCATTCTTCTGCTCAGTGAAAAGGTGCTAATTTCCTTTGCAATTAACCAGACAAAACTCGGTCTGGACAGGAATTCTCTACCGGTGAAAAATTGAGGTTTAAGAATAGATTTTATGGGCGCCTGGGTGGCTCAGTGGGTTAAGCCACTGCCTTCGGCTCGGGTCAAGATCTCAGGGTCCTGGGATCGAGTCCCGCATCAGGCTCTCTGCTTGGCAGGGAGCCTGCTTCCCTCTCTCTCTCTCTCTCTCTCTGCCTGCCTCTCCGTCTACTTGTGAACTCTCTCTGTCAAATGAATAAATAAAATCTTTAAAAAAAAAGAATAGATTTTATGACGGGGCGCCTGGGTGGCTCAGTGGGTTAGAGCCTCTGCCTTCAGCTCAGGTCGTGATCTCAGGGTCCTGGGATCGAACCCCCGCATCAGGCTCTCTCTCAGCAGGGAGCCTGCTTCCCCCTCTCCCTCTCTGCCTGCCTCTCTGCCTACTTGTGATCTCTCTTTCTCTGTCAAATAAATAAATAAAATCTTAAAAAAAAAAAGAATAGATTTTATGAAAGGAATTCTTTATTATTACACATAACAAGTAATTAACAACAAAAAGCTGCTGCTTTAGTAAGTCAGTTATTTTTTTTTTTTTTAAGTTATTTTGGTATTATTCATTCCACAGTTCTAATGCTCTTAAAAGGAAGGAAAAGCTCACCCGAGAATCTTAACTAGGTTTTTAGAGTCACAGAAAGAAAACCTGCAGCAAAGAAATCCGTAGACTCCCAAACCCCATCCTCTCAAAAAAAAGCAGAATCTTACAGAAACCTAATCTGGGTGAGATGACAGAGAAGTGACAAAAGGAAAACAGATACTTGCCCTCCGCGGCCGGCATTTCTGAATGCGAAGCAGACCTAGGAAAGACATTAGGCAAATAATAATAACAAAAAATTAGCTGGTGGGAATAGGTGATCCAAATAAAACATCAGATGAAAAGTTAAAGCAAAAGTAAAAATTCAATCGAACTCTCTTAAAGAATATCATCCTGCTAGCAATCCTCGTTGTGAATACACAGATACAGGTGTTAACGGACACAGTGCAGTGTGTGTGCACACAACCCAGCCTAGTGCACACCTCGTGGAGACAAAGGAGAACCGAGTGTGACTCATTAAACACAATTGGTCAGTTTGTACACAAACATCATCCTCTCTACGTAGAAGCATAGGACCGTGTAAAACTCAGATACGACAAGCAGACAGACATTTAGAAAGTGAGTGTAAAATCCCTAGTTCTTTGCTCGGGAAAATCTGGGGAATACTCACTGTGGTTTCTAATTTAACGAGGGCATAAGAAATGAAAAACAGTAAATGAAGAAAAATAACATGTCTCACTTCTTACCATCTGAACGCAACGTAAAACTGTACTGCGATACTGTTGCCACAGGCAGCATTCTTTAAAAATACATGTATACAAGCCACATAAATATTCCTTATAGATTAGATGGAGGAATGATGGAATCACCACAACCCATTTAAACATCGCCAGGACCGTCCCTGCGGGCAGATCCCGTACGATGGCTTTTACGTTCCTGGACTACAGAACTACACATCCCGCGTGCCTACCTATCCGATTCCTTTCGTTCGGCTGAGGTTATAGGTTGAGTTCTAAATCTCTCGGAAGTTTTTCTACTTTCACCAGGAGAAAAATAGCGTCTTGGTTTCCGGGACCCTCTTTCCCGTTCCACACCGGTAGGCAAGCCAACGCCTTCGGTTGACCTCTCCACCCGGGGTTGGCTTTTAGAATCATTGGGAGGGAGTGCACAGAAGGGAAACGAGAGACAGAGAGAGAGAATAAAGCAAAGGTTTATGCATCTCAGTGAGGCAAGGCCCAGACACCGCCAAATCCCGCCGCATGCCCCAACCATGCACTTGAAGGAGGGGGAGCAGTCCAGCGACCCAGTATTGTAGCTCTCTATTAGTAGCCAGAAGCAGAATGGTAGTTTTCAAGCCATTTCCTGGAAGATCTGCCCTGCACCCTGGTGAGCTAAGCTAATAGGACCCAATGTGGGACACACCGCAAGTGGCAAAGTGAATAATTCTGCCAAGGGCGTGCAAGTGACACATCGGGAGGGCGCGTGAAACGTCACCTACAGTTCGGGTTTCTTGCTGGCATGGACAGACTCCAGAAACGCATTTCGGAGCTGGGCGACAGAGACCTTCGTGTCCAGCACGCCGACTTCTGGGGGGGGCCCTTCAGCTTTGGAACTCTGTGGCTCCAGTTCTTGCCTGGACGCGGGGTCCTTACTCTTCAGGGCCTGCAGCGGAGGGGGGCCCGTGTAGTCAGACAGGGAGCGGGTGAGGACCTTGCGTTTCTTCACCAAGGCTTCCTGTCTGTGGCCTGTCGCCCTGGCATCTTGTGACACGGGCTGGCTCTGAACGTACAAGACCATCTCCTGTCTGCTTATCCTCTCAGCGGGCAGTTGCTGAGAGGGAGGCGGGTGTGACAGGCTCTCTGGTTCCTTCGGATGTTCTGAAGGCACTGGGCTCCCAGCAGGCTTGCCGACATCGTCGTTTCCAGAGGGGTCTTCGTGGCTTCGCATAAGCCCGTGGTCCTCCAACGCCAAAAGTGATTTCCTGCTTTTCTCGAGAGCTTCAGTGAAGAGCATATCTTCCTTGGCTTTTGATTCACAAATATGGAGAACGGGAGTATCCCTTCTCTCGCTTTCTAGAACCTTCAAGGTGGGAGGCTTTCTGACATTCTGGGCGGCGGACCCCCCCCAGCTGCATTCAGACACGTTTTCTGGGATCTCTGAGGTCACCAGCGTGGCCGTGTGAATGGGGTCCGCCGGCTGGACGTAGCCTCGGATCGGCTGTCCCGCGGAGCTGGCTGCCTTGCTCAAGACCCTATCAAAGGCCGAATTTTCTGACTGAAAGGACGAGCAATGGATGGGCACTGGCTGATGTCTCCTCTGAGTGAAGGGCTCGGAGGCCACCTCAGGGCTGCTGCGAGCACTCTCCTCTTTCACCATTTTTTCTCTAACCTTAACTCTTTAAGAAAGAAAAAGGATTTAAGTTTACAAAGTGCAGTGACCACTTCATGGGGAGAAAGCATGCGTGGATCCCAGACTACCCGTGAGTGGAAATCCACCCAAAGGCAGAACCCCCAGTGACAATGCACTTCTGGTGGCTCACGTCAGAAACTCATGGCCGGCCCGGTGAAGGATTTCGAGTTTCCAGATGTGAGTAGGCCAGTGTGGCACCAAACTCACTCTGCCCTCCATAAAGCTGAGACGGCTCAGATGCCGTCCTGGGGGAGAATGGCTGCCTTCTGACTGAACAAATGACCAGAAGCCACAGAAAAATCCATTAATATACAGCAGTATGCATGAGGGCACATTGAGGCTGTTGGTGGGAATCTGTGAACACTACACATACAGGCCCGGTGTGTGGACTCTGGGCAGGGGGAGTTTCCAAGTATGCATACACCTATGGACCAAATGGAATAATTTCACTGTCTCCTGGAAATGTAAGAACATTTGTGATTTTTAAAAATTTTTTAAGTGGAGCTCAAGACACAACACACAATCACCCCTTTCAAGCACTCAGCTAAACATTCCCAAGCGTTTTCATGCAATGCAGACTGTATTCATTCATTCCTAGGACATGTGACCAGTTTGGACATCATTACCACTAAGCATTGTAGCACCAAGAAGACTGTTAGAGAAAAGATATTTGTTGAGAGAACAGACTGAACGTTTTCTCCCCTTTGGAATTGCTAGTAGGCCCTTAGCTAAAAACTAAAGTGAAAAGAGTTCGCTGTCCTTTCTAGAGCTATTTAAGTATCTGAGAGCTAAAGTGAAATCCAGTTGAAAAGCTACAAAATCTTATTCTATTGCTGCAGAAGCAAAGTAGCCAACAACTCTGGCTGGGGCACCTAGGAGACCTCGGTTCACAACTGGCTCAGCCAGTTCTAGCTGTGTGGTCTGAGGCAACTTACCTGGCTCAGTTCTTTGCTTTTAAATGGAAATCCTAGTGACAAAATGTAATGTGATGTTGGCAAAGCACTTGGATAGCTTAGTACTAAGTACTCTTAGCGAAGAGTAACCATTTAATAGTGTTAGCTAGTACTTCTCTCTGCTTTCTGAAATGCCACATAGCGAGAGAGGAGAAACCACGGAAGCTGTTCAAGAATGGATTATTAATTGGCAATAATCCTTAGAAAGTAAAACACATTTTTGGAGCAGGAAAAGTGATTTCCTGGGGGACTATAAACACTCATGTACTGAAGATCAGTCAGCAAAAATACTTATTTATACTTTTGGAAGAGAATATTTCCTTAAATGACAAACGTACCCTGCTAAATTTGATATCAACTCCTACGTGTATTTCAACAACAGATGCAGGATATCTACATATATTTTGTTAACAAAAAATTAAACACACACAAAAGGCAATTACCATGAACAATCCAGGAAGGGGGAAAAAAAAGTATTCTAAGTAATTTTTTTTTTTCCCCCAGAGACTAGCCAGTGTTGGAGGTTTTCATATTTATAAGCTTTGTTAATCAAAAGAAGACTGAAATGTGGTTCAAGTTCTCCTGTGGAATGTGTCCTTCTAATCAGAGACAATCTGAATGTTGTCCTCCGCTAAGAACAAAGTGACTGTTAGAAACTCAGTATATGGGTGCTTTGTCCTGCCAGAGACTTATTCATTCTCCCTCCTTCCGCCTCTCCCTGCCCCCAACCTTAAAAATGAAATGATAGGGGGGTTTTTGTCTGCCTTTAAAAGCACATGCCCTAAGGGCAGCTGATAAAAATTAACTATTGGTTTAGAGGCCAGGAGATGTGAAAAGGAGAAGGCTGAAAGCACTTGCCCAGATGGGACACTCCCTGGTTAGTTAGTGAGAATCAAGAGGAGAGAAACCAGGAGGAGCCTCACTACTGCCCCCACTTGGCGGTATGCAGGTTGGTGAGAAAGGAGAAAAGCAAGAAGTGTCATCAAGAAGATTTTCAAAAAGAGGAAAAAATGAGGAGGGGGAAATACGATTAGCAGGGATTAGGGCAATGGGAGGAGAAAAGCAAACGTTCAGAAAGAAACTTCCAGCAGCCCCTGTGAACACATCATTGTCAAACGCACTGCCATGAACAGAGGGCAAGAAGAGAGTTAGCGTTGGGTAATGTGTGGAACAGCAAGGCAAGTCAGCAGGGAAGAAGCACTCACTACGAGGAAGCCAAGAGGTTCAGCTCGGCATATACCTGGAAGGCCAGTTGATAAGAGAAGGTGTGTCCCCTTCGGAATCTTTCTGGAGAAACCACTCATGTTTGGGTTTCCCGGTACTATTGTGTACAAAAGACAAAACTTCAGATATTTTCTACTTGAACGTCAACACAGGTACAGACAATTATAATCTGAAGCCCAAAGGCTGATTTCCGTTAAGCCAAGACTAATCCTGGCTTTTGGAAAATGTATAAGCGCATTTTGTCACAGGGCTTACATTCATGTCACGAAACTCACAAGGACATGTGGCCCGTTACTAAACTTAAGAGATAGGAATAAATCTATCCAAAGCCACCACATAAAGTGTTTTCCAAGTAACCTGAAAGTATTAGGAGTCTGTTATACTCACACTCTCCCCACAAATACCAGACAATTTTCTTGTAAGAAGTAGGATTAAATGTCAACTCATCCTCTATTAAGTTTTGCAAAGGGACATTGGTAAATAACCAAATACAAAGATAGCATCTGTGCAAAACAACACATACCAAATAAAGGAAATCAATAAAAAGAAATTCAATGAGATCATATCTTTAATTGCTCTTATACATTTTCCTTTTCCATTTGTCGCTGAATAACTCAACCAATGTAACAATGACATAACCAATACCAATTCAGGGCAATTCGATAAATGTTGAGTTCCTACTATGTATGAAACCCTGAACTAGACTCTGAGAAGTAACAAAGGGGACTCGGGCATCACCCCAGCCATTAAAAAACTTATACTATGGCAGGCCAGATAACGTAGGATTTATACATTCATCCCTCCACACACGATCGGATATTACGCAAAGTTGGATGTGAGGAAGCAATTATGCTAGGCTGAAGATATTTTAGAACGGGCCAGAAAAAGCCTGTGGCAACCACGTAAAGCAGGACACAGGAGAAACAACCCACTAATGTGTATCATTTTACAATGCAGAAAGAGAATGTTTACCAGCTCAGAACCATACTACCTTATATGTAAGAGTTTTTCAATATAAGGCTAGAAACACATTTTAGCTCAAAGCAGTATCCAAAAAAAAAAAAAAAAATAGAACGATAACTACAATAAAATAATCTGAATTTTCTAAAAATCATTTTAGTTCAAGTTTTAGCTGAAGCTGATAGGTAAGAGCCAGTCTGTAACCAGTGCTCTACGTTCTGCTGTGACCACTGAAATCGGTCACATTCTAGCCTTGGTCATCCACCCGCCTTTCTACATGGGAACCTGTCCGCCCACCTCCCTACCCCAGCATCACAGCAATTCAGTCTGGTGAACCAAAAATTCAGATGGACGGAAAGCTGTTTTATTTCCAACCATAAAAGGTCTAATTTCTCAACACCCATTTCAGCCTAGGACTAGTTAGCAAAGGAGGGGATTCCTCTAGCCCGGGATACAGGGGAAGGAGAGGAAGCAGCTGGTACTTGCTACTGAAAACCACCCAGTTCATATAACGAATACGCCCACCTCACAAAATTATTTTAAGACTCAAATGCAGGGGCACCTGGGTGGCTCAGTGGGTTAAAGCCTCTGCCTTCAGCTCAGGTCATGATCTCAGGGTCCTGGGATCGAGCCCCCCGCATCGGGCTCTCTGTTCAGCAGGGAGCCTGCTTCCCTCTCTCTCTCTGCCTGCGTCTCTGCCTGCTTGTGATCGCTGTCTGTCAAATAATAAATAAAAATTTAAAATAAAATCAGCTCTGTATGAATTATCTTATATGTTTAAATCTCAACCAAGTAAGAGGGATTTGTTTTCTAAGATGGCATTATAAATGGTCGACATTATGAACATTTCTCCTATGATTTAAAAAAAATAACTTCATCAAATTCTTATAGGACTTGTTTGAAATCGACAAAAACAAAATACTCACGGAATTTGATTTTTATATATTCAAAAATCTAAACCTGTAGTGCAGAAGATAGATGATTGGTTGGCGGGACCTGGTGGCGGCAGCAAGGGTTGACCACAAAGGCACACAAAGGAATCTTTGGGCTGATGGAACAGGTGTGTATCTTGACTGTAGTGATAGCTACATGACTTGATGTATTTGACAGAATTCACAGAATTTCACTAGCACAGGTGAACTGTACTGTGCATAAGTTATACTTCAATATAAATATCTTAAAAACTTAAGACTTCTAAAAATTGTAATTCTGGGGGCACATGGGTGGCTCAGTGGGTTAAGCCTCTGCCTTTGGCTCAGGTCGTGATCTCAGGTTACTGGGATCGAGCCCCGCCTTGGGCTCTCTGCTCAGCTGGGAGCCTGCTTCCCTCTCTCTCTCTGCCTGTCTCTCTGCCTACTTGTGATCTCTCTCTCTCTGTTAAATAAAAAAAGAAAATCTTTTTTAAAAATTGTAATTCAGTGTACCTTCATAACTGATCTAGACAACAATTACACTAAGGGATTTACTTGGACATAGATGTGTAGTGCAGTTAATGGAATTTTTAAATTCAAGTATCTCTTTTCACTCTTTAAAAGCAAAAACTCGTCAAAATACATAAATAACAAACGAAAATGTGGGTCAAACACAGTCAATGACATAAAATCCATTTGAATCTTTTTCTTTCTCTCCTTCAAATTCTCCCCCCAAAGCCCAAAGACACTGAAAACCCCAAGGAGAGAGCAGAAAACAACCCAGAGAAATCGCTCTTAAGTGTTGACATGGGTGAGAAACCAAATTCTACCTTTTGCATTAAATGCGTGGGTCCCCAAATGGTGGGTCAAGGTCTAAAAATGATCTCGCCAATTCACAGGCACTCCAGAACAATGGGATATAATGGAACTTTGTGGACCAAGTTCTCCATACACTCTGACTCTGAGACTGATAGGTGGCTAAGGGATGTCCAAACTCCGATTAAAACATCTATCATTTTGTAAGAGTACAAAATTTATTTCTGGGGCCTAGGAGCCATTGTTTTTTGGAGAAACAGTATAATAGCAGTTAAGCTTTTAAAAACAGAGCTCTTAAAAAAGAGATCACATCTGAATAATGGCAAATAATGCCTTGGGTTCATTTTCTTTCTTTAAATATTAAATTGATGCTGCTATTTATTGCAGCGTGCCTTACTGTTATGCATAACTATTTTTAATAATTAAAACTTAGTTTAAAAAAAAGAACCAGGGACGCCTGGGTGGCTCAGTTGGTTGGACGACTGCCTTCGGCTCAGGTCATGATCCTGGAGTCCCGGGAGGAGTCCCGCATCGGACTCCCAGCTCCATGGGGAGTCTGCTTCTCCCTCTGACCTTCTCCTTGCTCATGTTCTCTCTCACTGTCTCTCTCTCAAGTAAATAAATAAAATCTTTAAAAAAAAAAAAAAAAAAAGAACCAGGGGCACCTGGGTGGCTCAATGAGTTAAGCCTCTGCCTTCGGCTCAGGTCATGATCTCAGGGTCCTGGGATCGAGCCCCCCGCATCGGGCTCTCTGCTCAGCAGGGAGCCTGCTTTCCTTCCTCTCTCTGCCTGCCTCTCTGCCTACTTGTGATCTCTGTCTGTCAAATAAATAAATAAAATCTTAAAAAAAAAAAAAAAAGAACCAAGTGGGAAGGGTTGGTTTGGTACGACAGAACAAGCTGAGTGCCTGATACCATAGGGCTATGGCAGATAAATTAGGTCCTTGCAAAGAGAGTCAACGATTGATGGTGGACAGCGGCACAGCAGGGATATAAACCCTTTCTCTCAGCTAGAGCAATGGTTACATGTTTCACAAAACTCCCTAACCCGCATTCTTAAAATACGTACATTTGGATGTGAATCATGCCTCAATTAACAAATATACCACTGCTGGATTAAAGTGAGGATTTCTTGGGGCGCCTGTGAAGCTCAGTCAGTTAAGTGTCTGACTTTTGATTTCAGCTCAAGTCACGATCTCAGCGTCGGGAGATCCAGCCCCGTGTTGGGCTCACACTCTGGGTATGGAGGTGCTTGGGATTCTCTCTCCTTCTCCCTCTCCCCACCCAAGGGAAGCAGGCAGGCAGGCAGGAAGAGAGACACAGAGAGAGAGAGAGGAAGGAAGGAAAGAGAGGGACACAAATAATGAGGGCTTCTTGAGTAACGAAAGTCTAGAAATACAGTCTTCTTGGAGCGGAAGCAGGATAAACGTGTGAAATAACCAATTTCTTCCAGGTTCCCTCTGAACTAATCTCAGTACTGAATGGCTAAATGCTAAGCCTCAGATGAGAAAGCACAAAGACAGAAAGTGTGTGTATACAGATAGAACTGTCTAGAAAAGTACTGGAGCCTCAGGAAGGTGCCATAGGGGCCCTCCCAAAGTGGCTCCGGCTTCTAGCTCCCAGCTGGATTTGGATCTCCACATCTCCGGCTTGGATGTTAACCAGCCCCACTAGAACAAAGTGACCCGGGAACTTGGCTGCGTTAGTCGTGAGACTAACCTAGACTCAGCCCTTCAGGACTGGAGACTGAATTCAGAAGATCCCAAAAGCAGCCCCCCCTCAACCAGGATGCTCATTCATAGTTTCATAATATTTATGAGCACATGGACTCAGGCTCACATCCAAGCACTCTAACTTCAGACAGAGTGGAAAGAGACTCGCCACACGTACGTGCCAATCAGAGTGTGTTCTGCTGACCGGTGTCCCTGGCCCATGATGAGATCAAAGACCCACACCAGAGTGGAGATGAACAATGTCCCTAAGCCCACTGTTGAGTTCAGCTGACATTTTGCTCATAGCATGATGTTCTTGATGAAGGAAAGGACCCATGATTCACATTCAGCTGCAACCCTCACAGGCAATGGGCTGATAAACTGTTTGCAGACCGGCTCTTTCAAGTAGCACTATTACAGTTTGGTAACACTTCCAAGAAAATCCAGAAAACAACAGAATGTTCACCCAAAAATGACTGACTGAGCTACTCGGTATGCACTAGATACTGGTGGGAGTGGGGAAGGAAACAGAAAATGACCCAAGGCAAGAACCCTCTGCAGAAGGCCTGTACTGAAGAAATGCTATCATTGGGATCATCCTTCCCAGTCTCACACGTTGGCATAACACCAAATCCACGTCACCGTGTTCGGCCACCTTGACCAGCATCCCTACATCTGGGGAGGTCAGCCCCATGTGCTAGGAAGGCATTTGAATGTCCCTCTTCCCAAGACAGGAGGTACAGGTGAAATGGCATGTGTGACACACCTCATGAACTCATGATCTCTTTCCCCTCTCCCCTTCGAGCAGAATCCTCATCAATGAGAGGCCAGGTTGGTAACCTAGGGCTCCCTATCCCAAACCAAACTTTAGCCTTATAACTGCGTAGGGGAAAAAACCATCTGATAATGAGAAGAACGGATTGGTGTGACAGACTAAGCACCAGAGAATGTGCAAGAGACCAAAAATGATTCTAGTTTCTCTTAAGACGGGGCGGGGGGGGGGGTTCCTTGACCTTGGAAAGGTCAAGAAAGCAGGGTGGACAGAAAAGTAGAACCTCTGGATAGGTTCTCATTGGTCAACAGCTCAGTTAGAAGGAAATACCCAGATGTTATCTGAGCATTGCAGAACAGGGCTAGACCAGTACTATTGGGCTATTAACAGTTCACTTTCAGTCCTGTACCCCAAGATTGGACCAGTCATTTTGGCAGTCACATAAAGAATTTGCTATCAACTAAAAGTGCTAGGTCTGTTTCCCATGAACTGCTGTTAAATCAGGTTTCCCCAATCCTGAACTTGTACACAGATTTTCTCCACCATCTAGGTAGAAGACGTTATTAAATTTCATCTTGTTAGTTTCTAACCCTAGTGCAGGTACATGTGCTCTCTTCTCTCTCATCTCCCTTCCTGCTCCAACCCTCCTCCCACCCTCTACCTCACCATCACCAAACTGATCAACGTATCACTAATATCCTCTCTAATGAAATGCCAAACAGGACCAAGTTAAAGATGAAGGCCAACTTGGAAGCACAGACTTCACTATCTCAGGCTGGGTAAGTGCTGCCAACATGTCCATGGTCTTCCTGATTGGAATCAACTCACCTTCAGATCAACCTTCCACACTCCTCCAGAGCAATCTTTCTAAAACACAGAATCAATCATCCTTGCTTTAAAATGCTTCAGAGGGCACCTGGGTGGCTCAGTTGGTTAAGCAACTGCCTTCAGCTCAGGTCATGATCCCAGAGTTCCGGGATCGAGTCCCACATAGGGCTCCCAGCTCCTCTGCTACTCCCTCTGACCTTCTCGGGGCGCCTGGGTGGCTCAGTGAGTTAAAGCCTCTGCCTTCGGCTCAGGTCATGATCCCAGGGTCCTGGTCCTGGTCTCTGCTCAGCAGGGAACCTGCTTCCTCCTCTCTCTCTGCCTGCTAGTGATCTCTGTCTCCCTCTGACCTTCTCGCCTCTCATGCTCTCTCTCACTCTCTCTCAAATAAATAAATAAAATCTTTACAAAATAAATAAATAAATAAATAAAATTCAGAAACTTCCCATTGTTCACAAGGCAAAGGCTAAATGCCTGGATATGTCATCTGAGGCGCTCTACGGCTGCTCGGCACTCTGTGACTGCTCGGCTCTACGACTCCCCCCGGCACTCAGCCTCATCCCACCTCCTCCTCAGTCTTCACTGGGCATTGGTGCCTTCGTGCTGGGAGGAGGTACCACCACATCCTTAAGGACTTGGTTCCACTGTGACCATTTCTCCATGGAGGAAAGGTTAATACTCCATCTTCGTACTCCCCTGGCACCCAACCTTGATCTCTAGAAACTTATTTACCCTATCATGTTATAGTTATTTCCTACACTTTTTTTTTATACCCAGCTACAAGCACAGTGCCTCGCAGACCAGAGACCCAATATAATTTTCTTCAGTGATTAGCTAAACTATGTCAGAGCTGAAACTGATCCATAAATCAATACCTATGAGGTATGCATAGATATATGGATGCCTACTGTATTCGAACTCTCCTAAATTACAAGTTTTCATTTTGCTTATAAGGGCCAAGTTGTTAAGGACCTTATATAAATCCACATATGCTGTTTCTCTAATACCTCTAGTCTTCTTTCCTAAAGATCTCTAATCTTCAAAGGGCAAAACCAGCAAACCCTCTTTTTCAGTGTTGGATAATAGAACTGACGTAAGTAAGAGGAGCAGAGCACAACAGGAAGAACAGGCAGATGCAAGGGAACTTGACTGAATGAATGAATGGGTGATGGATGATGGCCTCAATGTTGTCAAAGCAGCCTTATGGTCTTAAATCAATTCTTTAATCTTTAGTTTTTTCACATATAAAATCCATTTTTAAATAATCTCCAGGATTATTTTTGTTTCTAAGAATTTAACATTCTTTAACATTGAGATCTGTTCTTGTGAGGGCTTGGGGAGAGCCAGCTCTCCATAAGGCAGAGGTCACTCCCCTGGGAGAGGACCACAGGGTCAATGGGGACAAGAGAACAGTGAGAGGCTGACCCTTGGGTATAATAGAACTTTCTAACGATGTGGCAATTGGTTAGCAGAGAATTATGTTACCAGGAAACAAGAACTCAACCCTAAGTCATCACAGAGGTCAGGAGCTGCTCTTGGTCTCTATCCCTAAGTCTGTAATGATGGGCTTTAACTCCCTGTAACTCCTAAGAGTCAACAGACTTAAAAGTGCTTCCTGCTGTCACAGTGAAGTCAAATTCAGCCCAGGAGAATCAGTTTCACCCTGTGGGTGCCCAGCTCTAATTATGTAACAGCTTCTAATTATAAAACAGTATTCAGCTGAAGAAGAATGCTTATTAACTAGGCATCCTATTAAAATGAACAGTTTATATGCTTCAAGTTGCTTGTTTGGAAAACGTGCTAAGGATTGCCTTGTGGGTCCGTGCAGGCATGCGAACATGTGAGGGCACGCACACACTGCTCAGTTCCTTACACTCTGGCAGGTGTTTAAATTTTTGGACATACTAGCTAGGGTTCTTGGTGATCTATTCATATTTAGTTCAGTGAACAGAAATTGTTAATTTGCCAGTGAGAACAGAAGAAAAAGGAAAAAAAAAACCATGGGAATGAACTAACCATATTTTAACAGGCAAAAGCTAGTAGAGCAGGTGACAAGATATTTGGGGGTACAGGGGCTAAAAAGGTGAAAAGAGTTCCGTCCCATTACAAGATCTGTGAGCGTACAGGGAAGTCTCTTCTTTAGAGACCTAGGTTTTCCAGGACACCTAGGTGTCTCCAGACCTAGGTTCTCCAGAAGTGGAGAGATGAAACACAGAGGGCATTTTCTAGAGTGGATCACCACTGGGAAATTTTCCTCTGCCCAATACACAGGTCACTGAGAACAGGGAGTCACAGTGGACGCTCAGGAAAACAGCAGGTGTAACTCAGGTCCTGAGATTCTCCACTCACAGAAGTAACAAATATGGTGTATTTTCTCTTCTTTCTTTCTTTTTTTAATTAACTAAGAAATACAAATTCTGCATTCAGGATTTCCATTAGTAACAGCTCAGATTTTTAAAAATCTGAATAACCCACAGGCCCCAGATCTCTTTGAATTTTATCCTAAAATTCACAATGGCTTAATTAACAAAGAATGGTTCCTATCAGCAAAACTCCCTCTCTAGAAAACACCATTCTGAAATTCTAAATTGAAGGGGCTTGGCAGAAATTGGGGGTTGGGGTTAAGAGGTATCTTAGGCTCTCTTCTGTGAATATATATATTCTCCATTTCTTTCAGAAGGACGTGCTCTCCTGAACTTCCAAGCAGCTACAGGATTTCTTGAGCTAAAGACCCTGTGACATATGTATTTTCTTAATCATACAAATGTTCAAATAAACATTAACAAATTCTAATAAATTTAAATGTACTGTTCAGCCCTCAAGACTGTTAGGAGCTTAGAATGCTCTTAATGGTTCCATCTGTACATGTGTTCGTGTATATGAACACACACAAAAACTGTGCATTTGATGTCTGGCTCAGAGGTGGATTTTTAGGATACCATAGGAAGTCTTTGATGATATATTCATGAGTGACATTTGTATTTAATTAATGATAAAAAAAAAAAACAACAGCCTCTTGCTAGTGAGCACAAAATAAAATGATGACATGGGAATGAGTTAGTTCAGACATTAATAGCCCCAATACTTGGCAGAGCAAGGTGATAAGAGAATATAGTACAGCAGTGAGAAAAATAGTGCATCTCAATGCTAGGATATATCCACAAAAATATGCGGAATAAAATAATTATCTGTAGATGGTTTTCTTAGTTACCCCTTCATCTCCCTCAACATTTCTGTTACTTATTTCCATACTGGATGACAAGCATTTTCATTTATGGTTATTAAGACACTGAGATTTCCTTGGTCATTGTTATAATTCACAAAGTATTTTTTGTCTTTCTTCTCCCCAAATGGAAATCAGACAACAATGGTTTTCTGACACCCAAATATCTGAGCTCTAAAGAAAGGATATCTAAGCAGAATATTAATTCATTTAAATCCATCTTTGCAAGATGAATTGCTGTAGTCATTACAAAATAAATCCTTTTTAAAAAAAACATACAGTGCTATATTAGTTTCGGCTATACAATACCATGATTCAATGGTTCCATACATGACTCAGTGCTCATCATGGTAAGTATACTCTTAATCTCCTTCACCTGTTTCACCCATCCCCCCACGCCCTCCCCTCTGGTAAACATCAGTTTATTCTCTTATCATTTCTATAGTTCAAGACTCTGTTTCTTGGTTTGACCATCCCCTCTCTTTTTTCCTTTGCTCTTTTGTTTTAAGTTCCACATATGAGTGAAATCATAAGATATTTGCCTTTCTCTGACTTATTTCACTTAGCATTATACTCCCTAGCTCCATTGTGTTGTTGCAAATGGTAAGATTTCATTCCTTTTTTATGGCTGAATAGCATAAATAGATAGATCGATTGATGGATCGATCACATTTTCTTTATCCATTCTTCTATCAATAGACACTTGGGCTGCTTCCATAATCTGGCTATTGTAAATAATGCTGCTATAAAAAAAAAATAATGCTGCTATAAATGTAGGGATATACACATTCCTCTGAGTTAGTGTTTTTGTATTTTGGGGGGTAAATATCCAGTAGTGCAATTACTGGACTGTGGAGTATTTGTAACTTTCTGAAGAACCTCCATGCTGTTTCTTGTATCTTTGTTTATCTTTTACTGTCATACTTGTCATACATTATGTTCCATCCCTTTTAATGTAAATATATCTCAGTATTTTCCTTATATATATATATATATATGAAATGATTTGTGCTTCTCTGCCTCTAAATCACAGAATTTTAAGTCTTGAATGGCTTTTAAAAAAGCATATGCCTTTTTTAAATTAAAAAAATATATAAAGCATGTGCTTTTTTTAAAATTGAAAAATACATAAACAAAGCATGTGCCTCAAGAATTACTTTATAATTTCTTAATCCTTTTAATCCTCTCTTTGTGAAAGTCAAGTAAGTGCTAAGAGGCTGGGGTTAGGCTTATGGAAACTTCTAAGTAATATGCCTCTTCAAATAATTGAGAAAGAAATACCTCTTAAGATTTTACATTATATTATAGACTTTTTTAATACTAAGATTTTAACACAAAACAATTAAATATCCTAGCTTTTGACCTGGAGCACACAACCAAAGTTTAGTTATTATTACAACTGATTCAGGATCTCACTGAGGATCTATCATATGAGATCTAGACGACTAACCCAGATGCCATGTTAACAACCCAAGTTTTCATAATATAGCAATCAGAAATTTGGCTCTGAATTTTCTCCAAACCCATGTAAGTGTAAATCTCGAATTTCCTTTTTAAATTAGACCGTTAAATTGCTTTGACCCGTTTACAAAGCACATGAAGAGTTCACTTTGATAGACACTAAGGCAAGAACACATTTTCTGCTACTAAATGAAGGTTTCTCAAACAACAGACTTTCATTTCAAAATAAGAGAAAACAGGTCACAGTCCCAAAATTTCAAAAAGCCCAAAGGCTATGGGGTGTCTGGGTGGCTCAGTGGATTAAGCCTCTGCCTTCAGCCCAGGTCATGATCTCAGGGTCCTGGGATGGAGCCCCACATCGGGCTTTCTGCTTAGCAGGGAGCCTGCTTCCCTTTCTCTCTCTGCCTGTCTCTCTGCCTACTTGTGATCTCTCTCTCTCTCTGTGTCAAATAAATAAATAAATAAATAAGCCCAAAGGCTAAAACCCCGTATCAGTTTTTACAGTACTGACTTCTCTAAGAAGTTAACTTCTCTAAATATTTTAGTGTGAATGATCAACTATGTAGGGGAAGTTCTTTGACTCCATAAACATCAGTAAGTAAAATGATCTGTTTTAGCTGTATTATTGCCACTTAGAGAGGACCACATTTACTGCTCTGTCCCAGTGTGAAATATATAGGAGTATTTCCCAATACTTCTTCCTCCCCCACCCCTTTTTTTTCCCCTCAAAATAAATTTGCTTGATCCTCACCTCTCCTCAATTTACCTGGGAAGCTAATGCCTATTTGGACCGAAAAACACACATAAAAGTCTACCTAGACAATTGTCCCAAACTTTAAACTAGGATGTTTAAGTAAAGTGCCTTTTGAATATGGTCATCACACTTACTGAATTTAAATATTTAAATTTTGCTTAAATTTGAATATTTAAATTTTACTTAGATTTAAATATTTGTATTTTACTTCAATTTAAATATTTAAATCTTACTCAAATTTAGAAATTTCAATTTGATTTAAATTTGGAAACTTAAATCAAATTTAATTTAAATTTGGATATTTAAGTTTAGGAACAAATATTCTCTTCTGGCATTTGATTTTCTGATTTTACCCTTTTTCTGATTTTCCCAAATGGGCGCTGTTGTCTTTGTGTATGACAATTACTCTTAATGACTGATCTTTTTAATGAAGTGCTCTTCAATACAGCTGTTTCTCAGCATGTTGATATACTTGCATAGCTATAGGAGACGATTATATTCAAGCTATACTGCAGTCATTTGTCATACCCTAAACTGAGACCCTTCCACTGTGTTAGTGGTGGTCCTTTTGCTTTGTGATTTTACATGACAGCAACAAAAACAATCACTAAGAAGTCTGGGGTATAATGGGGCACTTGGGTGGCTCAGTCGTTAAGTGTCTGCTTTTGGCTCAGGTCATGATCCCAGGGTCCTGGGATCGAGCCTGGCATCGGGCACCCCCCTTGGTAGGAAGCCTGCTTCTTCCTCTCTCATTCCCCCTGCTTGTGTTCCCTCATTATGTCTCTCTCTGTCAAATAAAACCTTAAAAAAAAAAAAAGGTTTTGGATATAATTCTAGAGAAACACATAAAGGAAAAGACAATTATTAAAAGCATATAAGAAACCCATAAAAAGAAGGATCCGTAAGTGAGACTCCCATGAAAGTGTCCCCATGACACCTGTTCAGTTGATCATTTTTGTAAAAAAGAACTGAAGCTTCTTGCTTGGGCAGAACCTGTTTTGATACTGCAGAAATTTAGAAAACCCTATCTTACCTATTTCTGCCACCAGCGGAACCCTCAATAGAAGACCAAGAACACCCAGACCCTGACGCAGGGGAGGCAAAGCAAAGATGATAACACAGCCCAGAGCGGGCTCAATGCTTACCTGGTTCGGGCCTCAGGAGGGAGTGGCGGGTCACCAGCAGAGTGGCTCGGGGAGGCCGGTGGCCGAGGCGAGGAGAGGGACACGCTGTGCATTTGCTTTGGGGACCTTGGCACTTCACTAAAGGCACAGTCTCGCCCAGGGAACGGGAAGGATGAGGAACTCTCAACCGTGGGGGCCAGGTCACGGGCCTGCCCGGTGGTGATGGGCTCCTGACCCCGTCTTTGGTTTTCCACGTTGAGCAGCACCTCGGTGTCCGAAAGCCCATCGCCCCCGGAGAGAGCATAGTCCTTGGAGTACAGAGAGCATGACTCTTTGCCTGGCTCGGCCTGTCTGTCACCTTTCCCTCCCCTCTTGTCAGCAGCATCGGCGTCCTTCCTGGACTTGGTGTATCGGGACAGCGATTCCGAGTCCGCTTCGGAATCCAGCGCTATCCCGTACTTCTCGGCCAGCTGCCGTCTCCTTTCTGCTTTGTACCGTGCGATTCTCTCTGCTTTGGACTCCAGAGCCTGGGTGTCCATGAGACCTGAACCACAGGAGGACTCAGCATGGATGCCCGAGGTTTCGGTGCAAAGTTTGGAACGGGTCTGTTTTTCCACCGAGGAATCCGAAGTGTCCTCCTCTTCATTGGACCGGCCTACAAGGGACCACACGGGGGGACACGAACAGAGTTCAAGAACAGAGACGCATTGACTGCACTCTTTTCTGTGCACAGAAGTGAATTTTTCCAACTGCAGCCACATGCTTGGTACGGAAAATGTCTAACATTGAAAACATAGGAAGGTAAAACTCCCAATCACCAATAATCATTAATACATAATAATAAATAATAAGTTGATAATTTGCCAAACATTTCTATATATTCCTTCTAGTCTTTTTTTTTTTTAAATTGATTTCTTTTCTCCCACATAAAATAATTTATGTTTTATATACCACTGATGTACTGTATAAAACATTTTCTTATATTTGGAAGTCTTTTTTTGAAGACATTCTTTAAAGCTTTGTAATATTCTATTCAACAGGCATTCCATAGCTAATTTAACCCTTCTCATATTCCTGGGCATTTGCATTGTTGCCAATATTTTTTTCATTGTTTCTAACTTTTAATCAGTCTGATTTTCTGACTACTATCACAACAGATAATGGTTAATTGCTTTATCAAAAAGTGTATCATTTTAGGGACACCTGGGTGGCTCAGTTGGTTGGACGACTTCCTTTGGCTCAGGTCATGATCCCGGAGTCCCGGAATCGAGTCCCTCATCGGGCTCCCAGCTCCATGGGGAGTCTGCTTTGCTCTCTGACCTTCTCCTCACTCATGCTCTCTCTCACTGTCTCTCTCTCAAATAAATAAAATCTTTAAAAAAAAAAAAAAGTATATCATTTTAAGAGACTTGCTAGACTGTCAAGTTGATTTCTATAAAGTTTGCATCAATTTATACTTGAACCTGCACTATATGTTCGCTTGCAAACATTAAATGTTCATTTAAAAAATTTCCTTTGATTACTAGAAAAAGAGAATTTGTGCTTTTTTCAATTATTAGCATTTGTATTACTTTTTTTCTTTTCTGGAATATCTGATGAAGCTTATTTAAGCTCTATATACTATTAATTCATAGTGTCACTTTTATTGGTTTGCATGCTTTTTTTTTTTTTTTTTTTGAGACCGTGAACCTTAATCTCATTCATGAGTATTTCAAACTTGTTTAATATTCTGTGACATCCACATGGAAGATTTTCTTTGTTGTAACTGACCTGGTCATTTGTGATTTCTCAAGCTGTTTCTGTGTCCTTTCCCATTCAATGTGCATGAAATATTCACCTGTTTTCATGTTTTTAATTATTTTCTTAAAGTTAATCATGTGATTAATTGGGACTTATTTTTGTGTTTCGTGTAAGTGAGAAGAGGTCTATGACCCCTTCCCTACTGCACAATAACCTATTTTCCCAGTACCATTTTATTAAACAAGTCTTCCCTTTCTCATGAATATGTGATGCTTAAATTATAATACATAGATTCACATTTTACATACATGAGGGTTTATTTCTGGCTACAAATTTTTATACTCTATTCTTGATTCTCAAGTAATTTTTAAAAATCTTACTTCTCTAGCTTTCTTGCCATAGAAGATCAGGAACTCTAGGTAAGTGACATGATCACATCACAAAGTGAGATCAACAGCCGTAAGGAAGAAACCAGAAAACACTGGCCATAAAAAGCAGCAGCATGGAGCTGCAGAGCCAAGGATGGGTTGAGAAGAACAGCCCCGTATGGGTCATCTGCTTCCAAGCCCAAGTTGAAATTTCATATTTCTAACGTTGACAGTTACCAAAAAAAAGTTAAGTCACATTTGAAATATGGTTTAATATGAAATACACATGCAATACATTTAAAATGACATGTAAATTATTTACATTAAAATAATTTAAGTAGAATGTTTGTTGCATTAACACATAGACTAAGAACCCTAACCACTCAAAGGTCCAGGTTCATTTTAAATTGCTCCCTGCTGTGAGCGACCAGGCTCTGTGCTGGGCACCTGGGTATTCTGTTTAAAGGAGTCTCATTGAGTCCTCTAAGAACTCTTACTGAGAAGAGGCCAGCAGGTCCTGTGCCAGCACCCTGAGAGGGCCAGCAGGGAGATGCTGTTCCTGCCCTCTAGGGGTCCCAGGCGGGGAGGAGGAGTGAAATGATGTCATCAATTTCCCAACAGTGTGCCAAGAGGAACCATTTCTTCCTGCTATGATCCCAGAGGACCACACCTATGAGATGGGGCAGAGTTGACATATGTGTCATTGTAGGTTTCACAAATAACGTGTATTTAATAAGTAAGTACACCTCCACAATTCACTTTTGGGGACTATCTCATTTTCCTTCCCATGCCACTGGGTAAAGAAGGCAGCATGAACCATCTCCGGCCGCCTGCACGATGGCAGGCCACCAGACAAGCACGCTCACCCGTGTGGGGACTGGCCGGGTCTGTGGCGCGCATGTATCTGGGCGTGTCTTCCTCCAGCAGGCGATGAGTCACTAAGCCCGTGCAGCTCTGCAGCAGGATGGGCTGCGTGTCCGTTTCGATTCCTTCCAGGCGCCGGGCAATTCTTTCTTTTCTGTGCAGGGCACCAAAGACAGGCCTCGTGAGCCATGGAAAGCGGTTCTCAGGGAAAGTGAATACTGCTTCACCAAGTTCTTCTACTTTCTAACGAGGTGCAATCAATTTCTTACCTTTTCATTTCTAAAAATTCTTTCCTCTTTGGTTCAAAGATTTTTCTTAATTCTGCAACTAAAATAAAACAGAAGAATAAAAAGATACTTCAGTGTTCAGTATCATGCATTCATTCATTCCTTCATGAGACATGTATCTATTGAACTTCTATATTATCAAACTTATATGTTAATATTGAACTTACATATTACATATTATTGAACTTATGTATATAACTTATGTTATAGTATGTTCAATAACATATATTCTTGAACTTATATTTCTGTTCTTAGATCCCGTGCAGTGTTTTCCTGGAGACTGTCTTCTAGTGTGAAAGGGCAGATGCCACAAGGGATGTGTAAACACACACACACACACACACACACACACACACACACACATCACAGGCTGCGCTAAGAAGTAAAACCATGAGTTCTGTTTCATCCAGGGGAATCAGAGAAGGCCTGAACATCAAGATCTCTCCAGCAAGCAGATATCTCACTATCTGTCTTTGATTCTTACTACGTTCAACAAAGTATTCCGAGTTTTTCCGCTATGGGAAACTTCTAACGTTGGCAGAAGCAAAGACCAGTACTAGAGCCCCCAAACGCCCATCAACAAGCCACAAACCCCATGTTTCCCCACACTCCTATTTCACCCTATCATTGAACCTGTAAAAATCTGTGACTAGCTGATCGTGTTTCCAGCCATCCCTAATTGAGCTTTATGGACATTTACCGCGGTTTAGGTTAACACAGTTCTAAGCATCCTCTTACCGGCTTTCGCTGCCAGGAAATGTTAACATTTGTTTCCCCGCTCTAATTTGGGTGGATAGATAAACTAACAACCCTAATTCTCCTGGTAACACTGGATGGATGGACAAATGTCTGGCTGACGCTGGGAGGGTCTCATGTGATACTGATGCCAAATAACTGTTTCTTTGGAGAAATGGCCCAATTTGGTGGAGAATAAAGGTCTCTCTTCTCACCTCCTCCTCAACCACGTGAATTCTCAAAGGCTCATCTGAGTGGCTCCTGTTGGGGACTCAGGAATACCAGGCAGAAGTGTCACTAACAGCCCTAGGGGTCCAAGGAACTTTGAAAGGTTGAGTCAAAGAAGAAACGCAATGGAGGCATACAAGAATGCTGGAATATTTTTAAATTTTTTTTAAGATTTATTTGTTTATTTGAGAAAGAGAGAGAAGAACACAAGCAGGGGGAGCAGCAGGCAGAGGCAAAGAAGCAGGCTCCCCATCCAGCAGGGAGCCGGATGAGGGACTTGATCCCAGGACCCTGGGATCATGACCTAAGCTGAAGGCTGACGCTTAACTGAGCCACCCAGGTGTCCCTTTTTCAATTTTCTTTTTTATTTTATTTTATTTTATTTATTTATTTTAAAAGATTTTATTTATTTATTTGACAGAGAGAGATCACAAGTAGGCAGAGAGGCAGGCAGAGAGAGAGGAGGAAGCAGGCTCCCTGCTGAGCAGAGAGCCCGATGCGGGACTCGATCCCAGGACCCTGAGATCATGACCTGAGCCGAAGGCAGCGGCTTAACCCACTGAGCCACCCAGGCGCCCCTTCTTTTTTATTTTAAAGTAAATTCTACATCTTGGGCCACCTGGGTGACTCAGTTAGCTAAGAGTCCCACTCTTGACTTTGGCTTAGGTCATGATCTCAGGGTTATAAGATCTGGCCCTAGGTCGAGCTCCACACTAGACATAGAACCTGCTTAAGATTCTCCCTCTCTCTCTCTCTGCCCTTCCTCTCCCCAACTCTCTAAAATAATAACAATAAAATAAAGTTAACTCTGTGTCCAACGTGGGGCTCAAACTCATGGCCTTGAGATCGAGGGTCACATGCTCTTCTGACTAAGCTAGTTAGGTGCCCCTCAATTCTGGAATTCAACTTCCAACTCCTTTCATTTCTATTTTATTTTTTTAAAGCTGTCATATTTAGTAATGAGTCAGAACCACACACACATACATACATACACACACACTCCCCTTTTATATTGCCCTTTGACTGTCTTTGGAGACACAAGCCTTGTTTTTATTTATTTTTAATTGATAGCCGCCTTACAGTTTTAGTTTGACTTCTGTTGAGATAGTTACATGCAACTAATGAATCATTGAACACTACACCGAAAACTAATGATGTACTATATGTTGGTGAATTGAATTAAAAAAAAGATAGTTGGCTTTAAAAAAGTCTCTCCCTCAGGTGGCTTTCCCAGGAACCAGAGTAGCTGGAGGCAGAGGTATACTTGCTCTGTACTGTCAATTACAGCTCTATTTGGAAGACAAGGGTATAATGGTAATGGTGCATCTGCCATGTTACCTTTCAAGGAAGCTTGACTAATACTAGCTCCCCAGTTAATCAAATTAGCTCCAGCAAGATTATGGTGATAAAACTTTAATGACTGGTAGTGCATATTTCGAAAATATTTCCAAGAATGAGATAAACTAAAGAGTATCAATTAACTATTTAAACCCCAAGAAGAGCAAGGGGTCATATTTTTCCTAAGAGTGTGCCAGAAGCTACTGGAACCAAATTCCAAGTGCTCTGAAAGGTAGGGTGCTTGGGATGGGGAGTTCCAGCCCCACGCCGGGTGTAGAGATTACTTTAAAATTAAATAAATAAATGTACCAGCAAGTTTATTCATTCTTAGTGGAGACCCACAGTGAATCTTTCAGGGGGAAAAAAAAAAAAATCCCTTAAATAAACAAATTACCTCTCAGTCAATTCTTTTGTAACCAATCTATTTTTCAGTTACCAAAATTTGCTTCATTCCTATAGACATAAGATTACAGGGGGGGGGGGCGGGGAATGATGTGGAAGACAAAAGAAGTCATAGAGAAGCTTCCTTTCCCAAGTCTATAATTTAAAAGTAAAATTAGGAAAACATGCAATATAATTACTCTAGCATCTCTAGTCCATGGGAAAACACTTCAGTTATGTAAAATAGAATAGGTTTTATTTGAATTGCTGATGTGTGCATATTTTTTTGGACCCTTTCCAGGAAAAAAACCAAAAACAACCACCTCTTCTGGGCTCTTACAGTCCTCCTTAGGCCCTTTGGTTGGAAGTTTTGGTCAGGTTTATCATAAAGCATAAAAGGGGCTGATACTAAGAAATCACAGAAGTCATCCCAGCTGTGGAAATCTATGTTGCCCTCCATTCTTTCAGTCATAAAGCACTACCACAGTTATGGTCTGGAAGATAGTGTTGAATACAATTGGTTACTGTTCATGATCTACCAAAAGCAGTCTTGTCTTTACTATGATTATATAATTTCAGACTTATAGAAAAATCGACACATGCTTCATAACATGTTTACAGTTTACTAAATTTATTTTTATCCTTTTCCATAGGCATATTTACATGTGTTATGTGTGTATAGACATGCATGAATGTACACATATGTGCATACAATTTTTTAAAGACTTATTTATTTTAGAGAAAGTATGAGGGTACGAGTTGGGGGGCGGGGCTGGAGGGAGATAGAGAGAGAGAATCCCAATCAGGCTCCACACCCTGTGCAGAGCTGGCCATGGGACTCCATCCCATGACTCTGAGATCATGACCCGAGCCAAATCCAAGTGTCAGATGCTCAACTGACTGAGCTACCCAGGCCCACCCACATATTAATTTTTCTGAACTATTCAAGAGTAAGTTGCAGCACGATATCCCTTTATCTCTAAATTTATCAGTGTGTATTTCCTAAAAACAGGAAATAAGAATGTTTTTTTTAATTGGATAAAGCTGAGACGCCTGGGTGGCTCCATTAAAAGCAGCTGTCTTCAGCTCGGGTTGTGATTCCGGGGTGCTAGGATCGAGCTCTGCATGGGGCTCCTTGCTCAGTGGGAAGCCTGCTTCTCCCTCTCCTTCTGCCACTCCCCCTGCTCGTGTTGTCAAATAAATAAATAAAACATTTAAAAAAAAAACAAAATTGGATTAAGCAGCTATAATTCAGCTGATTGTACACTGTGGTATAATGCATACCACTCATAAATGGTTCAGGTAACAGTAATAGCAATCATTGTATAATACAGATCGAAATAGGTGCTGTTGATCTAACTTCCATTGTAACGAATTTTCTACTTGCCTTCAAGTACATTCAAGTACATTAAAACTGTGACATATACTAAATTATTCCTCATCGCACTGCTATCTTAGCCTGCTGCCCTCCTCTAAGTAATTCCAAACAGTGCTTCTGTGCCAACAAAGATTCTATTAGTCTATTTCTTTAGTTATTTTTGAAGGGAATCAGACGGTCATTTTCTGAGTCAGGTAACTGAAAGGCAATTGACATCAGGGCTATCATACTTTACAAAGTTATTTAACTTGCTTTATCATAATATATAATGCCAAAACCCAGCATAATGTGGTCTACTGGGCAGTTTTCTTGGGCAACACTGTTTCTTTAATTAGCCCTGAGAAACAGGCTTTCAAATTATTGTTGAGTTCAGGCGTCCAAACCCAAGTACAGTAGAATCTTCCAAAGAAATGTAAGTGGCAGAGGACTGCCAAGAACACCTCCCTCCCACCCTGCACTTGACAAGCTAAGAGCACAGCCCAGACCCAGAAAGTCCTGAAAAGGAATCGGACTTCCCGCACTTTAATTTTCACACTTGGATGGCAGCCACTAATACAAAGACAAGCAGCTTATAAAATCAGAGATTACAAAACTAGAGGACTAAGGGGGCGGGGTGAGGGCTGAGAAGTGTGGGATTTCTTTTTGGGGATAAGGAGAGTGTTCCAAAGCGGACTATGGTGATGGATGCACAGCTCTGTAGATATGCTAAAAGCCACTGACCTGTATACTTTGGATGGATGGATTATAGATTGCTTGAATTATATTTCAAGAAAGCTATTAAGAAAGTAGACTAATATATTTGGTCCATTTCATAATGCATAAGTGGAAAAACTATTTTAATATCATCATCTTTACAGAGGTAAAGATTTTTAACCCTTGGATAACTTGTTTGTGATACACAGTTAAAGGAAGCCCCCTTAGAGAAAAAGTCAATGATCATTTTAATGCTCAATTTCACAAAGGCAAGAATTCCTCACTAAATGACCAGAAACTTCTATAAATGTAGAAAAAGACATAAAACGCTATGCCATGAAAATGGTTGTAATCAACTCCTACTTTCACCATTATATCGCCAAGAGCTGACAGAATCATTAAAATATTTAAGATGGAGAAGTGAGATTAGAGGTCATACGTGGGTCTTTCCAAATTCGGGTCTTTCCCGAATTCATCAATTACAGAACATAAAAGAAGACTCTGCAGAATTTACATGAAATTCAGGACGGGAGGGGTTCAGATACTCTTTAAGCACATTTTGAAGATCTTGTGAATTTAGAAACATAAATCTCATTAATACATGGTATTACCTCTGATTTGTGAAAAAGTACATTTTCATCAACAATTATGATACATTTTTTTTTATGATTTTATTTATTTATTTGAGAGAGAGAGAGGGAGTGAGAGAGCACAAGCAGGGGAAGAGGCAGAGGGAGAAGGAGAAGCAGACTCCCTGCTGAGCGGGGAGCCCAATATGGGTCTTGATCCCAGGATCTCAGGATCATGACCTGAGCCAAAGGCAGCCGCTTAATTGGCTGAGCCACCCAGGTGCCCCTATGATACATTTTCTAATGAAACTGGTAAATCAACTTAAGTTGTTCTTAAATTTTGGCACATATGGAGTTACAAGCTGTTGAACCTGAAAGGCACCTTGCATCTCATATACCGTTTCTAATTTTTCTGACCCTAATATTGCACGTGCTGTTGCTCATCAAGGAAAGGACCACGGCAGACAAAGAGGATGAGTGAAACAGCTTTTGCTACAGAACTTTGCCTAATCAGTCCAATCTTCTAAGTCCCTGCTCAAATCAATCTGTTCACTCTTGAACTTTGCTTGGACCATCTTCCCAGACTGTAAGCTTGGCTCAGATTCACCAGAGCTGCTTTGTCTTTCATGAAGAGTCTAAAAAATTGGAAGGCCCTTTCCATGTCACGCCATCCAGGTGGGAACCCGCAGCATGTCTCCTTCCCATGGAAGCCATTGAACAGCCAATGGGAGTGAATGAGATGGCAATGCAGCCCAGCAGGTCCCATGAACTATCAGAACAGTCTCTCTCCTATGACATCTCATCTACTTCTGTGTAATTCAACAAAGTATTCTCATCCGGGGCCTCTGGGACAACATGGAGTAAGTCTGTATTTCAGTTGACAGTTTTCTTAGTGCTTGAAAATTGCAAAATGTCTCTGTTTAAATTGTCTCCACAAGGCCGAATCTCTGGGGTGCTCCAAATACCCATCCCCGTCAGACTATGTCTAAGCACATCACCTATTCAATTCCTCAGGCTGTACACCCATGTATCAGTGGGCCTTTTAAACTAGATTTAGTGTCTATTAAAAGAATATTTTTCCTGGTCTTATCTCTTTTGGGTTTGATCTCATGTTTGTTTATTTGTTTCTTTCAGAGGACAAAATAGAAAAAAAAAAAAAAAAATCTGACCTTCCACCAAAACCTGTTTCTTCTGAAGTAATGGTTACACAGTGGGTTTAGCATGAAAGCAGTTTGAGAGCTGGTATGCCCCTCTTCCAGTATTAGAGTTGGGGGACACAAAGATCTGGTTAACATTTACATCATTTCTCAGGCAAAACACAGGGAGTAGTGGGCTCATGGCAGCTGCGAATGTTTTACTGCACTTGTATCTTTACCAATGAAAAAACGAATTCACAGAACACGTGAGTGCCTACCTGGGGAAAGAGATGCAGGAGCTATGGAGTGTCCTGGAAACCCAGTGGGCTGCCTGGCAGGGAGCTCTAAGATACTCAGTGCAAAGGCACCAGCAAAGCACCAAGAGGCAGAGGGAGTGGACAGAGTGGACCGAGTAGATAAGGGCTTATGAACAACACTCACTGCCCCCGGAGAAGGTGAGAGGTAGCAGTGATGACGGGGGTGGATTCTATGCTGGCTCTTTCTGTCGCCCTCCCCACCCGGCCTCCAGGGAATTCCCGAAGACGGCTAAAATGACAAGGATGGACACAGAGAAAGGTGCAGATAAAACACGCAAGAAGAGAGGTACCTTCATTAAGGTTAATTCTTGCAACAGGCAGAAAGGAACACAAAGGAGGGTATACACTGGAGCTTTGGAATGAATTCCCCTCAGAGAAAATCAGGTGACACAATACTTATGTGCCCGGGACACTGGTCAACCATTTAGAGAAAATCTCACCTTTTGGAAGTGCAGTTAAAATCTTAGCATCGATTCTTCTTTTGTGGTTAGCAAGCTGTTCTTTCTCTTCAAGCCAGAACTCTTTCTGAAAGCTAAAAATTAAATTATGCCATTAATAATGTTTAAAGTCAATGTGAACCAAGATATATGATGTTAAGTGAAAAAAAAAAAGCAAAACAAGAGTTACGTGACTGTTATACATAGTGAAATACATGTATGTGGATTACAAGTAAAGAGTTTTATTTCTGGGAGTTAAATGCTAGCTTTTTTCATTTATTTATAGTCAGGTCACTAAAACTTTTTTGTGTAACAGAAGAATTACGTCAGCACAGGTAGGTGGCATGGCGTCAGGGGTAACAACATGGCGGAGCCGCGAGTTGGACGCCTGGGTTGGGACAGACACTCTCTTCTACAGCCACTCACCAAGAGCTGGGGAAGCTTGGATTAATTGCTCAACCTTTCTGTGTTCATCTCTTCCTCAGAAAATCAGCAACTTGTCTAGGATATATACATGCTTTCCTCCAGGGCTGAAATTACAGTAAAGTAACAAATGTCTTCAAACAACTAAGAAATCAAAGCATGGTGAGTAGGTCTGAAAGGCTCATGAAGACCTGTCTTGGGATACAGGAGGAAATGAAGGAGGAAAGAATACGGAATTAAGCACAATGTACTTTTCTTCTCTAATGAGGCATATTGTGGGTATAATCTTAATTATCTTCATAAGACTCGGTGAGGCCTGAGCTGCTCAGGGCTATGCTGAGAAAGGTTTAACAGTGGGCTCCTTCCTCTTGCTCTCCCACCTGCTTCCCCTGAGCATGTGCTTTGCAGTCTCTACTGATGATGTCAATACTCCCACTATGGCCGATCTGCAAGCTTCGCATAAGACTTTCTGGAAAGAGACACATGCACTCGCTCTCACAAGGCAGTGCAAGCCAGCCCCGGCACACTGGCACTATCATCATCCCTGGTTTGCAGATTAGGAAGCTGTTACATGGTTTGCCCAAAGACGACACACCAATCTAGGGGGCCCCAGGCGGCATGCACCAACACCACGGGCCTCCGTGGGAGCATGTCTGGGGTTGTGCAAGACCACAGAGTTGCCACCACACAACAGGAAGAAAACTTAGCATGAAAACAGGAGAACTAATTTTCTTCAGTGACAGGATCACCTCCAGAAAGGTGAACAACAGCCTTGCAAAGGCTGAACTTCAGTGCAAAGTTGACCCTCCTGAAGGGCTTGTCCCCCATTTGCATTTCTGCCCTGCAGGGGTGCCTGTCCAAAGGGGTCCAGGGGGACTGGACTGAGAAAAGTTCTGTGCATACCAGGTAAGTGGGACACACAAATTATCTACACCCCATCCATCAATTCAATTTCAAGTAACTGGCGCAAGATCCAAGATAGGGGACAGATCTATCTGCTAGAACCAAGTTCATCTAAAATCTTTCTTATTGCTGATAAATGTGGTAGGGCTTATATTCATAAATAGGTCTGCCATATATTCATATTATTTCATAAAAAGTCTTGAGAATAAGTAGTCATTATAAATCACACTCCAAATGGTTTAAAGACTCTAGGACACCTGCTTAGGTCAGAAATGTGGACTTGGCACTGACTTCTAAACAGCGATCATGATGCAGTGATAATTTTTTTTTCAGTGTTTTATTCAGATTTACGACTTAGTATATAAACCAACAGAATCACATAACTGTAGAAGTATAGCCCACGGAAAGAATGGCATGCTATTGTCACCAGTTAATCAGCTACTTGTATAAACATCTGGATAAAGTTCTGTACTTTCTTCAGGAAACTAAAATCTCAGGAAAAGAATTCTCTACAAAAACAAAAATGGTCCAATCCTGGAAATATTCAGTTTCTCAGGCCACTGATCTTAGGGGACAAAGACTATCTTGTATTTTCAAACATAAATATCTGCATGCTTCTATTTACCCCCTTTTTTGTGTGCTTATCAAAAAGCCGCTAATGAAGACTGAGAAACTCCTCCCCAGTTAAATGTTTTTCTGAACTTCTACAGTGGGGTTTCCAAGTCAGCCCCTGACAGCTCCTGCACTTACCTTCTTCAAACAAGCTTTGAGAGTGTCAGTACCCATAAGAAGGGCAGCCTTTTCCCAGTTGGTCAGAAACCAGTGGGAAACCCAAGCACTGTCAGGAAAAGCTCTTGTGGCTCCTAACACAGCTTACTGTAAATGTGATTTACTCTACCCAGGTTCCCTCCTCTCCAGCCTACCTGAGTCCTGCTCTGTTCAAGGTCAGTTCCTCACGGAAGAAAGTCCTTGACCCCGTGCCTGTCCCACCACACACCAAATCTATATTATGCACCTCTGTTGTTTTCTCTCATGGTATCCTGGTTTCTTACTTGTAGAACATGTGGCAAGCATCTTATTTCAAATTATTGATTTATAGGGGTGCCTGGGTAGCTCAGTCAGTTAAGCCTCTGACTCTGGGTTTCAGCTCAGATCATGATCTCAGGGTCTACCACATGAGAGCCCATACTCTCTCTCTCTCTCTCAAAAAAAAAAAAAAAAAAAAAAAAAGACTCTGGAACATTTGTGAATGAATAATCCCTTCCCATCATCTTCTAATGGCTAATAAAACACAAATACCCTGGGGCACCTGGGTGGCTCAGTCCTTAAGCATCTGCCTTCAGCTCAGGTCATGATCCCAGGGTTCTGGAATCAAGCCCCACATGGGCTGCCTGCTCAGCAGGAAGCCTGCTTTCCCTCTCTCACTCACCCTGCTTATGTTCCTGCTCTCTGTCAAATAGATAAATAAAATCTTTAAAAAAAAACAAAACCCACAAATACCCCAAAGAGCCCAAACATCACCCTCCTTTAATTTTTTTGAGTCAGAGGCACCAAGCAGTGTGACTGGTGGAGCCCAATCCTACCTCACACAATGGGAGCCTCCAAAGCACTAAGCTCCACGCGCTCCGTGGCACTCTCTTCGTGGACCATCACCCCTGGGACACGGGCTCTCTGCCTGACAAGCTCTGTAGGCACGGGTGGGTTGCCACAGCTCAACCAAAAGCATAAGAGTGTATTTCAGAATAAAACATATAATCCTCCATATATAGCTAACGTAAATGCTACAGTCTTGACTTTTGACTTTTGCCATTAAGCTGCACCTTTTGTATTTTTTATATATCTTCATCTCCTCTGAAATAGTGCTCTCTCAGGACTAAATTTTTCATACCCTGCCTCCTTCCCTCTGCTTCAATAATCTAAGAAGCATTGCTCCCTGCCTCCACATTTTTTTTTTTTAATGTGTCCCATTGACCTACTTAAATGCCAACAGTAGAAACAAGGGGAAACTTCAGGAGAGTGAGGACAGGATTTTCCGTGGTTACTAGCGTCTGTCTTTGACAAAATGGGGCTACACCATGACTGATCAGTCAGCACCCACGCTGGGAAAGGCTCCCTCTGATCTGTTCACTCTTTTACTGTTGTTCACATTACAATACACAAGAGATCAAAGTCTACTACCTCCTCTTTGTACTTCAGCATCTAGTTGATCTGAATGCTCTGAAGGAGGCAAGTGCCTCCATCTCCAGCCGATTTTACTCTAGTTCCGTGGGCAGGAGGTCGTCATTTGCATGGATCCAGAGGACCTACCGCCCACCATTTTAGAGCGGCTGTGTCCCTCTGAATCTGCTTTCACTGAAACGTCTGACCTTCTAGTTCATGCTGCTGCTATTCTTAAATAAGCAACGCTTTCCTCTTCTTCCTCTTGCACAGCCACTTACTAGCTCTACTACAGCTCTACCAACCTGCCAGGAACATACTGGGAACTAAGCTACTCTGGTCTGAACATCTGTATTCCCCCAAATTTAGATGTTGATATCCTAACCCCCAAATGTGATTCGATGAGGAGGTGGGAACTTTGGAAGGCGATAGGTCATGAGATAAAGACTTCATGAATGAGAACAGTGTCTTTATCTTATAAAAAGAGACTCAGAGACCAACTGTACTTCAATTAAAATAAAACAACTCTTCTGAGAGACCCAGTGATCTCTCTAGCCCATTCCACCAATGAGGACACAAGAAGTTGGCTGTCTCCAACCTTAAAGAGGGCCCTCATCCCATTATGCTGGCCCTCTGATCTCAGACTTCCAGTCTCCAGAACTGTGAGAAGGAAATTTGTGCTGTTTATAAGCCATCCAGTCTAGAGTATTTTGCTATAGTAGCTGGAACTCACGAAAAGTATAAGCCTTAGATTCTATCAAAAACATGGCAAAGATGAGAAATACGGGAAGCTGTGTGAAGCCCCAGAAATGTAAGATTTCCTGAGTTCAATAAGACAGACAACCTTACCGATGACCCTGGCTCATTACTGCTCTAGATGGCCTGATACTAAGACATGGATCAAATCCACCAAGGCTTTATCTCATCTAATGTGCTCACAAGATCGATTTTGCCATTTTCAGGCCAGGGCAGGACCAGGCTCAGCCTGATGAGAACAGCTGTTTATTCAATGCCATTGAAATGCAAACCCTTTATAGCAAAGAAACAATGTCATACATGATACATTAGGAACGAAAGCATCTGAGTGGAATGAGGGGTAAATCAGGGTTGGGTCCTTCTACCATCACCAAGTGTAGACTGGGATTGATGCCTACATGTCTTAGAGACAATAACTTTGTGTCACCATTTGAAAATCTCAAATTCTATCAGGGACAGTGATCGACAAAGAAACATCTGGGACACAGCTATCTGATTTGGCACAAACTTTAATTTTTATGAGAGCTTAAATGAATGATTATGTACCACAGCATCTCAGCATGTTAGGTATATTGAATCAGTGCCCATAACACCTTACAGTCAAGGGAAATGAAATGCAAAATGATTAAAAGACCTCACTGGGGGACACCTGGGTGGCTCAGTCGGTTAAGCGTCTACATTTGACTTGGGTCATGATCTCAGGGTCCTGGGATCGAGTCCTGCATTGGGGGTCCCCCTGCTCTGTGGGAAACCTACTCTCCCTCCCCCTCCCCCTCTGCCTCTGCCTGCTGCTCCCCCTGCTTATGCTCACTGGCTCTGTCCAATTAAAAAAATTTTTTTAAATCTTAAGGAAAAAAATAAAAGACCTCACTGGACAGATGGATTGGTTGGGGGTGGGGAGAGAAGGAGGGAAGAAGGCAGGATGGAAAGAAAGAACAAGGCTAAAGTTTCTCTTAAAAAATCAAAAGCTCTCTTACCCGATGGACAGACTGCAAAAGAACATCCCACACTTAGAGTCAGGTACAAGAAAGAAAAGATAATAGCCCTTCACAGGTTCAAAATTTTATCTGATCTGCAAATAGATCATGTTCCCATAAACAGCATTAATGAATACAAAAAGAATCTTTTTTGGCTGAACGTACTATTAGGTCAGTTTGCTTCAGACATTTTAATAAATCAAACTCTGGGGAGAAAACATACCGCCAAACATTCAAACTCATGAATTAGGAATTTAGGAGAATAATTCTAAAAGCTACCACAGATCTTCAAAATTTAAGATTCCTTGAGCGAAGATCACTTTACCTTGAAACTCTTCTTTGACTTGGTAATCCAACGAAGCTTAAGTTTTTCTGGTTGAAATCTAAGGGGAAAGAAATGATGTAACATTGAAATAGCTATACAGTAAGTTTAAAAAAAAAAAAAAAAAAAAACCTCCAATGGAAAACAAAATTCTCCAAAGCCCCTTTGAACATATCACTTAAGGAAAAGGAAACCATTAACCAGACAAGACATAAGAATACAAAAATGACACCTTTTAGGAATCAAATTCCACAACATGCATTTTACACAGGCAAAGCTTCCTCCCCTCTGAAATTTAGCTGACATAACTCTGCAGGTGGGGAGGGAGGAATCGGACATAGTTCAATGCTATCATTGAAATTTGTTATAGCTATAAGAATACTCAAAGCAATTAAATACTGAATAGCACAGTTATGTACTCAGGGGAAAAGAAGACAAAAAAAAATTAAACAATTTCAGTCCAGATAAACAGAAATGATGAAACTCATCACTGCCTAATATATTCAAGATGCTTTTAAAAGAATGTGTGCATGGAGGGGATGGTGAAGAGCCAGGGAACAGGTCCACTGTTTTTATTGCCTTCCTTAAAATCTAAATAATAACAAATCATCAAATTAACTATTTCATTCTTCATTTTTGAAGACGGGATATGTATTATGTAAAGACAGGGTGTAACAATCCCATGCAGCAAAAAGACACATCCAGCTGGACCAGTTAATCAAAACCAGGCAGAGACAAATTTATACCAGTCTGATGGCAAGTAAGGTTTTACAACTTTTGGCACAGTAATCGTTTGTCCACCAAGAAAACCACAAGCAGACCACTTACACAGACTTCTAAGCAAGTGCCTTTTACTGTTTAATATTTGGGGGCAGAAGCCTGAGGAAAAGGAGGTACAAAATGCACCAGATGCTGACATGTCATTAGCCAGCAAAACCCATCCAGGAGCCTCCTGGCATTTGGAAATTCTGACCAACTAGAGAAATACAGTAAAATGAAAGGTATACGTCCAATTAAAAACCTGAGCTTTTTTCCTAATTATACAAATATCATGTTATATATTAAAATTTTTAAAAAAGAGAGAGAGAGAGAACTCAGTTCAAAAAGCTAGCAAATGTTGTAGAAGAAAATTGGCGAAGCTAAGGCCTGTTCGAATCACCTCCTAAGAGTGCATCTGTGCTGAAAAAGACTTTGACACAGAGTGCCAGAATTTCACATGGGACAGTCAAAATAACTTCAGCATTTCAACCCTATTCAATCAGTGATCGGAATCTGCGGGGCCACTCCGGGGGTTCCATGGAAAGCATGCATTTTCCTCTGCACTCAAAGGAAGCCACTACAAAAACAACATTTTGTTCCAAACAGTATCACATGAAGATTTCATAAAAAAGACAAACACCCCTGTCTACTGGAAATAATTTAGTATATATAGCCCTCGCTTTAGAAAACTATTTTAGCTAATGCACAGCACATCCAGAACAGGATTCAAAGTTTGGGCATTGGAACTGAATCTGCAATTTTTCCTGCATAAAGGCTTTTGTGGTTCAGCAGTATCTCTAACTTACAATAGGAAAAAAAAAAAAAAAAAAAAGGAAAGAAAGAAAAAACAAAAAGCAACAACAACAACCAAACAAAAACCACCTCACATATTTCAGCCACAAAAAAGCTAATTTATAAATGCAATTAGATCTTTCAAGCGTCCTTTGAGGAAACGATAATGGGACACAGGAGAATACAAGGAAAGAAACGGAGGATACGAGGCATTCATCCTGTTACAAAATAAACCCACAAGTGCAATTCCTATTTTTCCTGCCTTACCTTGTTTCTCAGGGAACCTGAGAGCTCCCAGGCAGCTGGCAAGCTCTGGGTTTCTGAACATGTTGCACACAGAACGTTTAGTCACACAGTGCGATGCAGAGCCCAGTGCAACCGGCCGTGGCCTGCCGCCCGTCTAAGCAAAACTGGGTTGAGATTTTTCACAGCACAGGGCTGGAGCAATCAGGCCCTCGTGTCCTTGAAAGTATAGTAAACGCAGAGCAGGAGGCTGCAGGCTGGAACAGCTCAGACCCCGTAATCAGATTACAGGCAGAAATCAGGCCTGTGGCTGCCGAACCAGGCTGCTCTCCACCGATGGGCCATTCCTGATGTTGCCACTTCAAAGCAGGGGCCGAAGCCCAGCTTATGCTCCCGCCACACACACAATACTGCAGCCTAACCCCCACCATGGGGGAGTCCCAAACAACTCCTCCTCGCCCTAAAAATAAACAAAAAGGAGCCATACAGAGACTCCTGATGTACTGGGAAGCGGGGAAGCCGCCTAACGATTCCCAGGCTGCTCCGAGTCTGGCTTTGGCGAAGTTAAATGAAATATTTCACCTAACGGGGAGCCAAAACCCCATCGTTAAGAGTTAAGATTTATGAACAACATATGAGCGAAATTGTGGGAAAAGAAAAGGCAGATATTACTGGAGGCTCAAAAATTTTAATTTGAGACAGAGGCTCTCCGGTTAGGCCTTACCTCTTGGGTTGCCCCCTTTTTATTCCGTTATTTCTTAGAGGGACTTCATTTTTATAAAGCAGGTCCGGGTTTACTACAAGATGAAGGGGAAGGCTCCCTAAAAATCCTCTGTGCTCTGCCTACTCGCCCCCCCACCTCCTCACCCCACAACTACTGCTCTTCTTCCATTTCCCTTGTTGCGCCTTTCCTAGAATGTCACATAGCTGGAGTCACATAGCATGTGGCCTTTTCCGATGGGCTTCTTTCACTGGTAATATGCACCAAAGGGTCCTCCATGTCTTTTCCTGGCTTGACAGCTCATGCCTTGTCAGTGGTGAATAATATTCCATTGTCTGCGCAGACCATAGTCTGTTTACCCATTCCACTGCCGAATGCTTGCTTCCTTGTTTGGGCAACTAATGAAGGAAGCCGCCATAAACATCCATGTGCAGGTTTCTGCAGGGACAGAAGTCTTCAGCTCCTCTGGGTAAAGACCAGCTCCTTTGGGTCAAGTCAGGATGCGTGACAGCCGCATCATATGGCAAATAAGTTTAGTTATGCAAGGAAGGGCCAAACGGTCTTGGAAAGTGGCTGTATCATTTTGCATTCTCACCAGCAATGTATGAAAGTTCATGCTGTTCCACATCTTTGCCAGCATTTGGTGACGTCCATGTTGGGGACTTTTGTCATTCTGATAGATGCACAGTGGTACTTTATGGTTCTGAGTTTCCCTGATGACTTATGACATGGAACATCTTGTCTTACGCTTATTTGCCATCTGTGTATCTTCTCTGGTGAAGTGTCTACTAAGAGCTTTGGCCCATTTTTTTACTCCGTTGTTTCCATTGTTGAGTTTTAAGAATTCTTTGTATATTTTGGATAATAGTCCTTTATCAGATGTGTCTTTTGCAAATATTTTTGCCCAGCCTGTGGGTTTTCTAATTCTCTTGAAATCGTCTTTTGGGGCGCCTGGGTGGCTCAGTGGGTTAAAGCCTCTGCCTTCGGCTCAGGTCATGATCCCAGGGTCCTGGGATCGAGCCCCGCATCGGGCTCTCTGCTCCACAGGGAGCCTGCTTCCTCCCCTTTCTCTCTGCCTGCCTCTCTGCCTGCTTGTGATCTCTGTCTGTCAAATAAATAAAATCTTTAAAAAAAAAAAAGAAATCGTCTTTTGCAGGAGTTTTATAATTTTAAGAAGAAACCAACTTGTCATTTCTTTCTTCCATGGATTGTGCCTTTGGTGTCTTACCTAAAAAGGCATCACTGGGGGTGCTTGGGTGGCTCAGTCTGTTAAAAGTCTGACTCTCGATTTCCGCTCAGGTCATGATCTCAGGGCTGTGAGATTAAGCACCACGTTGAGCTCCATGGGCGAGTGTAGAGCCTGCTTGAAATTCTCTCTCCCTCTCCCTCCACCACTTCACCTCCTCTCCCTGATCATGCTCTTTCTCTCTAAAAAGTAAATAAATAAAAATAAAGAGGCATTGCCATTCCCAAGGTCATCTGGGCCTTCTCCTATGTCCTCACCTAGGTAGTGTACAGTTTTGTGTTTTACATTCAGGTTTAGGATCCATTTGGAACTAAGTTTTGTGAAGGGTGTAAGGCCTGTGTCTAGATTCATTTTTTTTTTCATGTAGCCATCCAGTTGTTACGGCAGCATTTGTGGAAGAGACTATCTTTGCTCCCTTGCATTGCCTGAGGGTCTCTACTCCCTATAGAGAGCCCGACTCCCTGTACTGGCCTGTCTGTGTCTCTCATCTCTGGAGCGGTGGTTTGCCCTGGGACCGCCTAAGGATCCAAGAAGAGTTGTTGATCTCGGTCCTTGCAGCTTCTTTCTTGTTGTTGGGATAAAGCGGGACTTCCCAAGCTTTTTACATTCAAGACTGGAAACCCTGGAGTCCCCCCGCTTATGTTTAACTACAACATGAAGGCAGTGAGACCAAGCAGTAACAATGTAATTCCAAGAAAAATATACAATGATTGGAGGTCGGCAATTTTACAGCTAAAAGGAGCATTAAAGGGAACCTTAAAAAATGGTCTCATTTACAAGATGAGGAAACAGGGCTAGAGGAGTAACTTGCTCATGTGCAGACACTCGGTTCGTGATGGAGCCATAGGATCTGGGGAAGGTGGTGGGCTCCAGACCATGATTCGCCCCATTCACCCACAGGGAGGCAGGGACTGTGAGTATGTCCATCTTTGAGCTGGGGCACAGCAGGCTCCCAGAGAATGTGTGCTGAGTGACCATATGAAATCATGCAATAATCTTTCCTGAAGGCTCGAGGTCACACTCTGAAATGACTTTCAATGACTTTACGTCCTGATTTCAAACCAAATGGACTTAAACGGATCTCCAAACTACAAACATAACTTGAAAAGGAAGAAATTAACCAAAGTGCGCCCACAGAAGGTACCCCAGCACTGGTTACTCCGTGGGTCCGCGATGGCATCTGACGTTCTCTCTATACAGCTGGTCACTACAACTCTGATGAAGCTGGGGAGAAATAGGGCAAATGGGGCAGTTTACAAAAACTCAGCAAGGAACAACATACGGAGCTGTTGGCAACTGTAGTGGACATTTTATTGTCAGGTCCAGACTAACTGGGAAAGAAGAAGGAAGTGTCAGAAGGCGAAGAGAAAGGGAGGAAATTGCCCAAGCAACGGATTCTGGAAATGAATAATTACAGGAGATGAAATAATATTTATATTTACAAATAATCTTTATAAAGAATTTAGTTTATAAAACATAGTGTCACCTGCTCATAACCATTTCTATTCCTGAAAACTACTCTTCTTGGAGAATAGTTCAATAGAATTATCCTAAGTATATCTAAATGTTTATTTTTAATTGTTACTGAGAAACATCTCTAGTTTGAGTTTTTAAGATGAATTCTGATAGCAACTAAAAAGAATTTGGATATTCTCTATAAGCTGGTAATGGAATCTAACCAGAACTATTTGCTTTGCTCACCCATTATGGAAAAAAAGCAAACAGATTTAAATATGGCTTCACTGTTGAAAAGAAAAAGCATAGCGTTCTTTAATAAATTACAGATATATAAGTTAATTTCTTATTTAATTATCCCAACCCCATGAGATCATAAAGATGAAAGAAATCTGTATTTTATCAGTAGAAAATATGAGGCTTTTAAGTCTACTCTCCAATAATTAGAAATAATAACAATAAATAATTTTATTTTAAGGTGGCTCATTCACACTGAAGAGCGACCAAAACAGACAGACATTTCCTCACATCGTTCTGTAGGTTAGCATGTTTTATTTCTCTGCAGAGAAAATTCTAAGTTGTGGTTGTGATGTTCTTAAATTTCAGGGAGAAGATAGTTCAATTTAAAGCAGAGATACTGTCATACTTGCTGTCCAACATCACTTAACCACCAGCTCAGTGCAAAGAAAGGAGATACACTAGAGGCACAAAATTCTCTGCTACTGTGTCCAGTTAGAAACACAGATCTTTTCCATTTTCAAAGCACCATAGCCTTCTCAATGCTCAGAACTAATGTTTCATGGAAGTATTTTATGGAATGTTTTTGAACTTTCGATCTTGAAATTAAAAAGAAAGCAAAGGTTTACATTTCCTCTAGATGGACACACAAAAAAATGCTTCAGTGGAAGGAACATAAATGTGTGAATGGAAGGGCAAGAGGAAGGTCACTGTCATGGGCATGTCAATGTCATGATCTGTGGGTGGTGGATGACCAAGAAGGATCTATGAATGGACCACGGAGATGCTGACATCCCAAAGTGAAATCACTCAGACAACCGCATCAGGTCGTGGTAAATCCAAAGCCATGGACTTTGGGAAAACGAGAGGAAGGGGCCTTTCTGATCACCTGGTCTTCATTTTACTAAGAGTTGGACAACCTCCCCCAACAAGGTCACAGAGCATATGGCGTGGCAGTGCCAGGCTAGAAATAAACTCACATTCTCTCGCTCTCCCCAGGACAACTCCCACATTCCTGATCAGTCTGGACACAAAGTAACAGGGGCCATTGCTGTATATGTGTCCTGGCTTGTTGTCATAGGGTCCCCAGCCCTCTGACCTGTGTTGGTTTCATCGGTAAAGAGGACAATCTGGCCCTGGAAGGAGTCAAGTCAACTTCTTACAAATCTCATAGGACTCCTTCATCTGGTTTTTGTTCCCGAGGTGCTCCTCAAACCAAAGATGGTTCTACATGTTCCTCAAACCCTCAGTGACTTTAGACAGAAGTGAATAGGACATATCTAAGGTCCTCAGGCAAAGACAGAAATCGGGGCCTTTTGGTGGGGGAGGGGAATTATGGAAAAAAGAAAGCAATTTATAATTCTTCCTTCCCTTTCCAAGGTCTCCACCTTATCGGAGATAGACAAGATAAGGATGTTACTATCAACTTTTAAGAATGTATAAAGCAATGGCTCAGTAATTCCACTTCTAGAAAGGTACTAAGGAAATTACTTTGAATGAGTACAAGGATGTTTACCACAGTTTTGTTTATAAATGTATAAAAATGGAAAGAGTCTACATAAAGAAACATACAGAAGAATGGGAAAATTATACATGAAAACCAGGTTGGAAACTTACTTGATGATTTGAAAAAATTTTCATGATGTATTAGAGATAGACACCCACCTTATCAGAAAGACAGTAAGTAAACAGACCAAAACATTATTATCTCGCTACCCAGACATAACTCTGTTCATGTTTTTCCTCCTTTATTCAAAGTTCCAACAATAAGCATGAATTACTTCTACGGTTACCAAAACAGTTAACTACAAATAAAGACAAAGGTAATAGATTCTTTTAAAATCCCAAGGTTTAGATTTGGCCTAAACATCCAGGAGAAAACCATGAATGGAATTGTGTCTGTTGGCCTATACACAACATCAACCAACCTTTCTCCCCTGAACGTACGCATCTCTTGGCTATAGGGGCATTGGCCCAGAAAATCACCAAAGCTCTTGATAACGTGCACCCCAGTGTTTCTCAAACTCCACCCCGCATGGGCCACAATCACCTGGAAGTTCTGGGCTAACTTTCCCTGCCAACCAAGAGTGAACTCACCTGTTAAATCCCTTCCATAGATTTTCTTCTCTCTCAGCATCTCTCTATTACCAAGTACACTTTTCCTGCTCAAAAGCCATGTCTTTTGGAACTACCAAGCTTGTGGGGCAACACCTGAGACACATTCCTAGCACAGTGCCTGGCTCAGAACAATGAACTATTAAATACTGGAGGAATGAGTGAAAGAAGCAAGCAAACAGACCAGCAGTGGGCTCACTCCCGCTCTTCCTCATTCCTAGATTCTGGCTCATTCTCAGCCAACTCTATTTCTTTTCTAGGAGGCATAAAGCAGAAGTACTACCACTCCTTCCTAAACTTGACACAGGATCCTAGGAATGTTTTCTTGTCTTTCCTACAAGGTGAAGCAAGGATATGGCACCTAAGTATTTGTGTAGAGGGAGAAACAGGAAGAAATGCTAAAGATGTGCCAGGGGTATGAATTAATGGGAAAAATGGGAGTGGATTTCTGCAGTCCAGCTGTGGACAATGTCAGTGTGAGTCCAGGTAAGAAGGGTCTCTTCCTAAAGGGGCAAGGTCAACAGGTAAGGCATCAGATGACAAAGGGTCAAGGTATTAACTCCTCAGGGACTGTGGTTCATAGCTGTTCACAGGATTACACTGAGGCTTTATGGAGGGGCCACTGTCTGTGACCCGACTCCTGTCTGCTGTCTGGCTGACATTTATGTACCCATGCCACGTGAGAGGAAGCTGTCCTCTGGGAGTCATCATCATAGAGGAGAAAATGGGAACAAAGCCAAATGAAAAGGAAAACAGCCTAATACCTGCACATTTTCTACCACGTCTACTGTGATGATTTAAAGAAGAGCATAGAACTGGGTCCCTTACTGACCTTTCACCAAGAGGGGGGACACAATGCTAAGTGCTCTGGAGCATTAAATTCATTCAGTTCTCTCCAGCATCTTCAGAGAGATAATGCTACTATCCCCATTGGCAGATGGGAAAACGGAGATACTGGGTGTTCTAGGATAAAACCTTGGGCTGCTTAAAATGTAGCTCTAAAGGCAGAAAGACCACTTCCTGATCAATTAAAATGAAATCAAAGAGGTAAATATGAAGGTGAGGCCATGATTAAATCAGGAATATACAGCTGACCGTTGAACCACGCAGGGGCTAGGGCACCGCCCCCTGCACCGTTGAAAATCAGAGTAGAATTTTGACTCTCCCAAAGCTGAACTGAAAATAGCCTGTTGATCGAAAGCCTTACCAAGAGCATACAGTTGATTAACGATATTTAGTATGTGTATTATAACCTGTATTCTTATAATCAACTAAGTAAAGACAATGCTCTTAAAATCTTAAGGAAAATAAAAAATACATTTACAATTGCCGTCCTGTATTTATCAGAAAAAAAAAAAAAATCCACAGAGACATCAACCTGCTCTTGTTGAAGCCTGTGTTGTTCGAGGGCCAACTGTGTGGGGAACAACTCTGAGAACCGGAGGGCATCCTCCAATCCCTGCGTGGATCTTCATATGGGAAAGAGATGCGGGTGTGTGTGACACTCCCTCCTCCCAGGCCTGCCGCCTCCTCACTGGGCTCCCTGGATAGTGCCTGAAGCCTCCCAGTCCATAGGAAAGAGAGAGGACATTGACACGTGCAACACCTGACTACATCCTGTTGTGAGTTACTGATACATTTCAATGATTTTAACAAGTGCCGCAGAACCATTGTAATGAAATCTACTATAAGCTACTACAGGCCGCGACTGAAAATTCCAAAGCGAGGGCTGTGTTTTTATAGCCTAGTAAAGTAGGGGTATTTTGTATGCTAGAAGCAGCTGGAAATGGTATTCACATTTTCTGGGGTGGATTTTATTTCTGTGTGCAGACTCTGAATGTGGGCAGAACTGCCTGACGGGAGGGAGTCCCACCAGTAGGAAGCCTGGTGAGTCCTTTTTGCTTCCCTTTTATCACAAACTGGTTTATTCAGATATTCCAGATTCCTTATTTAGAGTAATTCTCCTCCCGTGTGCGTTGTAAATGTTTTGTGAATTTGGGTTTGTGGTAATAATTAGAAGTCTCAAATAAAATTTTGTGTTACAGGATTTGTTATGGTGATTTTAAACAGGCCAAGTATGTAGCCATGAAAAGATGTAAGTACTATCAATGATAAGAAATATTGTAACTCAGACATTTCTGTATTAGATGTGTTGAAAGAACCATGCCCATCTTGCCATCGGAAAGATCTTAAAAAAAAAAAAAAGGCTTACTGCAAACCCTAAGGACTTATTCATGTCTTTAAATGTCCAAAAGAAGAATGTTAACATATGAAGTGAAAATTATCTCTAATCATTTTAGCTTCTGGCCAGTTCTGAATCTGTAGCTAATGATTCTTGGGGAAAATAACCCAGGTAGCTTGCAGAAGGAGAGGACAGTCAACCATTTCTCAGAGCAGGAAAAACACAAAACAAAACAAAACAAAGGTCACTTTCACATTAAAATATACACTGAAATATACCTACAATGGACTACTATTCAGCCTTAAGGATTGGCATTCTGACACTTATAACAATATGGATGAACCCTGAAGACATTATGTTCAATGACTAAGCCAGAGACACAAAGGACAAATACTGCGTGATTTCACATATAGGAGGTATGTTGAGGAATGAAATTCACAGCGACAGAAAGCAGAACAGTAGTTACCAGGAGCTGGGGAGCAGGGGGAATGGGGAGCTACTGCAGAATGGGAACAGAGTTTTAGTTGGAGGACATGAGAAAGTTCTGGAAGGTGGATGTTGAGGTCGGTTGGAAACTAATGTAAATGTACTCAATGCATTTAAAAATGGTTACAATGGTATTATATTTTAGCACATTTTTTAAAAAATAAAGTACACTAAAGGTAAAGCACAAAGTGACACAAGTTACAGGCATGTGCTGGGAATCCGGGCACAGGTCTCCTGACAGGCGCTGGACCAAAGGCAGATGCTGGCTTGCACGCGCCCACTACTCCCTTCCAGGTCAAGGAGGCGCCAAGAACATTTCTGACCTATTCGATGACCAATACACTAAGGGTCCTTCAACAATGATCTGACAAATAAGTAATATACTTAGATATTTAGTGTGTAAAATCTGAAACGGCATGGGGTGCAGAACACTGTTCTTGAGAGCTGCAGGGGTCCAAGCCCCACTGGGCTCGTTCACAGAGGGCAGAACCCCAGCTGAGGAGAAGGGGGGCTAGCATAATTCCACTTGTCCAGAGAGCGTGCACAAGGCTTCTGCCAACTCCAGTCATTCAATACTCACTATTTGATGGTTTTAACATGAACAGAAAGCAAGGAAATACTGAATCATCAGATATGAGAATGTTTTATGAGTCTAAAAATCCAGATGGTAGACCAGTAAATGTATAATATTACTGTTGATACCTCATAGATTATAGCCTTTCCACAGCTATGCTTGAACGATTGGAAAGGGCTTTGAATAAAATAATTTCTGGCCTTCCTTGTCCTCAGAAAAGCATCTTCATAAGAAGGAGAGGACAGTCAACCACCACCTCACAAAACTAATTTGTACGGAAACTTAAGAAAAATCCAGCAACCTGCCTCCCCAGCATCTCCACTGTTTGTGAGAGATGTAGGTTATCTGGTACCCAGGACCTTCACTAGAGTCTCAGAGCTGGTCCCCCGTGCATTTGCTGACTGATGAGGGGTTGGGGGATGGATGTTGCTAAGATTAGACATGTTCTCAAGAGCTTTCTCCATGTGCAGGGATCTCCAGGAAAACAGTCTGTACTCAAAGACCGAATAGCACAGGAAGGTTATGACATGGAAGTTGAAGATACATTCTACTCTACTTGAAAGGATGAAAGATAAACGCACACTTATGAGTCATTTTAACATCTGATAAAAAACAAATGATAGCAAAGTTTGGTGCCCCTCAGAGTCACGTGGGGTGCTTGTTAAAAATGAAGGTCCCCCTACCCCAGATAAGGATATGCTCCCAAAAGTAAGAAATCATGAGTATAAGCCATTTAAGATGACGTCTGGGAAGAAGCAGGAAAATAAAACCAAATGGATGAGTTTAATGAAGGAAGGCTTCCTGGAGGAGGTGATGGTGAGCCTACTGGGGAATGGAGGAAAGGATGGGTAGGAAGAAAGGGTCATGTGAGTGTGACAGATTGGAGGAGAGCAATGCTTTACTAAAGAAGGTGTGAGCTGGAACAGGGGTCACATTCAGGAGAAATGGGAGAGGCCAGGCCATGCAAAAGTGGGAAGGGCAGGTATCTACCAGAACACGGAGATTCACCTGCTATGAAGAAAATGAAACCCAGTACTGAAGTCCAAACAGAAGAAGGAATTTCGGATTCTCTCATGCCTTGACATCACACTCAAACAGTGTACTGTATGGATTTTAGGCAGCGAGAAAAGTTTTCAGGAGCATAGATGTACTAGCCCAGTCGCTTTCTCTATATGGCTTGCATGCCTCTTATCCTTAAACAGGATGGCAGGCAGCAAAATAAAAAAGCTTTAAAAGGGCAGCCTCTTTGATAAACTCATTACTGTGATCCCTCCACAGGTCACAGCCCCAGCCACGGCTGGCCACATCGCTGCTGGGCTTTGGTCTCTGTCACCAGACACGACTGGCTGACCAGCACATCAGACACCCGAAGCCAGTGAGACAGACTGACTGCCCGGGATGTAAGTTACAGGGCAGTTCAGTGTTAAGAGTAAGATGTCATCTGAAAGCTGATATTTCTCGTTATCTGCCTGGAATTTCCAGTTAGATGCTCAGCCACGGACCTGAACCCAATATGCAAAAGACGAATGTCAGAGATTTTGCCCCTCCCTCCTCGCTCCTTGCCCCAGACCTCTTCTTGCAGAAGCTGTTCCTTCCTACCCAACAGGATTCACCGAGCAACTACCAGAGGTCAGGAACCCAGGGGGACTGGAACACTGAAAGGACTGCCCGCCCCCGAGGAGTTCACAGTCTAGTTGAAGAGACTGACTAAAGGATGCAGAACTGGTTTTGACCCCTTCGGTCCTCTTATACCTTGTTCTCCCTGAGCCTTTTGAAGTTTCCCTACCTCTTCTGTTATTCCTGTCAAGTGCATCTGTTTGTCTTCCCCATACACAATCGGTTCTTCCCGGGAATCATGAGAGACTGTGCCCTCCAGCCCCAGAACGACCAAGGGCCCAGCAGCGCGGGGCAAACAGTCAGGACAACCGCAAGTCCCCACTTCCCAGAACAGAGAACACGCCGTGCTTCCTTCACATTCGGACCTTCAAACACCCAGCGACAGCAGCAGAGGCATTTTAACTGTGGACAATGTGGAAGTTAAGTATGTAAACTGTGGAGTCCTAGTCATGTAAATCATGTAACGTTTTACACTCATATTGATCTGGAGTCAAGCAGTCATCATTGCTCCATTGTAGCTAATCACTCATTAAAGTAATTATGGAATCATCAAAACAACTGATGAAAACCATATAATTCATGGGAGTCTGTGACCCTTCCCCTTAAAAAGGCAGCTCTTTTAACTTCCCAGGAACAGGCACTATACCTTTAAACCAAATCATTGCTTATCAGTAAAGTTTTATATACATATATATATATATTTATATTTATATTTATATTTATATTTATATTTATATTTATATTTAAAAACAAAACTGGAAAACTCAGTGCCCACCTAATAGAATCCTAACTTCCTCATTCCAGACACCTCGAAGTAAAAAATTCAAGCAATAGTTTTGGAATTTACAAAGCGGTAGACTTTGTGTCTTCTCATTCCGGGACTCCAAGTTTATTCTAACAAGAAGTCTCGTCCATCCCCTGACGTCTTTGTGATGCAGAAAGAAAATGTACCCCGCCTCCAGAGAGTTCTCTGTTCTTTCCTGTCCTGCACACAATATTTTTCTCTTTATAATTCAACGTGCAGCAATGTTCCCTCCAGCCAACATACTTTGCACAGAGTTTCAGGAGTTTTCTAAGGTCCTAGGGGAGCTCGGCACCGAGCTAACAAATTCCTTTTTGTACAGGTCAAAGGTACATGTGTTAAGAACCAGTACCCCAAGTTACAGCCCATGCCATGGGGTGCCATTAGCCAAGCTGGTCAAGGAAGATGGAAACAGATATTTAAAACAAACAAAAAAAGGATTTCTTTAACAGGAGGGGTAAGACCCACCCTTTCCCTGAATGATAAGTAGCCGACAGGAGTCAATCAAAGGAAGACAATGAGGTGAAAACAGGGCCCAGCAGGAGGGCACCTGTCCACTCCCCTAGGGTCCACCCTAACCCTGGGGATGGGGGGGCTGTCTGGTGGCAAAAAGAATTGGATAGCTTTGCTGCTAGGAGATTTCTGGGGTAAGAGGAGAGCCTCACGGTGACCTGGCACTTGGAAGGAGCTGCACTTGCTCTTTCCATCTCAGTAGGCTGTCCAGAGCCTGCACCAGAAATGAAGAAGAAATCACTTAGACAAGGGGGTGCCAGGGTAGCTTAGTCAGTCGGGCAGCCAGCTCTTGATCTCAACTCAGGTCAGGTCTCAGGGTCCTATGTCGAGCCCTATGTCAGCCTCCATGGTCGGCAGAAGTCTGAAATTCTCTCTCCCTCTGTCCCTGCACACTAATAAATAAATAAATCTTGGAAGGGAGGGAGGGAGGAGGGAATCACTTAGAGAAGTGACATGAACTTGAAGTGTCCCCGTGCCATGGAATTAATTCAGGCTCCTTCTCCGTGTGTTCTGTGTCTCACGTGCGGCTTTGATTCATGAGCCATGACTGATCATTGCAAGAATTTGAGAAGTCCAAACAAAAATTTTGGTCCAGAGAAGTGCCATCCTCCCTAGTTTCCAGCCACTGCATCAATTTTGAAAAAACACAGACAAGAAAAGAGGAATTCTGCCTTAAAGACTCACTCGCGAAGATATTTCCCTCAGATGCAAGGTTTTTGGCTATTAACCACCAACACCGAGGAGACCTTATTGCTGAAGAGAACAATAAAGCAGATGCCATAATGTAATGAATGTAATTTCAGAAGAGAAGTTTAGGGGTGCCTGGGTGGCTCAATGGGTTAAAGCCTCTGCCTTCGGCTCAGGTCATGATCTCAGGGTCCTGGAATCAAGCCCCACATCAGGCTCTCTGCTCAGCGGGGAGCCTGCTTCCTCCTCTCTCTCTGCCTGCCTCTCTGACTTCTTGTGATCTCTGTCTGTCAAGTAAATAAATAAAATCTTCAAAAAAGAAAAAAAGAAGAAGAAGAGAAGTTTAAAATGGAGAGGTCATTTTAGAGAAAACAATGGAAGTGACTTGCCCAAGGTCACTTAGCCCATCCATGACAGCCTTTGAGCCTGGGTCCCCTGGCTCCTGGACTCTGTTCTCTCCACTGTCCCACCTTGCCATCTGGTGACATTTCCTCCCTACCACACACAGGACCTCACCACCAGCAAGACTCTACTAGAAAACCCAATGAAGATACCAAGAGTCTCCAAAATAGCTTGGGTTAACAGGAAACCAACATTTCCTGATTGAGTCCACACTCCACAGAGTAAGTCCTAACACAGTACAAGCTACACAGTGAGTAAAACCCTAGCAAAAGGAGATCCTTTGGGAAGCCACCTCCTGTTTTCCACCCATAGCATAAAGTATGTCTGCCAAGGACAGTGTATATTCCTGTCATCACAGTGGACTAGAATTAATTGAGCAGTACTAGGCCATGTCTCCAGGGTCTGGGCTCTCTGGCTCCTTGCAGAACACCAGCCCGCTGCCCCCAGCTCTGCCAGCCTGTCCCCAGACGCCAGCCCTCTTGGCCCGCCAGCCTACCTAATAAGGCAACATGCAAGTTGACTGGCTGGCTTGTAGGTCACGCACTGTTTACTGTGCAAACTCTGGGCTCACAAGCAAAAGGAGCGCCTACCTTTTGGCAGACAAAGGGTTACCCTTTGCCAAAACCTCTTAAAAGGCAGCACTGTTGGGCCATTTACATAATAATACATACTGGTCTGCAAACCCGGACTCTAAAACCCTGGGTGGCTGCTGAGTTAAAGGACCTTACCTCCAGCAGGCTGGAGTAGTTAGGCTTCAGGGGAAACGTCCCTGCCTTGGCCTCCCCCAGTCCCCCTTCCCACATCCCTCAGAGAACTCACACTCAATCTTCGGAGCAACTTATTCAGCGTGCATCCTGACTCCCTGAGGCGCCCATCTTCAAAAATAGCCACCAACGGTCTCCAAATAGATGGCATGTCCTGGGTACTTAAAAGGGAGTCACCGGGTCAAGTGCGGGAAGGGTCCTTAGCTTTCCACAAAATATGCGCCGGCAAAAACCAAACTTCTATCTTTTCAAATAAGGAGGCTGCGCTGTGGGCCAGACCGTGCCTGAACACAAACACCCATTATTTTTCCTGCTGTTAAGGTCTGGGCTCACACTCTTCCCACCCCCGGCTCCCGACCCGGCTCCCGAGACTTCTCCGCTACATATAAGGGCAAGGATACACCCGTGATGAACTGCGGCCCGTTCATCACGGCACAAATTTCCTTCAGCTCTTTGCCATCAGTCTCGGCGTCCTTCAGAAGCCATCCGGCCCCCGGTCCACCAAACTGGGTACGTCCCAGCGGAACTCGGAGCACTATATCAAGTCTCGGCGGCCGAGCTGTTGGCGAGAGGCTGACCTGGAGCAAGGCCAGGAAGGGTCAGGGAGCACGAGAGGGCCAACCCTGAGGAAGGCATTCAGCAAGAGTGTCAGTCGCCTGTGAAGTCCAGTACACAGCCCAAATCTGTACTTACGGCCAATGGAAACCAATCTGGAGGCCCCGTCCGTCCCTCTTCCCTCCCCCCGTGCTAGCACCCAGTGCTGACTTTTTTGTGTAAACACAGGCTTCCTTCAGAATCTCTCAGAGCCCTAACAGCTACCATGAAGCAGTCTTCCTTTCTTCTCAGAGGAAAGGAGTTTAGAGGATCTGAAACAACTGTCAGGAAAAACAGATGCCTACGCTTTGCTGATAGGTTGGGGAATCCAGAGTTTACCTATTCAGTCCCTAGGGGAATCTCCCAAGAGGCATTCAGAAATTCCTGTCTAGATATTCATAACAGAGAGAACAAGGGATGTGGGACCCTCAAAACCAAAAGCTTGTCCTTTAGCTTCGTGGAAAGCTGCCTTGGAAAACTGAGTTTAAAAAACAAACACCTGCTCCTTCACACCAACCCCCATATTGTCCTAACAGGGCTTTGCACTCGCAGCTTCAACCCTACAGGAATGGGCTTGCTCTCTCCTTTATGGCCTCTAAATTAGGCAAAGCAGGAGAGGAACCACAGGGGTGTGGGGTGGGCAAGGTGGGGGGTGGGGGTGGGCAGAGTCCCAGAGGGCGGTGGGGAGGAGTATGGAGCTGCTCTGGGTCCCTGTGGCCCCTCAGCAGGCAGGGGGAGTTCCCAGGCCCTCCCTGGCAGGCACCCACCAGCCTGGCTGGCTTCTGTGTTTATTTTACTCCCAAACAGCTAATTTCCCATTGTTCAAGGCCAAGTTAGAGAGCACTGAAGCATTATTATTCCCCTTTCTCCAACGGCCAGCCAGCTCCAGGTGGCTGTTTGATTCCTAATTAGCAGGGCCAGGGAGCCTAGGCCAGGAAAAGGAGAGAAGACCCAGAGCTCCTGGCTACCAACCCCAGCCAGAGCAACCAGGATCGCCTGAGCAGGAGGAGGAGGCAGCAGCTGCCAAAGGGAAGGAAAGGCCTGGCATCACATGGTGACCTGGATCTACCTTGGAATTCCTATGTGGCCAAACCTCAGGATTCTAGAGACTGAAGACAGGAAAAAGAAGAATAAGTTCATTTCTCCAATAATCGTCAGTGACTACTGAGCTAATATTAAATTTCTTCTAATTAAATGTTGTTTAAAAAAAAAAAAAAAAAGTTCTCTCTTTCAGTCCCTGTGACTCTCTCCTTAACAATAAAGATAGAGCTGTGCTCACCCTCCCACTGGCATTTCCATCTTAAGCAAGGTTGTCCAACAGGTTTCCAGGACAAGAGATGTATTCATGGACCTGATCATAGCAAACCAGCAGCTGCCCATCAGTCTGAAGGTATATGCATGTCGTCAACATCCAGTCAGCAGAGCTAGACCCACTCCACTGTCCCCCTGAAATCAGAACTCTGCCATCTACATGCGAACAGTGGGTCTTATCAGATCTTTGCCTGTTCCAAAGAGGAGTGTTCTCTTTAATATGTACATTCTACCTTTTTTGGCTATTTGGCCTTAGAAGCTATTGGACTGGGTGGCAGAAAGTGACTTTAATGGTATTAAGGACTAAATCTTCATTTGCTACCTATTTATAGAATCCTTTGTTTTTAAGCATGTTGTCAGGCTAATTTTATGGATATATTTTTAACCCGGACACATGCTTACCCTGTGTTAAGCTTAAAATATGCTGATACAGCTTGAAACTGCCTCCTGTAATACTGATTTAACTTAGTTCCAGCTCTCCACGTCTAAAGGGTATTAGCTTAAGAACCCACCTTTTCTTTCAAAAAGAATTAAAAACGCCAACCCTAAACTGCACTATGTCGTCCCCTAGTGGCAGAAAGGAGTTGATGCATCTTCCAAAGTGGATTTTAGGAACACCTTCTTAAACGGAAAGCCTGAAGTCAGGACCTTTGTGCTTAGGCAGATAGCTTTAGTATCTCTGAGATATATACAGGAGCCGAAATGCCAGCAAATGACTGCATTCATTTACTCCACAAATATGCACTACATGCCCCTGTCCTGGGACTTGGGAAACAGAATCAGTAAAGGTGTAAGAAAAAATTCCATTCCGGTAATCAACGACCAAGTATAATGTAATGTCCCACATGCCCAGTGGCCTTTAAACGTATGTCACAGGGGTTAAGTATAGATACTCTGGAAGCAGGAGTGATTTTGTATTGTTGGTCTCGCTCCTCAACACCTTGTCTGTCACTGTCCCCTCCCTTTCCCTTCCTCTGGGCAGACCCCGGAGCTGGCTGCCAGTGCCCCCAGCAAGCAATCCACTAAATAAAGTGACCCATGAAATCCAAACTAATGAGATTTTTAGTATCAGCTACATAAAAGGGCTTTGGTGGTTTTCAACCCTCCGTATTCTGAACTAAAATACCAAGAGTTATCAAAGTCGGGCAGTCTCATAAAAAAGGAACAGGTCTCTCTTTAGCCATATACACTGACGCAAGAACACACCACGATACTATATTCTTTCGTGTATAAACATTACAGTGCTGTGAACGTTTTATTCAGAAGCTCACATCTGACGACGCCATCATAAATTCCACAGCCATAGAACGCTATTGTCTTACACTCCCGTTCCCCATCTGTTTTCAAGGCTGGCAGTGGTGCAACCGGGATCATTCCTGTGTGAGTCCTTACGGGACGTCAGGTGCTAGAAGCACCAGGCAGCACACGGCCCCATGACGCCAGCTCGGAGCACCAGCCTCAGCTGCGGGATGCTCCGTGCCCAGCGGGGCTCTGACCCACCCCTCTTGGGGAAGCCCAAGTGCCCTGGGTGGTTGCTGTCTGCTCTGGGCTCAGACCAAGGAAGGACAGCGGTTGGGATCGTTCACAAGACAAAGGACAAGAGCGCCTCTCGGGAGAACATTTCAGGAGCACAAACACAAAAACTGAACACACGCAGGTTCTCATTTCTGCTTAAAACGGCACCTCGCCTGCCCAGCTGCTGTCCAGTCTCTTGCTGCTGAGATTTCTCCACTCCAAGGTGAGTGCTCCATGAGGGAGACTTAAATGACCGCAGCCACAGGTGTCCATTAGTTATGGAGGAAAGGGGAGGCAGCACATTACAACGCGTATTGTGTGATCCAAACACACAACACACACAAACAACTTCTGTTAAAATATGCGAAGTGAGCTTTGTGAGGGGAAAGGTTAAATTGGAAAAGAAAGCCTCACTGATTTTTAAGCAGAATCAGTGGGACTGGTCGCTGTTAAGTATAAAGAAAACTCAAATAATTTCCCCCACATGTTTCTATCCACTCCTGTTCCACCTCATTTTTTAGAGCCAGAGAAAGGGCGGTGGCGATATGTTTAATTTCAAAAGTCACCAACAATGGTGCCCCAGGCTGAACACAACTCAGAGGTCATGGCCCTAATATCTGGCTTACTCTTAAAACTTTTGACAGCAGTCTTGTTAATATTTGGAGAGTTAGAGGGCACCTGTGAAAAGAAGAAGGGGTCTATAATTTTACACCCAAACTGTACAGTCATGTTTTATTAAAATTCATACAATGTTTTATATAAATTTCACACTACTTTCATAGTGCAAACAAGACACAAATTGTCCCAGAGTCCTTTGCAGACTCCGACAGGAGCAGACCTTTGGAAGTAAGTGGGTAAGTGCCTGAAGCTTGCCCTAAAACCTTCACATGAAGGATAGAAGAATATTCTCGTAAGGATATAAGCCAGTGTCCCTGAAGTTCCCAGAATACTGCAGCTGGGAACTAGAAGGGGCCAATTCTCATTCTCCATCTGTTGTCCAGGAAGATTCTAAGCCAAGGGACCTGGTTAGCTTTCCATCAGACTCGGGTCCTCAGAAACCAGGTCATTTTCACTAAACTCTGGCCAGGTTGGTTATCAAAATCCAAAAATGTCAAAATACCTGCTACTCCTGACTTGCCTTCTCCTCCATTATCGCACACAGGAATTCACAGTGCTTGGGCAGTTTACCTCTAGCCCACACCCTCTAAGGAAAAGAATGATATTATTATAGAAGTCCCCAAATTAGCAATATACTTTATAATTACAAAAACAGATTTTCTATAATTATAAATATACATAATATAGCATATTTTGAACGTGTCAGATTTTATTAAGAAAATTTAACACTATATACATATTAAGCTATAGTCAATACACAAATCTCATAATTTTTTTTAAAAATGCAGCTTTGTTTTTTCAAGATTTTGGTTTTCATTTGAGATAGTGCAAGAGAGAACACAAGTTGGGGGTAAAGGACAAACTCCCCACTAAGCTGGGAGCCCAGTGTGGGGCTCACTCGATCCCAGGACCCTGAGATCATAAGCTGAGTTGAAGGCAGAGCCCCACAGGCACCCCAAGACAGTATGTTGTTAAATGTACAGACTCCCAACTCCTATTTTTGGAGATTCAATAAGCCCTTTTATTCTATTCACCCAGTTCTAAAGAGTTTGTCTGATTCCCGAGCCCTTGACAAGATGCCCAGAAGCTTCCAGAAGGTTAAGAATGCTAAGAAAGAGAGGAGGAAGAGCTGGTCTGGGGGTGAAGGACTCCTTAGGGGGTGGAGGACATATACTTAGGTCTGCCTTTGCTACCTGACATCTGTTAAGCGGGGAAGCAAAAGTCCAAGCTAGATTGGCCTCCTTCATAGAATTCGGGGTTCTTGCAGATGGGTCCCTGGAAGCGGCCACCTCTGTGTTTCCAGGATGGCACAGGTGTGCACAGCCACCTTGGGGAGCAGCAAAAGGAGGTTCACCTGGAGAGCTGTGTTCCCAGCAAGCCTGCCAAAGCCCAGGTGCAGGGCCCCACGGGACACAGCGTGGAGAGCGCACCTGGATTCCAGCCCTGTGCACACTGGGGGAGAAGTGTCCTGACAGCAACCACACTTTTTACATTGGGTCAGCTCTTTGGTTGAGTAGCTAAGAAAAGTCATTTCATTCATCCTGCTAATTCGTTTCTTGACAGGAAAAGAACTAATAAGATAAACACAGAACAAAACACACTTTGGGCAGGCAAATCTTTTAAACCCAGTTTGCAAGACATAAATATGTATTATAGGGAAGAAGTCTACAGCTCATCCTTGTTCTTGATTTCTACCTGTTTCTACCCCACGGGCTGGCTCCACACCTACTGTCACACACTTTCTTCAAATGCCCTCTTGCCCATGATCATGCTTTATTTTCTGTGGCCCACGCCACGCACCCAGGGGAACCAGGCCACCAGTCATGGCGCATAGAGGAAGCAACCCGTTCAGGAAGCTGTCCTCACCCCACTGGGGTTTGTGGCCTCTGGGGGAAGAGCTGCTGTCCTTCTAGCCTCTGGGCTCCTCACTCCCCAGGCCGGGCTCCGAGACCATTCCAGAATCTCTTTCCTGCAGTGGTGCCTTCCCTGGTTCTCACATCTGAGAACACTGTGCCCCATGCCCCTTCCCCTTGGGGGACCTCCCCATCCAGTGAGAGCTCGGCTGTGCCAGGCAGACCCAGGTTTGGGAAATGATGCCCATAATTAGTGAGGCATGGGGTATACAGCCCACAAGGCATCCAGCCAGAGGGGTCAGACTACCCTCTGTTGCACTCTCCCCTTTCCTGCCCTCTTACTGTGCAGACCAAGTTCTGGCCCAGTGCCAGGTATAGGCAGAAGTTTTCCAAACCAAACATGAATCAACACTAGGTCTTTCCAGATCTACAGTCCTTAATGGCATACAACATGCTTTCAGTATCTCATTTAATCTTTACTTCACAAACACAGACATTGTAGAAGTGTTTTATAACCTATAAAGCAATTTAGGCAACGTGGCATCACGGGTTCCTGCTGGCATGCAGGGGAGAATCCCAGTCCCGGTCTCACAGATGAGGAAACTGACCTCCAACGGGGCTAAAGCAGAGTTAGGGAGCGGTGGGGAAAGCACACAGTTAACCTGTGGGTCCCTTACAAGGGTGTGAGACCTAGGAAGGGCTCTCTGTCAGAAAGCTACACAAAGCCCTGGATTCCTGCTGGAGGCTTTGAAGGCGAATGTGATCATCCTAAACCACAAATTCAAGTGCACAGTCCTGGCTGATCCCAGTTCTGGCTCCCTTTCCCTCCCTCCTTCTCTGCTCTCTAATTTCAGTGGAGACTTGCAGATATTATGAAAAGGATTATCCCGTGTTGTAAAACTCAGCAGCAACTACCTCTCGGGTGAGCTACAGGAGATGTGTGTCTGGGGCTATTGGGAGAAGTGCCTCCATTTCTTCTTACGAATCATGTAAAAAGCCTGTTAGGTTTTATTCAAAACTACTCTTCTTAAGTCTTGGCGATCCTGGCTATTCTGGACTCTGCCTAAGCGTGAAGAGTGAGGAAGAAAAGATTCAAACAAGATTCTCGCTACATTCTTCGGGTGACAGATTTGGAACATGAGCTAATGCATAGACCAGCCCAGCCAAAGCGGAACAAAAACAATGCTATCTACAGCTGCCCTGGGGCATCTTTCTGAGCACCAAAGAGCCTCTCCCCACTCCCTCCAGGGGCAGCTCCAATCTTTTTTTTTTTTTTTTTTTTTTAACTGATGCAAGGGTGTGGATAATCTTTGTAAGCCAATATATCATTTGGTTTAGCTTTAGAAATATTTGATCATGCTGATTTGGCAAAGAAAAAAAAGCGCTCTCTAGCATAACAGTTCATCTCTGTAGTAACTAGTTTGAGCAAGTCAGTAACTAGTTTGAGACGGGGACAGAAGGCCAGTCTCAGGGGGAATGAGAGGCTGATCCTGACCCTGGGGCTTAATACTGGACTCCTGAGCCGGACTTTGGCCTTCAGGCAAATTCACAGGCTAACAGCTACTGCTTCCTGTGGCCTGGAAAATTTAGCACAGGTTCTTGAGTCACGAGACACTTTTTCTTTAATATTTTTCTCCAGTTTTTGTCTGCTCTTTCTCATATGTTTTAAAGTTTTTTTTTTGTAGTCTTCCAGTGGGAAGCACAAAAACCAGAATCAATTCCTAGATGGTCACATAAACCAGATCTGGGCTCCTCATGAGCTGCGAGAACCAAAGCCGATGGGGCAAATGCAATTTACAGAAAACATGAACAATGCCCGTGAGGCTACGTATATTAACTAGAGTTTTGCCCTAGTCTGTGTGGTTCGCTATTCCAAATGCCAATCCTTCCGAACGGACAACATGCACATAGAGAGATAGTATCATGTCCATGTAGCCCACTAACAAATGGAGAAAATACACTACAAGTAGCAAAGAAAAAGATGCCCTAGTATTTAGCACTTTGGGCGAGATAAGATTACAAAAAATCTAATGGGATTCTCATCTTTAGTTATATATGACACAGACTGGGAATTTGGAGGCCAAGTTCACTGGGGACCTTGCAGTAGAATTAGTCATCTTTAGGGTTGGAAAGGGCTTTGGAAATCCTCTGGTTTAGCAGTTTTCCGTTGTAGTCAAGTGTCAGCCTCTCTCAAGGAGCCTGAAACCCTCTCTGTGCCCCAGCCATACCCCAGACCATGGGAACCAGGATCCAACTCCCATCCTAGGGGATCTTGCAAGAGCTTCCCCAGAGTGAGGATTCAGGAGGCAGTCCGAGGCGAGAACCACAGCTCTCTGCACCTTCCCACCTGAAGAAGGAACACGCAGATGGGCCAAGCTGGCGGCAGCAGCAGAAAGGCAAGACTGTGAGAACTCAGCTGTTTCTTTCCTAAACACGTGGCAAAGTGGTGTATTTAAATAACCGTTACCAGAGAACATGTAATTCAAACGTTACCAGTCCCTGACCTTGGGGCAGAAAGGATTCCACTCAAACTCACGGAATAGAATCGGGATAAAAAGTCGGCCAAGAAAGTTCTCAGTGAACCAGGGAAAGGAGGAAAGGAGACAAGAAAGGTCATTGTCACTAAAGTCCCTCTGTTGCATAGAGAGCCCGCTCAAGGCTCCATGCTAGGGGATCCCTTTGGTAGGAGAAGGTAGTTAGAAGGACGGCGGGACCCAAGCTATATTGGTAGATACTATGATTAAGTGACAGTTCACTTCTACCATTCGCAGGGCAAGCAGCGCCTGTCTAGAAATCAGATACAACCACGGGACTCAGGCACTCCCCCCATACACCCTCCAGCGTTCTTTCTTCAAAACCCTCTTTCCTGGCTTCCAAAGCTCTTGGTCATTCATCTCCATTATTCATGTGCTAACTTGAAAGTTTTATATTCTGTAGTGCTTCTCATCCTCTGTATCTCTGAAACATGTTACTACAATTATACCAGTTTGTCATCCAAGGAAAACAGCTCACAATACCAGCGTAAACAAGTTTCCAGAGAAAAGACAGTAAAAAAAAAAAAAAAAAAACCGGAGTTTTAACTGTTCACTTTGTTTTCCAAAATACCACACGCCATGTTTTAATCTAAAAACACATTCGCTCATCAAATTCACTGAAGCCCAGACTTAGAGCTGAAAAGGATGATGAAGATAGAAACGTCCTCTTTCACTTGAGAGAAAGATGCTTCCTAATCGGTACCCGGGAGCACTTCGATCTAATGTATTTCTCTGAAAGAGGAAATGTGTTCAGGCGGGTGAACTATGCCCCCTTCAGCCCAGCGCCCCGCAACATCGGGCCCCAGTTTCGGGAGCGGTGAAGCCCGAGGTACCAGCTACAGCTAAATCATGCAGGTCTTACCTAGGCCCATTTCAGGATCGAACTGTGGCTTTCAGCTCTGATACCCTCGCAGACAACTAATGACCGGCCCTAGACTATACTTAACACAAACGGCTGCCCAGAGATCAGTGGCCGGGGCTCTTCAGAGAGACGCGAGTTCAAACCCCAGCACTGGGTTTTTTAGCTCTGTGGCTCTGAGGCCAATTATGCCCCACTTAATAAAATTTAAAAAATAATAATAAAATAAAATAGTCAGCCAAAAACAAAATGGAGGTTAGAAGATCATTCTAAGTCTGAGGAGACTCCCATCTATAATAAAGCTCTCTGCTCCAGCAGGTTTTTGTTTGTTTATTTGTTTTAAGATTTTATTCCTTTATTTGAGAGAGAGGGAGTGAGAAAGCACAAGCAGAGGGAGCAGCAGAGGGAGAGGGAGAAGCAGGCTCTGCACTGAGCAAGGAACTTGACACAGAGCTCAATCCCAGGACCCGAACCCCGAGATTGTGACCTGAGCCAAAGACAGACCCTTAACCAACTGAGCCCCCCAGGCGCCCCTCAAGCAGGCTTCTATAGATTCCACTCATTGGCCCATCACCTGCGGGTCCCCACCACACCCACTCCCCTCTTGCTTTTGCTCTCCGTCTGTTCATCTGCCTGGCACCCCCTCCCAGCACACATACACACAGATCCCTTCCGAACTCATCACCTGACTGTTCTGCGCTCTTGGATCATCCTCCAGTTTTGCTCTCCTGACTGTTTCTCTTTTGACCAGTCTGCTGCCTGCTAGGATCCCTGTAAATTCCCCTTCGATCAAATCACTGCGTGTTCACTATCTTTGTGGGCGATTGGGTAGCGTTCTTTCAAAACACCACGCCCTGGGTGATTAGGTTATATTTCGATCTTTTTGCTATTAGCCAACCTAAACCAGTATCCATGCCAATGCGGTTTGACTCTTTTGCAGTAATTCACAGGCAAGAAGAATGTGTTGGGATGTTTCATGAAGTGCCCCCTGCTGTGGTCCATCTTTCAGTCACTGGCCTGCCTGTCCCCCCACACCCTCCGCTCGCTGCCCCGGGGCAGGCACGTTCTGGGCTCCACAAGCCAGAAAGACTATACTCTCCCACCAAGGGGCTGGTGCAACGTAAGTGCTCCCCAGCAGAAAGATTTTTGGAAGAACTCACAAACGTCTCCATTCAGAATACAATATAAATGTGTGTTGGCTCCTAACTCCTGAGCAAATACCTGTACACTGTGTGAACTTGTGAACTGTGCTTTTCATGGCTTTGCAATGTCATGTTTAAAGTTGAAAACTGTCAAGTTCAAAAGACGACTAAATCTAATGTTAAAAAAGAAAGAGGGGAGAAATACAAAAAACCTCTTTAAAATCATTCCATCCCCACTAAGATGATGAGGAAGGACTTCTGAAGCCCTGGAGGCTCAGAGCTCCTTCTTCCCCTCCACGGATGCACCCTCTGTTTTTGGAGTTAAATGAAAGCAAGTGTGGAACAGGACACAGCTGATGCCCTGAAGAGCACTTGGTCCCAGGTGAGGGCGTAATGCTGGGAGCCCCACAAACTCATCCTCTTACCCAATACACACAGTGGAAATGCAAAGAATCCTTCTTTCTTCCTTTAAAGAACCTAAGAGTGGAGGAGACAAGTGAGCACTTCTGCTTCCTGAAAGACATTTGAAACATAGCAATTTATCCTTCACAGAAAGAGTTCTGTGGTACACGGTGTGAAGCAAACATGCAGCTTTTAGAACAAAAAAAAGGGGGGGGGGCACCTGGGTAGCTCAGGGGGTTAAGCCTCTGTCTTCAGCTCAGGTCATGATCTCAGGTCCTGGGATCGAGACCCACATCACGCTCTCTGCTCAGCGGGGAGCCTGCTTAACTTCCTCTCTCTGCCTGCCTCTCTGCCTACTTGTGATCTCTCTGTCAAATAAATAAAATCTTAACAAAAAAAAAAAAGAACAAAAACATGAGGGACACCAGGGTGGCTCAGTCAGTTGGGCGCCCAACTCTTAGATTTTGGCTCGGGTCATGATCTCAGGGTCACGGGATGAACCCCACCAGGCTCTGTGCTGAGCGTGGAGCTTGCTTAAGATTCTCTCTCTTCCTCACATGCACACCAACCCCCCCACCACTTGCATGCTCTAAAAAATAATAATAAAGTAAAAATTGACAAAAAAGAAAAGAAAAATCATCCAGCAAGCAAATGCTTGAAATCCCAAACACAAGTAAAGCAGCTCTGGCTCCAGACTAAAAACATAATTTATGGCTAGACAGTTCATGTAATTTCTTCACCTGTAGGTTTGAAACATACTACATATTCACATTTAATAGTGCAGCTGGCTGGAAAAGGAGGAAGGCAGTGGAATGACAGAGGATGGCCGAAGGGAGCCTTCCTCCTCACCATACTCGAAAGACCTTACTTAATCCAAGTGCCCACCTAAGGCTGCTCAGGCCACATTTTGAACAAAACGTATATTGAAAGGCACATTTAATGGGCACCTGGGGCATATGTTTTCAAATGACCTAACTGTTATTTTTGGATTTTTACTCAATGCATATAAAAATTATACTGCTAATAGACATAATACATAAAGCCAGAACTTGATCTGCGAAGGTGACTTAGGTACTGAGCCCACAATACAGTCTTTTAAGACCCAGCTTACTTGTGTGATTTCTTGATTCATGTGAATCCTCCAAAGTAGGGGAAGGTTCTCAGGGAACCATTCCAGCCCTCTCCCTTGTTTCCTAGTGGCCAGCCATTAATGTTTTGTCTGTCCTTACAGAGTCTCTTTATGCAAGAAAACCTCAATGAATGCCTCTCTTCCCTTTTATAGCCCAATGCGGAGTACCTTGAGTGCTGTTCCCTGGACATCGGTCCCTCCGGGGACACAGACAGCACCTTCCCCCATGGCCCTCATCTGTCACAGGTGCACAGTATTCCTTAATTTATCCCCCAGCCCCCTGGTGACGGGCAAGTTTCTAGTCTGCTATGGGACACAAAGCTACAGTGTACAAAGCTACCATGGGAGTGGTAGGTCTATCTGAAGGTGGCCGCAACGGCCACATTGCTCCCCTCAGTTATGCTGCCACTGTCATTCCCTCCAGCAATGGTTCTCAGCTCCCAGCTCACAATGGACTTCTGGATTCTCCCTCTTCTGAGGCCTCCTGCTCACAGCACATTTTGATTTCCCTTACTCTGAATGCACTGGAGCATTTTTTCACATGTGTAAGATCGATTTAAATGTCCATTCTCTTTTGGGTGTGCAATCCATTTAGATAGTTTGCCAATTTTCCTACAGTGATTTTTGTTTTGTGTTTTGTTTTCTTAGGATTTCTAGAAGTTTACATATTAATATATTAACCATGTATCCTGGGATATGAGTCACAGGTAGTTTTTTAGTTTTTCCTTTCTCTTTCATGGCATTTTTTTTTCCTCCCCCAGTGGGAAAGTGATAGTGTTCTGTAAATACAGTTAATTTTTATCAATCTTTTATTTCATGGGTTCTGCACAGTCAGTCAGCAGGAAATGTCTGCCAAACACAGAGCTCTGAAGAAATTTTTCCTGTTTCATTCTGGTACTTAATTTTTTTTAAATGTACACCTATAGAAAGTAGAGACAATGCTACAAGGAACTCCCCCGTGCCCACCACTAGATTCAATTATAAAGTTTTTGCCATACTTGCTGCTTCTAGTCCTTCTCTCTCTTACAACATTACTTTAAAGCAAACCCAAGATCTCAAATCATTTTACCTCTGTATACTTCAATATGTATTTAAAAATAGCATAGAGGAGTGCCTGGTGACTCAGTTGTTAAGTGTCTGTCTGCCTTCGGCTCAGGTCATGATCCCAGGGTCCTGGGAATGAGCCCTGCATCGGGCTCCCTGCTCAGTGGGGAGCCTGCTTCTCCCTCCCCTACTTCCCCCTGCTTGTTACCTCTCTGTCTCCTTCTGTCAAATAAAGAAAGAAAATCTTTTTAAAAATTAAAAAATTTAGAAAAACAGCATAGATCTTTTTTTTCATAGCTACCATGCTACTGTCATATGTAACAAAATTAACAAGCTATTTGATATCATCTAATACTTGATCGACATTTAATTTTCTCCAGCTGCCTCAATAATGTCTTTATAGAGTTGGTTTGTTAGAATCAGGATGTATTCGTGGTTTAGTTTTTCTTTAAATATGTAGCTATTTAACTATGTGATCTATTAAAAATTTATCCTGGTATATGATACAACTTACTTATTTTTCTACTTGGTTATACAGTTGCCTGAACATTTAGTGGTCTAATTTTCCCCATTAATTTTAAATCACACTTCTCCCCATTTATTTCCATATATATTTTGGACTATTTCTAGACTTCTAATCTGTTCCACTGTTCTGTTTATTCATACTTTAGGACGACCTTTTCATTACTAAGGCTTTACAATGTACTAAGTGCTAGATCTTATTTATTTAGCCACATGAAATTTAGAATCCACTTATCTACTTTTTAAAAAATATTATCAGTGGGTATTTTATTGGTAATGTTAAACTGAGGAAGAATTGATATATTCATGATCTTGAATTTTTCCATTTTAGAACATGAGGTATTCTTTTCTTTTTTCCTTTTTTTTTTTTTTTTTTTTTCAAATTCTTTAGGGACGTTTAACAGGTTTCTACACATAGATTTCACATATTTCATTTTAAATTATTTCTTACTACTTTATCATTTTGTTACTTTAGTAAACGTGGTCTTCTCTTTCCCTAAGTCTTTCAGTAGGCTGTTTGAAGTTTCAGCTTTTAACACTGTCAACTTTCTGCCCCCCACCTCAAAAGATGCGCAGTGGCCCACGTTCACCTGTACCGTGCTCCAGGCCGCATCCCCGAAGCAGAGCTGGGAGCAAGCAAAATCAGACCACAGCCTTCCTGCCCTACCTTCCCACCCCATTCATGCACTAGGCTCAAGGAGCTGGAGATTTGGAACAGCAAGAAGATGTGACAAAGCACACTTTGGGAGCTGTGGAACTCCTGGACTTTTGTCAAGCTTTTATAGAACAAATAATTTGTGACTGTACTGCAAGAGAGGTTTGGATTTCTAAGGAAGATCATAAAAGGCCCTCAGTGATTACGCCTTGCAGCCCAGCAGGACTGGCTCTCTACCGGGAGAGAGACCTGGAGATCGCCAAGGGGAGGACTGCCATCACCTCTGCTGCAAATCCCTCTCTCACTGGGGACACCGTGCTGTGCCCACGTTCCTGCTGACCCTCCTGACCTTCAGCATGATGAACCAGTGAGGACAAAGCAAGCTCAGCGCTACGAAGTGGTGGCAAGCCTCCCCTGCTCTCATTTCCTCCCTGCGGCCCCTAGTGGATGGCAGTGAGTGCTCCCACCGTGTCTCCTCCACTCTGACACATGCCTACGTCCAATCTACCCCTCCGGTGATTCTGCCCACACCACTCTGGCCCCTTTCCTTCTCTTCCTACGGCAGTCAGTGGGCTTCAAGACTTGTATAATCCCAGCTTCTTCACTACCTCATGCCTCCTGCTCCATCCCGAACCCCCTCAAGTTTCCTGTGGCCAAGAAACTCACAGCATCCAGCTGTCCTTCAAGGCTCTCCTTGCCTGAAAGACGTCCATTCATTCCACCTTTGTCTGCCCTTCCCTCCTGCCCACCCACCCCTGTCCTTCCACTTATCAATATCCCAACCATCTCTTACTCCTGTCCAGTCTCCCAGACTCCTTCTTGCTCCTCAACTCCGATATCTGATGACGCGCTCCACCAAACTGTGAATGCCTGTGTGTGAACTCACCTCCGAGCTTCTGGGCTGCCTGGGCTCTGCAGCACCCAAAGCACTGCTTGCTTTTCCCCATTTCCTAGTTGCATCCATGACCAGAGCGATAGACTATTTTAGATTTGCTATGCGCATCGATCTACTCTACTCTGCCCTTTCAACAAGTAACATCTTGGCTTTCTTTTTGCCTTCATGGATAATAGTAATGCTTCTACAACACCCACAACATGCCTGAGAGGAGTGCTGCCTTTTCCTTCCTCAGGTCAGCATCTGCGCTGATTGCAATCTTTACCATTCAAAGGACCCCCCCCCCCCAATGCCTCTCCTAAGTCCCTCTTAATGTAATTCTTGGTTTACTTTTGTTTGATGGGAAGAGACCTGGTTCACAGTCTTGAGCACATTGTGCCTTCAAATTATTGTCCCAAAGCGCTCAGAAGCCCCTCGTTTTAAAAGCCTTCACCGTTTCAAATGCACAGGACCGACCGTGGTACAGGCATGGCCCTGGTTCATCTCAGATAGGAACGACAGCCGGGAGAACCACCCGTAAAGTGACAAGTGGTTTACTCATCCCCAGCTCCTCCCGAGCCAGGACAGGATGTGATAAGTGCCTCTTTTTAGCTCTGGCAGGCGTGTCCCAATGACATATGATGGGGCTCAAATGCCACCCCTTGTTTAAGATAAAAATTGCTTGACATTTTACAACATCCTGGGATATTCTGGAGGGGAATGGGGAACAGACCAATGCCAAAGGTAGAGAAGTTCTTGAATTCAAGAGGCACCCAGGAGGTGGGGCTGACTACTGTTAGATGTGGCTACAAAGCGGACAGGTCCCCAGCTCTGCAGTATCCCACAGCTGTGGGAGAGAAGGATCTCGAAGGAGAGCAACAACCTGGAGAACACCTAGTCTGAATCACCCAGAGCTCAGTGGATTCTTCAAGGTGACTAGAGCCAGCTGGTTCCCTGGGACCCCAATACTGGAGTACCCTTGGTGTTCAAGGTTATGGAAAAAGGGGCCATGCCTGCAACAAGAGAGAGAAAATATATATATATATATATATATATATATATATATATATATATAGAATATATATAATTCCAGACATGAAGCTACAGGAGATACAGAATGCCAGAGTGGGAGGGGTGAGCTGTGGAATGATGTCAAACCCGTTAGCAAAATGTTGCCTTGTTTTTCATAGAAATACTCTATCTGCCCGAGGGGACGGCCCAGATGTTGGTGGGACTCACCTCCCCAGCTATCTCAGGAAATATCAATTCTCAGCCCTATTCCCATTACAAGTAAGAAGAGAATGTGTCTGGACTTGGGAGGCATGTGTGTGCCAGCAGGGCGCTGAGGTCATCCGAGCAAAGGTCCTGGGAATCCGGAGAAACCCGGGCAGTTACAACTGGCCACAGGTTCTTAATGGCCAATGGAAATTTAATCCCCTCATTCTAGTTACTCTCAGGGAAAACTTTTTAGAGTGTTCTGCTGTCCTTTTACCCCTCTTCTAGCTTCTCGGGTGTTGCAAATGACATCAAGTGACAGAATGACTAAGCATTCTTTACATCCACGCATGATGGCAGTGATGGGACTGGCACTGATCTCTACTCTGGGCTGGGCAGAATGATAGCTGAATCATTTACAAACTGATACTCGATCTCCTTACTGTGAGAAATCAGGGTTTCAGAGTAGTGCCGTCTTCCCCTAAGTGTTCTGCCCATGTACACTGCAGTTAACATTAATAAATTATTATTATTATTATTATAAATATTAACAAATGATTTATACTTCAAAGAAATAGCTCTGGAGGCACCTGGAAGGATCAATCAGTTAGGCATCTGCCTTCACCTTAGGTCATGATCTTAGGGTCCTGGGATTGAGGCCTGCATCAGGCTCCCTGCTCGGTGGGGAGCCTGCTTCTCCCTCTCCCTCTGCTGCTTCCACCCGCTCGTGCTCTCTCTCTGGCTCTCTCTCTCACATAAATAAAATATAAAGAAAGAAAAGAAAACAAAATGAAACAGCTCTGGAGCTTCGGATCTGGTAAAAATAAGAGGATATCATGAGTTCTCTTGATCTTAAGTATGATTTTTCTAAGAAATGTTACATTGTTTAAAAAGCATAGAAACTTAGCAAATGTAAATTCGATTTTCAAAATATCCTTAGATCCTCCCAAGTATTCTTTTCCTGGTCACATATGTCCTGACTGTAGAGCTCATTAGAACAATGTCCACAAAGCCCCAGTGAGGGTTAATAATAATAATCTCTGAAACAACACTGCCCCCAGCAAATGTTGCTTTAAAAGGTTTGACAGTTTACATGTATCGGCCCATTTAGTCCTCAGAACAATTCTATGTACTATTATCGTGCCCATTCTACAGATAAGGAAATGGAGACAGAAGTTGAGTTTCCTGCCTGTGTTAACACAAATAGTAACGGACAGTGTTAGAATTTGAACCCATTGAGTCCAGCTCCAGGGTCCCCAGGGAAAGCCTGAAGTCACACACCAAGTTTGAACTTAAATAAGTGAATCAGAGTAGCAAATCCTTTAAGGCAAAAAGACAACGTCTCTGTAAGAAACACAATAATTTTCAATTGCTACTATGAAAATGATATCCCAATGATCTTTCCTCATTTGCTTTAAATTTAATTAAACAGTTTTCTAGACATTTGCTACCTTGTTTTTAAACCTTTTAGAAACATCCTAATTCTCTCAGTTATTTAAAAAAACAAAAACAAAAACAAAAACCCCAAACCTCGCCGGTTTTTAACATAGTTTCCCATCAATACACAAAACAAATTCAACACAGAACTGGATTCATGACAGATTTTACTTCAATTTTATTGGCAGTCCCTTCTGTGTTTAATTACCCATTTCATTAAAAGCTAAAATCTGGTTGCCCCTCACTTGTCACCTGCAGTACAAAAATGGAACTGCTTAAAACAAAACACTTAATTACTTTCCTTCGGGAGAAGGCTTGAATGAATCAGAAGTGTTACAAAGCAAATTTTCACCAAGGAGCTTGGCAGATGAGAAGATCAAACAGGCTTTCAGCTCCTACTGCTTTTGGCTACTTCCTGTGTTTGGGTGTGTCTGTGGGTGTGTCTGGGGGTGTGCCTGGGTGTGTGTGCAAATGTATGTTCCTTCAATTTCTTCATTGCACAACTATTTACTGAACACTGGTTATGTACCAATTACTGGAGCAGTGATGGTTACAAGTCCTAAATATCACACATACCAATATAAGTATCAGTACAAAAATACTTCCGAAATCCTGTTTAGGGGCATGTGGGTGGCTCAGTCAACTAAGCGTCTGCCTTCGCCCCAGGTCATGAGGGGTCCTGGGATCCAGTCCCAAATCAGGGTCCTTGCTCAGTGTGGGGAGCCTGCCTCTCCCTCTGTCTGCCGTTCCCCCTGCTTGTGCTCTCTCTCTCTCTGACAAATAAATAAATAAAATCTTTTTTAAAAAGAAGAAGAAATGAGTAAGGGAGATAAGAAAAAATGCATAAAAATAGTATTTGAAAAAAATCCTGTTTAGATACACTTAAAAATATCTACCACCTTGAAATATCCAATTTTCAGAATAATTAAGAGTTCACCATGCTTCAAACTTCCTCACCTTCATTTCTACAACTCTGAACTGAAGTTGATGCTTTTCCTACACAATTGCAAGAACTCACATAATAGCCCACCTAAATAACATATATGTAAAGAAGACCAAATTTAGTTTTTAAATACTTATCAACTCAAGTTTCTTTCAACATATAACTGAGTGGCTTATGAAATCATTGCTCCTAGAGAAAATTCTATTTCTAGCTTTGGGATAAAAACCTGTAAACCTGTTCTGTAATTCTGGCACTCGGGCAATTAGGATACAGACATGCAAGTTGTTCCAAAATCAAATAAAATCGACAATAAAATGACATGGAGGACAAAACCCAGATAAATAATACCTCACACAGAAAACTTGTTAATTTGACATTAGGATTTACTATACTGCATCCATATTTTCTAGGTAAAGTATATGGCTGGTCATTATCTTAACAACAACAGGTTTCAATTTCAAAAATATATGAATTCTTTTGCCCAATCCTAACGGGACAGAGTAGAGACTGTAGCCAGAGTCCACTCCAGCAAAGCCGTTCTGCCCGGGCCCAGGTCCACACAGAGGCCAGTGTTGGGTGGTTCTAGAATATTCTCTTGAGTGCCCAAGTTTCCTACAGGTAGGGTCAGGTGTGTGTGTGTGTGTGGAGGGGTGTTCTTCATGCTATGACCTGGTTATTTAAATCTAAGTCAACTAGAAAACCAGCAAATCACATTAAGAAATTCTGTCCACTTTATTAAAAAACTCCATAAAGTATATGAAAGGAAACCACGTCTGGAGAAGGTCCTTGGAAGGATCCTCCCAGATGACCATGACAGGCTTCTGTGTACCCTCCAAGGTATACAGTCTACTTATTGCTGGTGGTTTTATACTTCAAAGAAGGATTAGACTTTTCTCAAGTTCATCTCTGTGTGGCCCTTCCCAAGGAGGGAAGATTTAGAAGACAGATGCCTCCTTGAATATTCCACAGTGGGGCTATGTTGAGGTTTTCAAGTCCTAAAACACAGCCAATGTCATGGGCCCTAAGGAACTGTCCTAGGAACAGCTAATCGCATGACCCAGTAACTGTGGGGTAAGACCACTTCCAAGCATCTCGCACAAGCAGAAGGGAGAGGCGTGTTCTTACAAGAGGCTGGTGAACCCAGTCCTCTTCGGGGTGGGAGGATACTAAATAAATTTGATTTTACACAAAGCTCTACAATCAGCCAAAAGCCCAACAGCTGCACACAGTTCATTTTAAGAATCAAGACCTCAACACAGGATTCTTAGGGAGGGGAAGATTTACGGTAGAGTTTGTCGACTTCAAGTTTTCCTTCATGTCCATACTGCTGTGGAAAAGAAAACGCTGTTTCTTTCTTACTACAACAGGCTGTTTGCAACTCCTTAACAAAACAAGACCCTGCTGTAGAGAGGCCTCTGGGGCCTCAGGCGGAATGCTTCTGGATTAGTGGCCGCACAAAGCCAAAGTCAGAGCTCAGTCAGACCCAAGCCTTCCTCAGCTCCACTTCTCACACAGACCCCATACCTGGTGCAGTCTGGAGCTTCTCAACCACTGACAAAATCCAAATGTCTTCATTTTACTCATGTGTGACTGTCCATGAGAATCCCCAGGTGCTTTCAGAGGCCACAGGTCTCTGCCTCAAACCCCCACTGCTCCTGTTTCCCAGGTAGAGGAGTGGCCTTTCAGCAGACACTGAAGTGCAGAGCACTGGTGTGGCTTTCAAGCTCCTGAAGACTCCAGAAGCACATGGCAGTGGACCTGTGCCCAAGACAGCCACTCAAGATCCACATGGCCTTGCCGTCACCTGAGTAGCCCACAATGGCAACGGTCAAATCCCCCAGCGGAAAGAGAAACAGAGGAGGAGCAATGGCCATGGCCTCCAGAATCTAAACAGAACCTCGAAGAATGATCCTCTTTGATCTCCTCAGGAGGACAGACAGAAGACATGAAGCTGCAAAACATACTTTTTTTTTTTTCCAGTTATCCAATGTTTAAGTTCTTTCCTACACCTCATTTGCTCAAGGATGTATATTTATGGAGATCTGCAATACCAGAGAAGAAATGTTTTCAAAGGGACAGTGAGTCACAGTCAAAGCCTGTGTGAGAAAAACAAGGGATTCTGTAGAATTTGTCAGGCTGTCAGACTTAAGGACTCTGCTGCCAGAATGATTTTGGTCAGTGAAAACGAAAACTAACCAGACGTATGACAAATGTTTACAATCAGGGTCAAGAGTGTTTACTCGTCAGCAGTTAGCTTTTAAAACACCAGAGCTTTGACCAAAGATGAACCGAATGCAGCCGAAGCCGGGAGATTTAATGCTCCTGGGAAGAGTCGAGAACTCCCAGTGAACTGCTGACAGAGCCCACCGGTTAATCCACAGGCCTCACCATGACTGCAGCCAAGTGGGTTCATCTTCTTGCGGGACGAGATCTATTTTTAAAGGCCAGCACATTGACACATACGCTATGATATGGTTTCCCTTAGAAAGTCAAAACTGCCAAATAATGACCACATTTCTAATTTTACATTTGAGTTAACGAACACAGAAGCAGAAACGGAGATCTGATTTTTCACTTTTGCTCTACTAAAATTAAACTACAATGTCCAGCACTCACTTTCTCCTTATTGCTAGCGGTATATTACATACTGAAACAGGTAAGTAGGGGAAAAAAATGTAAGCAGATATTTTTTGGTTGTTATTCACACATATCCACATGTAGACGTACAAGAGACGCACAAGCAAAGATAGCGTGAAGGAGAGATAACCAGTTTGCTCTAGCAAGAAACAAGTCTCTTTCCACAAAAGAGAAGAATGCCTAAAGATCAGATTCCATGTTGCAGAATATAGTAATTTTTTAAAAATTAAGATTTTTTAATTAAAGGATCATTTTAAAAGATCATTTATAGTATTACTCGCATGACAAAAGGTATCAGAACTGTATAAAGGGAGATTTTAGGTTTCTATAAATATGTCCTATATATAAACTTACAGATATCCATGGCCATGTTGCTTAGGTCTTGACTTAGCTGAAGATAAGAGAAGCCGCAAGAGAAAAGAAAACAGAAGAAAAACGGGAAGCAGAAAGAGGAAAAGGAAGGAAGGGAAGAGGGAGAGAAAGACAAGAGGAGGGGGAGGGAAAGGAAGAGGAAAGGGGAGAAGAGGCGGAAAGGAAGACAGAGGAGGAAGCAGAGAAGGCTGACTCGCCTTATATTACCCCTAAATACGCCCCCACCCCTGTAACAAACCAAAAAAGGTTTGGTAACGAGGAGCAGGAGCGTCCACTCTGTTGGTTATTTTAAAAACATCTATTCAGCTCAACAGCTGAGCTGCACTGTTTTTGCTATATGGTCACCTAATCTAATTAGCCACATTTATTCATGCACACTGGAGGCAAGGGTTACTGGGGCTGTGCGAACTGTCCCAGCCTCTGCATTCTGGGTATTTAATAAAGGATCACTGCATTCTTTTCGGGCAGAAAGTTACGTTTTCGGTGAGCTGCACCGGTTGAGGAAAGCATCTCTCTAGTCTAGACTATAGACGGAGAGCAGTGGCGCGCGCAATGATCTGACCAGCTGGTGTCATTCTACGCGTGAGGACACCAAGTCCTTCTCTGGGCTTGCCTAGCCCAGCCGGTGGCTGTGGGGAGCTGAAAGACTCTCCCCCCGAGGAGAGTCTCCCGGGGGGAAGGCAGTAAGCTCCCGGGAGCTGGAAGGCTCGGAGGGCTGTCGAGGAGAAGACTTCCCCCCTTGGGAGTGGGGTGTGCAGAAGCACAGGGTGAAGAACGGGACCCCTGGGAACAGGGGGGATATCCCCGCAGTCTGAGCCCGGGGTGCAGAAGGAAGGGTCACGGTCTCCGGAGTAATTCATGGGGCCTCCAAAGGACACCCCCCAGCAACCCCCCTGGACTGTGGGCTCCCAGGCAGGGGTGAGGGCCACGACCCTGGATGTCAGCGGGCCCCTTCTCAACCCTAACACATCCCATTGCCCTGCGTTTCCTTCAGTGCCCACGACTTCCTGTTCTCCTCTGCTTTGGGGCTCATTTTAATAGTAAAGATTCTATTCTTTTCTGAGGAAAAGCTGCGCACACACATACACACACACACACTCTCAAGCCCCAGAGGCTTGAGAGAAGCCACCGGAGACAGAGTGGGTCAACACCTCATCGTTTCGATGTGAAAAGTGACTGGGGCAGGTTGGCAGGGCTCTCCCTATGCCCCCCAGCACACTGCCCCACACTGCCTTCTCCACTCTCCGAGGTTCGCCAGCCACGGACACTTGGGGGAAATCTGCAGGATCGTTAGTCACCCCAGCAAGTACCCAAAAATAACCAGGATGAAGGAATGGGTGTTCCGTATGCTTGTGAAGCCGAGCCCGTCACGTGAGCCCCATCACAGGAAAGTCTCCTCCTTTCCAGCCCAGGTTCCCAAAGGACAGCTTTAGTTTGTAGCCCTAAGTGTCAGAAAACTAAGCACAAAAATAAGTGAAAAATCACATAAACTAATGTCTCACAAAACTGCATCGCTTGACGTCAAGACACAAATTTAGGAAAAAACAATAAAGTGGTTAACAGACGAGCTGGTAACCTATCCGATTAGGACCCCAGCCCCCCACCGGCCCAGACCACTTTGCTTCCCTCCCTGCTGACCATCAGGCAGGCGCTGGCCATGATGCCGGACTGAAGGCTCCACCTCACGGGACTAGCGGTGGTGAGACTAGAAAGCCCCTATCTTTGGATACACAATCAAAATGCAGAAATGAACAGACTGTGTTCAGGACCACAGAGAATCTACAGAATGGCATACTACGTGTGTGTGCGCACGTGTGCTTGTACTGGGGATATCTGTGCACCAGTGAGAGGAAGGGGGAATCCCACTCGCTAAGATTCGGTACATTTTCAACTTCTTTTGAAAACCACAGTAAGTGCTACTCTCCCCCAGCCATCTGAGCATCATCCCTGATGTGACTGTGGCAACAGGTCCCAGCTCCTATCGGCAGATGCAGAAAACACAAAGCCATTTCCCCTGGACCTGCAACTTCCAACAACAGAAAGCTAATGCAGTATAGACTAAGCAGAAGTAATTTAAAAGTTCAGTTCCTCGGTGGCACTTGCCATGTTTTCAAGTGCTAACAGCCACGGCTGGTGGGCGCCTGAGAGCACAGCACGGACCTGAGAGCTTGTCCACCAGCGCAGGAGGTCCTACTGGGCAGCGATGACCCCGACCAGCTGGCTGCCCCGACTCGGTCTCAGCAGGTGGATGCTGAAACATAACACGGTCCGGGGGTGTGTGCCCCGCTGAGGTCACCCAGACCTCCAGGCACTCCCTAGACACTGGCTTCTATACAAATAATTAGAACTTGAGCTTCTCATGGGAGCCACAGCCCCTTTAGCAAAAAATGGAAAACAATGGCTCTTTTCTGTTAAATGAGCTTTCAGAAAAGGGCACCTTTTTCATACAGCTTTTGGGAGATATTGTCGCCTTTCTACAGACTGTTCATGGACCTGTTTAAAACATACCCTCAGGGCACTTGGGTGGCTCCCTTGACCGTTCCTCAGCTCTGGTCATGACTCAGGGTCCCTGGATCGAGCCCTGCATCTGGCTCCTTGCTCAGTAGGGAATCTGCTTGTCCCCCAGCTTTTTTTTTTTTCTCTCTCTCTCAAATAAAAAAACAAAATCTTCAATAACAACAACAAAATATGCTCAACAAGGGCACCTTTCACAGCGATTGCCTAAACACAACTCCCCTGCAATAACAGTTCTGACTTCATGCTGCCCAAATTTATCTACCTGTTAGTCTTTTTTTTTCCCCCAAACTTGAGCTCAGTAATTACAGAGATCATCATCAGCCCTCACATTAGCCAGAGAGATGCTATGAATAAAAATTAGCTCAGGAAACTCTATTAAAACACCAAGGTAATTTGTTCTCCTTAAATCTTAGCGCATCCATTTACCAGGTGATGAGCATTTTTATCTGGAGCTACTCAACACACTGTAATTTATTTTTAATGAAATAATTACTTTGTGAAGGACAAAGGTTGAAATGTTTACAGCCCCATGAACCAAGAATGCCCTTTACAACTTGTGCAAAATTAAACATAAAAAACTAACATACACTAGAGGCAGGATAGCAGCTAATGTTTTACTTAGTATAAAACCAGCTTCCTCTTGGGCGCCTGGGTGGCTCAGTGGGTTAAGCCGCTGCCTTCGGCTCAGGTCATGATCTCAAGGTCCTGGGATCAAGTCCCACATCGGGCTCTCTGCTCAGCGGGGAGCCTGCTTCCCTCTCTCTCTTTCTGCCTGCCTCTCCGTCTACTTGTGATTTCTCTCTGTCAAATAAATAAAAATAAAATCTTTAAAAAAAAAAAAAAAAAAAACCAGCTTCCTCTGGTAATAAAGGTGACTAGGCAAATAATCTTCAAAAGAAAAAATACACAGAATGACAGATTATGAAGTCCAAAGTTTCTGTCCTAAGACACTTCTCTGGCACTTCAAGTGATACGCAATAGTTTAACCGATGGGACTCCGGTCTTCTCACTCACTTCAAAGTCTTCAGGTAAAATTGCCTTTATTTTTAAATTTTTGCTAAGTTTAAAAATATTTTCAAAACAGATAAAGTCTGAGAGTAAAAAAGAAGTTGATTCAATGAATTATTTCTAGAGTATCTTGATTGAATGATATAAATGTCAACCTTCACCTTGACAATGAATCAATATTTTATAGATAGCACTTTGTGAGAACTAAGAGAACATGAATCAAAAAATTGAGGGAAAGACACCTGGCTGACCCAGTCAGTGGCACAAGTGACTTTTGATCTCAGGGTTGCAGGTTTGAGCCCCATGTTGGGTGTAGAGAATACTTAAAAATAAAATCTTAAAAAAAAAATTTGAGGAGGGCACCTGGGAGGCTCAGTGGGCTAAGCTGCTGCCTTTGGCTCAGGTCATGATCTCAGGGTCCTAGGATCCAGCCCCGCATCAGGCTCTCTGCTCAGTTGGGAACCTGCCTCTCCCTTTCTCTCTGCCTGCCTCTCTGCCTACTTGTGATCTGTCTCTTTGTCAAATAAATAAATAAAATCTTAAAACATAAAAATTTGAGGGGCGCCTGGGTGGCTCAGTGAGTTAAGCCACTGCCTTCGGCTCAGGTCATGATCTCAGGGTCCTGGGATCGAGTCCCGCATCGGGCTCTCTGCTCAGCGGGGAGCCTGCTTCCTTCTCTCTCTCTCTGCCTGCCTCTCAGTGTACTTGTAATTTCTCTCTGTCAAATAAATAAATAAAATCTTTTAAAAAAATAAAATAAAATAAAAATTTGAGGGAGATGGGTATCTGACCTCAACTTGCCTAACTCAAAGAGAATTTTTTTTTTGTTTCAACAAAACCTTATGATCTTTATCAGTATTAATAATAGGGGAAGAGAGTGTTTCGGAAAATAATGCCAACTGTTGATAGACAGTAAACAATGACAAGCACCTCCTTTGGGTTAGGAACCATGACAGCTATTTTAAATTCTGTCATTTAAGCACATTAAAGAGACATACGGTTAAAAAAGAAGAATCATTCTTGAGTGCATTAGAGGTCAAACACCACCGGGGGCAGGGATTTGATCACTGATCTTCCCCCAGAAGGAATACTGGTCCTGGGTACACAGCCAGTGCTCAGAAAATAACTGTTGATAAAGAATGACTGTCTGGCAGTAAACAGGAAGGGATGAAAGGAAGGAGGGAGGAGAGAGGGAAAGGAAGGGAAGGGACGAGGGAAGAGAAAGACAGAGAAAGTCAAGCACACCCTCCTCCACTTCTGAACAGGAAAATTTTGTCTCAGACCCTCCTCGGGTCCGCCGTGACCACCCTGGGGTTTCACATCAGGAGAAAAAGCCAAAGTGCAGGAGAAGAATACATTAGGCTACAGGAAAGAACATTTAAGTATTTGAGTGAACACAAATGAAACAATGGGAGTTCAGTCTGAAGAGAGGGCAGAAACTTCCAGAAGACAAAGAACTTTCCGAAGACAAAGAAGAGACCAAGTCAACCAAGAAGGAAGAACAGGCTGCACATTTCAACAGAAGCATGTCAGTACAATGAGAAAACATTTTAAAATATTTATGTATTCTTGCTTAAGACACTTCTAACTTGGTCCTGCTCTGCTGTCTTGAACCACATCTTTTAGATGCAGGGTCTCCTTCCCAGGAGAGGCAAGAATATTTTTCAAGTTCTGAAGTCTTTGAATCCTAATAGGTAGAAGGGACCTTAGAAATCCTCCATTCCAATGCTCAATTTAATGAATGAGGCTCAGAGAGGGTAAGAACTCACCCAAAGTCACAAAGCTGGTTATTAAGACCAGGGCTGCTCCCACTTACTCTGCCATTGCTCCAAGTATTCCTCAGGATTAAACACCCTCAATTTCCAAATGAAATTTTCTTCCTCCCCCAAGAGCAAGGGAAACCGTTCTTTCTTGGGAGCTTTGGGAGGGGGGCCAAGGTGAGTGGGGCACAAAACTTATTTCCTATCATAGCTTTCACATTATTTTCTTCCCTATTGCTCTCCATTCCACCTTCTTACTGAAATTCGCTTTTGAAATATTTAAGGACTGTTAGATGTCTGCAAGCTCTCTGAAGCCTCTAGAGAGAAGAACTGATACAAATCCAACTAAATAAATTCCATCTTAAATGGGAGGATCCCATGTTGGGGCAGAAGACATTGCACGAAGCTTACTCATTCCCTACAACCGCATCACGACAATATTTATCGAGTCACAGAATTTTAAAATATTCAACACTTTCAATCAAAAATGCATGAAATAAGAAAGCCAAATGATTATGTGCATCTGGCTAAAATGAACATCTGGTGGAAATTAAGACCATGAGCATGATTTTGGAGAGCCATGTACCTCTGAACAGCAAGGCTGAGTTTATTTTTCTAACCTGGCTCAAACCTATAGAGCCATTAGCTGTGTAAGGTACCAGAAGGGAGACTTGCAAACGAATCATAGACATTAAAATGTCATTTGTTCTTGGCTTTCATAACAGCAACTGTTACAGGCATGAAGTAATTGCAAAATAAACAAATATTGCTAATCTTGTGACCATCCTGTCCATAGGAATCTGAAATCACAGCTTAAATTAAAAATACTTTTCTAAGAAAATCTACATGAAATACTAAAATTTTCAAAGGCTATTTTACCTTTAATTGCCTACTTTTTTTAAAAAGATTTTATTTATTTGACAGACAGAGATCACAAGTAGGCAGAGAGGCAGGCAGAGAGAGGAGGAAGTAGGCTCCCTGCTGAGCAGAGAGTCTGATGCAGGGCTCAATCCCAGCACCCTGGGATCATGACCTGAGCCGAAGGCAGAGGCTTTAACCCACTGAGCCACTCAGGCGCCCCCGAATTGCTTACTTTTTAAAAAATATTTTATTTATTTGACAGAGAGACGCAGTGAGAAAGGGAACACAAGCAAGGGCAGACAGAGGGAGAGAGAGAAGCAGGCGTCCCGCTGAGGGGCTCGATTCCAGGATCCAGGGATAATGACCTGAGCCGAGGGCAGATGCTTAACAACAGAGCCACTCAGGCGCCCCCACTGCCTACTTTTTAATTCAACATCTTTTAAGGAGAAATGCTACTGCTTTCCTATGCCTGCTTTGGCTGGAGTGGCTATTTTGTTGAACATGTAATATGTGTGCAAGTACATGTGTATATTTAAAAAGTTTTTTGGTTAAATGGGGTATAATTAGGTAGTGTTTTTAGAACATATGAAAAGCCTAGGGCTTAAAATATTTAAAATATCCGATATCTCAAAAAATCTGAAAGTACCAATAGGATTTTTCCGTCCAATGACAGCTCTACGTCCAAAGTTATTTGGCAACTTTCAGTACTCAGAACATAACTGAAAATCCAGAAACATGAGGCCTTTGATTAACGAAAATAGTTCGCAAATTATAGGCGCATTACGTATGAAAGCCCTTTGAGTCTTCACTCAGAAACGAACTGTTCTTTCTTAATGCATTAATTCTATCAATGCTGGTTATTTAGGATACAGATGGTAACCTTGCTGATTGGAAGTGAACAACTCTTCATTAAAGACAGAAAATAGACCATAAAACCCAAATGAATATTATTTCACCTGGAATGGACAGATCATGTAATTCACCATAGAGAGAGCAGCACAAGAATTTTTACCCTAACCCGAAGAAGGTAAGCCAGAGCAGTGAGGAGATGGAGCAGGATTTAGAAAATACAGGTGTTAGGAGAACTCAAGAATACAGTCGTCAGTGTAGACCAGAGGCAGGATCCTCCTAAGAGGTACTCAGAGGTAATGCAATCCGGAGATCACGTGGGCCGGGGAGGGCGACAGCTCCACAGAGCCCTGGGTGCTGAGAAGTGAACGGCGGTGAAAGGAACAGCCCATCGCCGGAGGTCAAGGGGAGCTTTATTTAGGATGGAGGAAACTTGAGTATGTTTGCAACGTGAGGAGGAGGAGCCAGGAGAAAGGCAGCCGTCAGAAGAGAAGTGGGGGACAACGGGTGAGCAAACAGTGGGAAGTGCTGACATCAAAAACGCACAGGAGCAGATTAACCTGGAAGACCACTTCTCCTGCGGGAAGCCCCTGCATGTCCCTCCAACCTGACTGCTTCCTTCTCTGGTTTCCCAAGAAAGCAAGGTACTTTAAGACCGTGCTACTCGACATAGGTGCTGGCCAGAGGCATCAGGATCTTCTTGGTGGCCCTACCCCAGACCTACTGAATCAGAATCGGTGCATTAACAGGACCTCACGGGATGCTTATTACAGCTGAGAAGCACTGGTTTCAAGCAGGGGTTATGGAGCCAGGCATCAAAATCCAAAAAAGACCTGTTCAAATCCAGTTCTACCTTGACCCCGTGGTATGTGCCCTCGGGCAAGCCTCTTGAAACCTCATTTTTCTCCCCCTGTAGAATAAGGACAATGATAGTAATATTTCTTGGGGACCACTGTACAAATTAAATGAGATAATGTAGGCTAAGTGAGCATGGATGGCATGTTATTAGTGTTCGTCCCTCCCAGCCCATTTGTTTTTTTTTTTAAGAGGTTTTAATTTTTATTTGTCAGAGACAGTGAGAGAGCACAAGCAGGGAGCGTGGCAGGCAGAGCAGGCAGAGGGAGAAGCAGGCTCCCCACTGAGCAGGGAGCCCAAAGCAGGACTCAATCCCAGGACCTTGGGATCATGACCTGAGATGAAGGCAGATGCATAATGGACTGAGCCTCCCAGGGCCCCCCCCTTCCAGCCCTACTTGTGTAACAGCTTCGTTAAGCCCCTGTCTGAACCGCTCTAGGAAAGGACTTCACTAAGGAAGGGAATGAGCTTCATCACCTTCACCCACAGCATCCGACCCCAAGACCCATACCCAGACGTGTCATATGGAAGTGAGACGTTCAGTATATTTGTGCAGAAATGAATCCAGCACCGTGGCATGGGCGAACCAACTGTCCCAAGGCAAATATTAAAGCTCTTTCTTTGACCGTATTCATACAAAAGCCAATTTGAAATGGGCTATGAACTTGTTTGGGATTAAAGAGTCAAATTTCAGAAGAAAATAAGCAAATTCTTCTTTCAAAACCTCCTGCAACTAGGAGGTGGATACAAGACAGTGAGTCTCTGAACCAGGTACTAGGGTGCTACATTCTGGTCCAAGGTCAGCAGGGCAAACCACCCTGAGATGCTGCATCTAAGGGATAAAGTTTGATGTATGTAAGAAGAGTACGAGTCAAATCACACCCCTAGAGGAGTTTCTTCATTTTAGGCAAGGCTCCAATAATGAGGTGGCTGACTTCATCGAATGCACCGTAATTTCCTGTGTTGGCAAAAGCATACGTACATAAACCCCATCACACTTGTACTAGGTAAGACAAATCTGCTTGCATTATTAGATATAGAAGAAAAAAACCCAGAACTTATTACACAGAACACCTACTTCTGTAGGGAATAACACTAAATAACAATGGCAAAAGCATTTCATCAACAGTTAAATTTTGAGGTGAAGAATCCACAAGTCACCTCAATGCATTCAGTTCAGTTAACGCACCCACTATACAATGGGCACTGGGCTAGATCCTGGGGGGCAAGAGAGCTAGGACCCAGGTGACTTGTTGGGTAACCCCCTACAGAGGAAGGGGGCACAAGGACACAGAGCCAGGAACCCGCATTACAGGCAGGAGTCAAGGCCCTGGAGCCCAGAGGTAGATCAGTGGAAGCTTCTGGAAAGATTTCATTTGATACCACTTCCCTGGCATGCAAAGGAAGGCAGAAGGTTTCAGGGATAGGTGCCAGCAAGAGCGTGAGAGACCCTGAAAGGGAAGTGAAGGAGTCAGGCTCTCACCTTTAATCGGTGAGAAACCATGAAAAGTTTGACTTTTGAAGAGTGACAGGATCACATCTTGTGTGTGTGTGTGTGAGGGGGGTCATTCTGAGAAGGGAATGGGCAGCAGGGAACTTGGGGGCAAAGGGACAAGTTAAGGGCAATGCACTTATCCAGGTACGGGACCAGGAGGCTTAGGAGGAAGTAATGGGCACAAACATCATTTCAGTGTCAGACATAGGGGCCTTGGTGACCTCTAGGGAGAGGAGTCAAGGGTGACCACATGGCTTCTGGTTCAGAGTTACAAATTAATGAAACCCAGAACTAGACTGGGAAAGCTCTAGACTGGGAATTCTCCTGGTCCTAGGGAGGCCATGGTGACTGCCACTGTAACGAGTGTCCCAAGGCACCGCTCAGGAAGCCTTACAGTGAGGAGAGGGCTTCCTTTGTGCCCCAAAATAAAAACGAGCCTATGGAGGTTCCCCCCACTCCCCGCCCCCCAAACAGCTCTCCTCACAGCCTGTGAGCCTTGAACAGCCGCTCTCGGGACATCCCTGGAAAGGCCAGTGGCCCTTTTCTTTGGATTCAAATCCTCAACTGGATGATTTTAAATGACCCCAAGTGTTAACAAAGAGGTTCATTCCAAACTGAAATTCCCAATCTTCCAGAGGCAGGGTTACCAAGAAAAAGCAGGTGTCCAGAGTACAAAGATAGCTGGGTTTGCTGAATGAAAGCGATGCTTTAACCAAATTTCACTTGGAAAGTTAAGCTCCTGGCACCAGAGCTGGTTGATTTCAAAAAAGCACTTCCTTGAGGGCTAACAAGCGTGGCCCCACTCTCAGCAGAAGGAAGCTTGGTGAGCAGGAGACAAGGTCACCTCCCTGTGCCCCCTACCCCAGGAGCAGCAGCACCGATGAGCCACTCCTGGCAGGACACCCAGCTGCTTGGTGCCTCACGAGTTCCCCTGGTTTGTGGAGAAGAGGCAGCCGGTATGCGCAGCCCATTGTCACTCCTCTCTGGAACAGGGAGAGCATGTATGCCTTGCAGCTTTTCTCAGCAGGGAATACCACCCACATTTTGGCCAGAGCCATGCTTCACCCGATGGGACTGTCCCACATTACAGGGCATTTCTAATTCTTAACCACATTGCCCCAAACGCCAGCCACAATTATCAGGAGAACCAGAAATGCCCCCAAGCATTTCCAAATGCCCGCTAAAACTGTGGTACTACTTCTGGTTTGCAAACCACAGCAGTATTCATCGATGAAACTTATCTCTATAAATATTCTGTTTTTCTACCTGGTAAAAATAATTACTGCTCCTACTGGTCCATCTGATATGGTATTAAAAAAAAAGTTGTCTTGTCTTTTTTTTTTTTTTAAAGGACCAGTATGTCAAGTAAACCATCAGTGTTCTCTAGTTCTTTGCTACTTTTTAGTAGGAGCAAATCTAGTACTTAAAAAGGCTAATACAGCATTTTTTTCTTGGATGATTTAAAAATGAAATACAGTTCAAAATCCTAGAACTAAAGCTTGCGGGTTTTTGTTTACTTAATTCTGCAATACCAGAGTTGAAGAATCAGAGCACCAAGGTAAAGATCCTTCAAAACAAAGATTATACAAAAGGATCACCGCCAGTTTACATTTCCGCATGTATTCATAACAAGAGTGAAATAAAACGTGCCCTTCTGAATTCTAACCCAGACTTGTGATACCAGTATGGAAGTACTCTGTATTGTGGATAGGCTTTTAATTCCAAGGCTTCAAGAGCTCACATTCAGACCAAATGTATTTACTTAATAATATTGTTAGTACAAGCTTCTCTGTACCACAAAGTTCTTTTGTTTTTAAGGAAAAGAAATCCCATCATTCCCAATCCAAAAAACATGCCCAAGGATACACAGAAGAGTAACAGTAGTAACTAACATATAGGGGCAGGAACATTCCAGAGCTTGAAGTCAGCAAACCTCAGGAAGCATGCTCAGACAGATGGCACTTCACAAACAACTACATTTACATTTATAGGAAGATTTTTCACTTACTTCAAATTTCTGTTTAATCGTTGTTCCTCTAAGTTAAAGGGGGGGGGGGCAAAAATCACACTGTGATTCCTTATTTTTCTAAATAAAAAATAAAACACGGCTCTGGATGTCCTCACGTAATTTCTCTGCGTCTCCTTTCAATGAACGCTACTTTCAAATTCTAAACAAAAAGCAAAATATCAAAAGTTAGCCCAAGGAACACTGTACAAAATCAAGTATCACAGCGCACACCGGGCAACGGCATCTATCAGGAGTGATGATTCAGAACAGGATAAATTTAGAACGGGGCTTTCCAAAAGGCGTTTGGATGGCAAAAGCAATAAAGAGGTGAAGGCTACATCCCAAAAGTTTCTCGGAAAAAAGATCGCCAAAATATTAAAAAGAGTCTTCTTCTCGAAGTTTTCAGTGCCCTGGTGTCCTTGACGCTGAACTTCCCCGATCTGCCCTTGGTGTGGCCATCCATTACTGGGTAAATCCACGTGAAACCTGAGGACGCTTCAGCCTCGGAGCGCGTTGTCGGGAGCAGTGGGGCAACTCCACATGGGACGGGCCTTTTATGGCCTGAACTGGAGAGCCCTGATCCTAGCTAATCTACCATAAATAGCTCTTGAAACTCAGAGGAGCCCATCAGCTGTTGCAACAAGCCTGGCCAGCAGCTCCTTCAAAAGCAATTAGATCATTCGCATTGTCTCTCAGCTTGTTTTATGCAGAAATTAAAAATGCAACAGCGGTCTACTCAACAGGCTGCAACCATAGAGAATTGAGTGGGCAAACGTTTCTTGGATTCTGGTGTTTGCCTTCCGAAAGGGCACACAAACGCTGATAAAGCTCAGATACCGAACGCCAGAAAGCAAGGGGCAGGCTGACACACGTATAGACGTTAAATGGCACGTTACGATGGCACAGGTCTAGTTACCGGTTCACAATTTGTGTGGACATCTGTGGATTTCTTCCCACGTCCGCTAATTGTAGAAAAGGAGCCATTGGAAGAAAGGATGGTGCTGCAAATACTTTCTCTAAAACACACCAAGATTTTGTCTTAAAATCAAAGACAGAGCTCCCAACTAGCAAGATCTGCCTTCTGAGGGTCACTCATCTGGCAAACCAGAGGAACCCTAACTTCTAGAAAAAACAAAAACATAAAAACAACAAAACAAAACAAAAACTACCACACAAAATCACTTCTTAAAAGGCTTTTTACATTTTAAAGATATTAAAATTAAGTATGACCACCCTGCTTACAAAAATACTTACAATTGTAGGTGTCCTTGCTGTTCTCCAAAAGAACAAAGTCTTAATTGTTCATCCTAACTTCCATATGAATCAGAAAACCAGCAATAGGGCTGGAGCAAAGGCTGCCGGCTGCCAGGCCCTGGGCGGTGAGCCTCTTGGGGTGTGGGCTCTCGGACCACCAGCTGCAACAGCCAGCAGAGGCCTCCGGAGTGGGATGTGAATTCCTGTTATTACTTAACCCTGCAGGGCAATGCCTCCCCCGGAACAGTCTCCAGGGGGCCCATGAGAAGGTGGCAGATAAGGCTGGACAGAGTAATAATTCAATACCAGCTTCGGGACTATGTGCGCAAGGGTTAAAAATAATCTGTGCAAACCAGATTGTTTACTCATTTCAAGACTTGACTTCTGCTTCCAAATCCCAGTCATGATCATGGCCCTCATCTTATTTTTCCCTTTAACCAGTTTTGCTTTTCCTCCACTTAACATTTTACTTCATCTAGTTTTATATCTTCACATAGGCTGCTTTAAACTCCTCCTGGAGCAAAGCAGGGTAAAAATAAATAAAAACTTACGTAAAATAGTCGACTATCTGGGTCTTTCAAGAAAGGATAGGAGGAGACAATGAATCACTGTTACCACAATCATGCAGTTTTGTTTTGTTTTTTCCTTCTCCTAAAAAAGATGCTCTCCCACAAAACAAACATTTAACTTTTGAATATTTCCTAAATCGTGGCTCCCTGCTTCCTGTAGCCACCATACCAGCCTAGATGAATACAATGGAATCTAACCGAATAATTCCTCCCAGCCCCCTCTTCTAGCCACCGTTTTTGTCTTTGTTCAAACCCTACTTAATTCTACCTGAGCAATCTGTTTAAATACATTCTTAAATATTTTTGCTATCTGAACTCAGGAAACCCCTGTGACATGCACATTTTTCCAAAAAGTGACAGTAGTAGATCTGATGTGTGTGAGAGTAGATTTCATGATCTATCCATAGAGAAGGAAAATCATGTTATGATCTAAAATAGAAACTACACTTATACTAGACATTTCCAAGATGAGCTATTTCATACAGCTACTATTTAATGCTAGTATTATAAGCAATGTGGAGGTCTACCCTTGTTTCTAGAAATTGTCCATTAAATCCGGCTTTCTTATGCATTTTAATCTGGCTTTTGTGTGTTAATCCAGGAGCCCTATCTATTTATGATACCACTTCTAAGAAAGATGATACTATATCTCTCTGTGAACACCTATTTTATAACAATCACCATGTGGAAGCAGAAATGAGAAACACCACAACATTTACAATCATTCCAAAGAAGGTAAACTAAATACTAAACATATACAGGAGCTATATGCTAAAAATTACAAAATGCTGATTTAAAAAAAAAACACTCAAAGAGCAATGTAAATAAATATACATATACTCTATTCATGGGTCAACACAGTGAATGTCAGTTCTCCCTAAAACGATGTACACATTTAATGCAATTCCTATCAGCATCCAGCAAAGATTTTTGATACAGACAAGCTTATTCTAAAATTTATATACAGAAACATAGAGCTTAGAAGAGTTTAAACAATCTTCAAAAAGAATAAAGTTGGAATAATCAAGCTATCCCATTTTAAGTTTGACTATATAACTACAGGAAGAGAATAGAAAACCCCGAAACAGTCCCACACAAATACAGCCAACAGATTTTTGACAAAAGTTACCTCTTCCACAATCATGTTGGAGCAAGTGGACACCCACTGGCAAAAAGAAAGTATAGAGAGGAGGGGAGGGGGGACGCAGGGGGGAGGAAAGGGAGAGAGGTGGGGGGGAAGAAAAGGGAAAAAAAATTCTCATACAAAAATGAACTAAAATGGATCACAAAGTCAAATGTAAAATATAAAATTATAAAAACACAGGAACCAACTTCTGACACATGCAAAAACCTGGATGCATGTCTAGGAAATTATGCTGAGTAAAAGAAAACCAATCCTAAAAGCTTACAAGCTATAGGATTCCATTTATATAAATTCCCCAAATGATAACATTGTAGAAAGGGAGAACGGATTAGTGGTTCTCAGACATCAGGGATGGGGCAGTGGGGTGGGGCAGTGGCTATAAAGGGATCCTTGTTATGGACCCTTCCACTGTTCTATGGACTCTATCAGTGCCAATATCCTGGTTGTGGTAGTCATAGTTTCACAAGATGTTAACCACTAGGGAAAACTGCATAAAAAGTATATAGGATCTCTCTGTATCATTTCTCTCTTTTTTTTTTTTCTTTTTTTTTTTTAAGATTTATTTATTTTAGAGAAAGAGAGAGAACATGCACAGGGGGAGAAGGAGGGAGAATCCCAAGCTGATTCCACACTGAGCACAGAGCCTGATCCAGGGCTCGATCCCATGACCCTGAGATCATAACCAGAGTTGAAACAAGAGTCAGATAACTGCACCACTCAGGTGACCCTCTGTATTATTTCTTAAAACTGCAATCAAATCTCTATCTCCAAATTAAAAGTCGAATTAAATATTTTTTAACATTTAAAAAAAAAAAACAACTTCAGGGCGCCTGGGTGGCTCAGTGGGTTAAGTCGCTGCCTTGGGCTCAGGTCATGATCTCAGGGTTCTGGGATCGAGTCCCACATCGGGCTCTCTGCTCAGCAGGGAGCCTGCTTCCTCCTCTCTCTCTCTCTGCCCGCCTCTCTACCTATTTGTGATCTCTGTCTGTCAAATGAATAAAATTTTTTATAAAATCTTAAAAAAAAAACAACTTCAAATAAAATTTCCAAATGCATTCTGTTTATATAAGTGAGCTACTGACTAGAATTGTAATTTACATAAATCTATACAGATTTGCCAGTCATCAGTGCCATCTTAAGAAATTCAAATTGGTGGGGCACGGGGGTCACTCTGTTGGTTGAGCCTCCAACTCTTGATTTCAGCTCAGCTCATGATCTCAGGGTCCTGGGATTGAGCCGTATGTTGGGAAGGGGTGGTCCATGCTCAGTGGGGAATCCACTTGAGGATTCTTTCTCTCTCTCTCCCCCTCCCCTCTATGGGCCTTCTCTCTCTCTCTCTCTCTCTCTCTCACTCAAATAAATAAATAAATAAATAAATCTTTTAAGAGAGAGAGAGACAGAGAGACAGAAGAAATTTGAATTGGAAAAGTTTTTTTCCCTGCAAGAATGGAAGTCATTGATCCAAAGTAAAATACTGGATACAGAAGTAAAGGAAAGCACTGCTTTTCAATTAAATACGCATCTTTGGCAGGTTGTATGAATACTTCAAGACAATCTCTAATACCTAGGGGCTCCCCAATAATAAAACAGGATACCGCCACATAATTTTCAGAATTTCAAGGCACTGCCCAAGATGATTTCTTTTCGAAACCTGTATATACTGGAGAAATAGCAAGAAAACACTTTAGAAAAGGAGGAGACGGAGTCCTCTCAAAAATCTAATGTTACTGGGGCGCCTGGGTGGCTCAGTGGGTTAAGCGTCTACCTTCGGCCCAGGTCATGATCTCAGGGTCCTGGGATCGAGCCCCGCATCAGGTTCTCTGCTTGGCAGGGTGTCTGCTTCCCCTGATTTCTCTTCCTGCCTCTCTGCCTACTTGTAATCTCTCTCTGTGTGTGTCAAATAAATAAAGTCTTAAAAAAAAAATCTAATGCAACTATAACTATCATAGGAAACAAGTTTTCAAACTCCAGGGTTCTACAGTCTTGAAGTTTCTTTCTTAAAAATACAAAGGCAAGACACAAGTGACAGGGTGGGCAGACGGAGAATGCACCATGTCCCTCATCCTCTCAGACTTGGTGACATCACACCTAGACACAAACATCCGGAACAGTTCCTCCTGAGGGCCAAACTATGTTCCCCTGGACTTTGATTCCAGGAAAGGTTAGCTCCGAGGCAGGCCATGTAATGCACAGATGATGAGAGGTGGAATTTCTTCTCAGTTCATGGAAGGAGTGTGTTGCTAGTCCGTGAGCATGCTGTGGCTTCTGTCTCCTACCCCCAGAATTCCCTTGCCCATCTGATTTCCTCTTCTCCCTCCACAACCAAGTTTCCCCCTCTCCCACATGGCTCCCCCATCATTGTGCAGCTGGGTTCTGCTCCTTCCACACTCCAGGAATGGCTTCCCCTCGCCACATGGGACCCTCCCAGTGCCCCATCTGGACTTGACCTCTCTGTTGTCAGACACTTTCTGCCCACTTCCACCTCCACAGAGCATCCTTCTCTTAGGAATGTCTTTGACATCACGGTCTGGTCCTTTCCATGCCTTGACAATGACGCTCTTCTGTCCCATCACTGCCCCTCTTCCTTCCTGCCCCACAACCATCTGCATGTGGCCCCGGGACTTACCCAGGAGTCCTGTGCCTCCCTGCTTCCACTGTACCTGCAGCAGAATTCAGGACATGGTCAGGGGCGGAGGGGTGTCCCTGAGACCAGAATACCAGGCTAGCTCACAGGAACAAGAAGCCCAAGGCATTGTGCACTCGTCCTCTACCATCACGACATCTGCTCCTGGGGTTCCCCGGTGGACAGGCTCACACCGGCTCCTCCTCAGCCCCTCAGCCTCCCTCTCTGCAACCACTTCCCTTGTAGGTGCTCTCACTGCCTCTTGGCAGGACTGCCGCTGCAAGCGCCTCCAAAGTCATCTTCCCTCCCCCTCCGACCCCTCCCCAAACCCAACCTCTCCCCTGCTTACAGGCCACTTCTCGCCCAGCCATCACCTCCGCACTGGCTCCGGCAGCCCTTCTCCTGGGCAGCCAGTGACCGTTCACTGATGAGAGCTCGTGCAAGAACTTGTTCAATGAAATGTTCTTGAGGAATACATGTAAAACTGTCCTTGCCCAAGCATCACTTTCACCCTCCTGCATTTAGGGATTCATTAGTAGGAGGAAAAAGGAATCAAATCATACATAAATACTTTGGAAACCACATTTAACACTAAGGGGATCTCATAGAGACCAAGATCTGCGAGATGTGCTTTAAGGAATATACTGCTAACAGTCGCCTGGTGATTACAGAGGACATTAATGTCTTGCTTCATTACAAACATCCTATCTGGGCACACCCAGGAGGTGACCCATGTGGATATATTCCAGAATACATGTGTTGGAGGAACATGGAAGGTCAAGACTGGCTAGCCTGGTGGATACATTCCCAAGTCCCCAGCTTCTGCGACCTGGCCCTTCCCTACCTCATGAGCCATAAGTTCCACCACCTTACCACCGAGTAGGTAACCACGAGAAACCACACTGACCATCGTTGCTGTGTCCAGGCTGTTCCCTATGCTCAGAATGCCTTTCCTTCCTTCTGATTTAGAAGACCCCTCAGCATCCTTCAAGACTCCGTTGACTTCATTTCTCCTGTGAACCCTTTCCAGACATGGTCTAGAAGGCAGGGACTCTGTCTCTCTCTATATTGCTAGAACTCTATAAATGGAATAAATGTTTGTGATATGAAGACTGAAAACCACAATCAAAATATCTTCGATATTTTTTTTTTCTCTCACTTCAATGCAGGGACAACATTCTCCTCCTTTATTCAGGATTGACTAGTCAATGCCTAATGTCCCTCTGAAGCAGGAGAATGACAAGAGGAACACGTTGGCTCCTCAGTTTATAGGCAGCAAATAAAATAGCAAGCCAGTACGAGCACCTTGCTGGCCACTCTCCCTTCCATGAAGCACCTATTTCTGAAGGAAGGATGATATCAGCTCGTTAGCAAAACTATGTGTGCGCAGAGAGCAAGGTTAACAGAGCTCTCCGTCTAACAGTGTCTGCCTTCTGAAAGGGTCTGCTTTCTAAATGGCAATGAACTTGAAGGATCAGGAGAAGCACTTTTTCAAGCTGCTCATTTCCAGGGCATGAATAGAAGGCAACCAGATTCGGATTCTGTCCTAATTTCCACTCTAATAGGACCAGATATGGAACTCTTTCTTTCTTTTTTTTTTTTTTTTTTTTTTTTTTTGCCCATTTTTGCAGTAAGCTTAGAATTTTGACATCAGTGAGCGAAGACAGGGCGGTGCCTTAGTTTCCTAACATCTCCACTGATACACTGCTAGGAGTCTCAGATTGTGGCCTTCTGTAACATGGACAAATAATTTTGTTTTGGTGTAGATTCTTTAAAAGGGGGAAATTATTTTGGGGTAACATTTGTCTTTCAACCACTCTATCTCCCTCTCCCAGATGACCTAAATCAATCAATAACTGAATATCTGTCTCTCTGTCTCACTCCCTCAAAGCTTATGGAGACTTTGCCAGCTTTGGCTGACAGTCTTTCAAGCTCCAAGGTCGAGTGTAGGTCACTGGCTTGAACAACAGATGAGCAAGCCAACTCTTCTCTCCCAGGCTGCTGCTTCAAGAGCAAAGGGCGTGGAGTAATGCTCAGCGTGCACAGAGCTGCTGGCCTCCTGGTCAAAATGAAATGTGAGTTTGCCTGGGTTTGGGGGTGGGGGGGAAACCTGGACCGGGTCTTCTGAATTTTGGCTCCAGGGACACAGCCTCTCACGTGGCGGGACCAACACCACATTCCTGGACACCAGGCTTGACTCCTGAGGGCATTCAGAGATCTACAAACTGGGACAGACTCCTTCTGGCCAACATCTATCTAAAACTATGGGATCTTGGTCCATGTATTCATGGCAGAACCCCAGGAGTCACTTCTCAAGTGGAAACATGAGCCCAGAGTTGTACAGCTGACACAGTAAGGACCTCCTATACCCGAGCCAGAGAAGACTCCAGGGGCTTGTTCCTTTTCATGTTCCTGTGGGCATCACAAAGCCTAGGGCTATAAGTGCTTTCCTCTGCTGATGCCAAACACCAAGAGAGAATGGACAATTGTTCCTCTTTTTTTTTTTTTTTTTTAAAGATTTTATTTATTTATTTGAGAGAAGACAGTGAGAGAGAGCATGAGAGGCAAGAAGGTCAGAGGGAGAAGCAGACTCCCCATGGAGCTGGGAGCCCGATGTGGGACTCGATCCCAGGACTCCGGGACCGTGACCTGAGCCGAAGGCAGTTGCTTAACCAACTGAGCCACCCAGGCGCCCCAATTGTTCCTCTTGAATGGCAAACACAAAGAACTCACGTTTCTCCTTAAGGTGCACTGTGAAAATTCAAACATCCATACCGTGTTACAAAGGAGAACACCCAAGTGCCAGAGACGCCCCGGGGATGGGGAGCACTTGGTCCCCTTTCTCTGCACCCATGATGACCTCCAGCCTCCACAAACCATGAGACCCCACACCCCCTGATTGGAAACGCAAGTGTGTCTGCATCTCCAGCTCAGTAAGCTTCATATTGTAGAAGTACGTTCTCATGTTCCTCCAGAAACGGTTATAAGGGATGGCTGCACCCTTGGCCAACCCAAACATGTCTGATAAACCGGTAATCAAGTAGAACCACAGTACCAATAATCCCATAAAACTGAACCACTGCGTGTCGTAGCTTAAAATGTATCCATGTTTCCAATGGGGGATCCTAAAACCCAGCTCCCTGGCAATCCAAATGGTGACTTCCTACCCTAAGGTTTAGGCACGGACTCTGATTTTAGGGTTAGGAGCTACAAAATTGAAGGTGACACCAGCTGAAAACCAGAGTGTGAAAGAAGAGGGTAGGGAGAAGGAGTCAACGGATGGACAGGGGCAGAGTTCAGGATGATGAATAATTTCCAGGATAAGTGGAAAATACTGAAAACCAAAAAGCCCGAGGGAATGTGATAGAAAAATACAGGAATCGAACACGGAAGCTTAGCTTCATGAAACATTTACTTCATTTTCTTAGATTTCTCAAGTCACTGCATCGGGTGACCTTGTTTTTAGGCCGGGGACCAAAAATCGCTAGTTTAGACAAAGACTCCCAGAGTCCCGTCCAGTTCCAGAAAAACAGATTCTACAATTCTGAGGCAAAGCGCCATCTCAGAGTTGCCAAAGAAGAATGGAGAGGATTAAGAGAGAAAAGAGGGACCAAAGGAAGGAGATCCAGGGAGAGAAAACACATGTCAACACAAGGCATTCCGAAGTCAGGGTCACTCCATAGTAGGATTTAGAAACAAAGCTATTTGATCACAAGGCAGCTCCCCTCCAGCAGAAGCTCAGTCTGCAGCAGATGGTCCCCGGCCGGTCATGGGCTGGCCTCATTAGACCAGAGCAGACCGCGTGTTAGCATGCATGAAGTCCCATCAGGGACTCCGCTAAAGATGGTGCAGCCTTTTATTGGGACAGAGGGCACAATGTCCACAGAGGGAAGAGAAGAGAGCATATACATGCAAACACATCTCCAAACCACCTTGCTTGTTGTTTAGTTGTACCAGGAGCTCCTAAGGCCTGGCTACAGCATTCTTCGGCTCAGCATTCTTCGGCTCACATTCCTACCCGCACCCCCCGCCCCAGGTCATGGCCTTGAGATCGTGACCTCTACCAAGTCCGAGACTTTTGTCTGTTTTGTAGACTACTATTGACCCTGGGTGCCCACGGTTGTGCCTAATATACAGTAAGTGCTCAATAAATATTTGTTGAAGGGACAGAATCACAAGTATGTGACAGGGAGACTGCCAAAACAGAGTTATTCCCAAAGGTTAGTTTACCCCTCATTGCTCCCACCACCACCCCCTCTACCCTCTGCAGTCCGTGATCGTGATCCCTGCTGGCTTTGGGTAGACTATTCCACAAACCTGAATGAGTCTACCTCCTTCCCAAATGTTTCTCTGGGCAAGATTTTGCCTCATGAAGCAGTGCCTGGTGTCCGTAGAGGATTCTTTGCAAAGCTCTCCGAGCATTCTGATCCTTGAGGCATGGCGTCATGCATGCAAATCCACTGCACCTGGGCCAAGGGCACGCCAATGCCCCACTTGCAGGCCTTTACAGTGAACTAATTGATATGGTAATGAGTCCTGAAACTGGGATTACCTTCCAGAGTGAGACTCACAACAGGCCCTCCCTGAATGTTTTCTGATGGTGGCCAAGTAGGCAAGTTCAGTCCTTTCTCCCCAGAAACACAATACTGCTTTCTCTACCAACGAGGATTAATTCAAATCCCTAGTGAACAGTCCAGGATATGAAAATTACGGTAATCTAATCTTGTAGAGGAAGAAGTATGAATCATCATTACACGGTCTGACAAAGAGCAAAATGATCAACCCCAGGTTGGACCAGAGGTTAGGGGCCAAGGCCACAGCTCCTTGGAGGGGCTAAAACAAAACAGCAGGACCCACCAGGCCAACATCAGACAGGCAACATGGCAGTTTTCATCCCAAAGGCGGAAAAGCAAGGAACGACAGAGCTAGGTTCCCAGGACCACACTTCAAAGCTTTTTATTCTCAGAAGGCAGAGGAGAGGGACTCTGGGACCCCAAATCCTTATGTATTCTGTCTTCTGACTCTGGTGTAAACTTCTCAAGCTCTGGGGTTTCCTTCTAGGTAGGAACCGAAAGGCCTGCAGAATCACGGCACCTCAAAAGTTATCAGAAACCCCCATCGTCCCCAGGGGATAGCAACAGGATGACATAGGACAAGCAGGGCGACAGGTCACAATGCCTCACAGAACACTCTTCTGACGACAACAGAAAAAACTCCAGTTTTGAAGGAAGGTCTTGGCCGTTTCCTGAAACTTGCAAAAAAAAAGATCAAGGAAGGTCTCCCTCTACCATCAAGAAACCACAGCTGGTCAGCGTGCCCGCAGGCCTGAACCCTCACTGGCGCTCTCGCTTTTTTCTTTTGCACAGCTGTGTTCAATTTTCTGTCCTTGGGGTTTTAAAGGAACATTTCTTCTAGGGCCAGGATTCTCAAGTTTTATGGTTATACAACTCCCTCCCAGGGCCAAAGAATGTTTGAAAAGCCTAAACCCAGCAAAGTGAATTAGTAAAAGGATCCAAATGAAAGTGAAATAAAAAGTTAGGATTCTTTCCAATTTACATTCAACCTCTTACTTAATCCTATCATACCTTCTGTTTGTCCTTCAAGACGTTTGCTAGATTTCTCATGCAAATATAGGTGTGCATGTGTCTGTGAGTAAGAAACAGAAGACCAAAGGTGTATTTACATTCCCCCCGTTTCTGTTTCCTATTTTATGGCAAATTTTACTTTTAATAAGGCCTACATCTTACTTACACTGGGTTTAAGAAAAGATCACAAAAAAGATTCCTTTAGGATTTTTATGTGCTTGTTTGTTTTTCCTATTTGGAGAGCTGTATACCTCCTAGTTTTGGGTAGCTTTTTAAGAACGTACATATTTTTACTTAAAAAGTCAAACCAGGGTGCGTGGGTGGCTCAGTGGGTTAAAGCCTCTGCCTTTGGCTCAGGTCATGATCCCAGGGTCCTAAGATCGAGCCCCACATAGGTCTCTCTGCTCAGCAGGGAGCCTGCTCCCCCCCCCCCGCCCCTGCCTCTCTGCCTACTTGTGATCTGTCAAATAAATAAATAATCCTTAAAAAAAAAAAAGAGTCAAATCGGTGGCATTCATCACTGTAATACTCTAAGCTAAGTACATTATCAACATTCAAATATCATTGCTCCCCAGCATGCCCCAAAAGAGAGCATAAGGCCCTCCCCAGCCCATGAAATGCTAACTAGGTTTCTGAATGCAGCCATATAAGGTTATTTCGGAAAATCCAGAAGTCCCTTACCTGTCTTCTTCTGTTCTTCTCTCTTCCTGTCACCTCCATTCCCACATCTCAAAGAAAACTGCCCCAAGTCTCTGTCTACATCGGATCACAAACATCACTTTTATGTTTGCCTCCCTCTGTCTCTCAAAGGCTAGTCGTCTGCTTCATACACTCGTCTGATCTGACAAAGCCAAATTCAGGCTTTGGGGCCTGAGGTTGGTGACACAGCCCACACCACCCACATTAGAGGCCTGGCCAAGACAAACAAGACGTTTTTGAGAAACAAAGTAATGTGCACAGATCCACCCCGAGCAGGAAGAAACGGAATCAGTCCCCCTCCGTAAAAGGATCTGAAACGTGGTCAGCAGCACCTACTTAATACAGTCCAATTCTCCAAAAACCATTAAAAACACAGTCATCTGACCTCGTCAGCCCTGAGTCATGGTGATCACACAAGGCCAACTTCTCTCAAGAAGCAGTCGGGAGAAGAGACCAAACCCTCTATTTGCAGTCACTCTCTCCTGCTCTTTTTAAAATCAAGATTATCAAAGCACCTGGTAGGGGCACCTAGTTGACGCAGTCAGTTAAACATCCAACTCTTGGTTTCAGCCCAGGTCCTGATCTCGGGGTCACAGGATTAAGCCCTAAGTCAGGCTCTGTGCTGAGCAGGGAGTCTGTGTGTAAAACTCTCTCCCTCTCTTTCTGCCTCTCCCAGCTGCGCACCCGCGCATTCTCTCCCTCTCTAAAATGAATAAATACATCTCAAAGGAAAAAAAAAAGCTTCTGTTAGCATGGCCCTACAGGCAAAAGTATAGGTTGAAGTTAAAATGATTCCTCTCAGATAAGCACTCTAATTCTCAAGGTGATTGGAAGTTGCTGCGCAAGTCAGTAAAATCTCTACACCTGGGTGGGGAGCCGCTGAAAAGACAGGCTTGTAAAGTCAGGGTTTCTCTGAAGCTGCTGATTTCCTCATGGAGGAAAATCCACTTCTAACCAAGTAGGACCCACACCACTATGTTGTTTTCTTGTAATCTTGATTGAAAAACCCTGTGCTCCGGAATAAATTAAGATGTTTCTTTCTGGGGCGCCTGGGTAGCTCAGCTGTAAGCATCTGCCTTCGTCATATCATGATCCTAGGGTCCTGCTAGAATCGTCCCGCATCGGGCTCCCTGCTCAGCAGGAAGCCTGCTTCACCCTCCCTCACTCCCCCTGCTTGTGTTCCCTTTCTTGCTGTGTCTCTGTCAAATAAATAAAATCTTAAAAAAAAAAAAAAAGATGTTTCTTTCAGAACAAGAATGTTTGAATGAAAGTAATACTGAAATGTTCTGCCTTCAAAATCTCCCAGAGCCTGTCCCCTACAAATAGAATGAAACACAACCAAACAAGAAGGACCATATTAAAGTTTCTTTAAAACACACACACACACACACACACACAGGGGTGTCTGAGAGGCTCAGTCAGTTGAGTGACCAACTCTTGGTTTCTTCTTGGGTCACGATCTCAGGGTTATCAGATCAAACCCCTCAACAGGGTCCCTGCTGGGGGCAGAGTTGAAAAGTTTTTTTTTTGTTTGTTTGTTTGATAGAGAGAGAAAGAGCGAGAGAGGGAACATAAGCAGGGGGAGTGAGAGAGGGAGAATCAGGCTCCCCACTGAGCAAGGATACCGATGTGGGGCTTGATTTCAGGATCCTGGGATCATGACCTGAGCCGAAGGTAGATGCTTAACAACTGAACCACCCAGGCGCCCTGAAAAGTTTTCTAATTTCATGCCAAGCCAGTTAGAACACACTGGATTTCAAATATATAGTTTTCTGTTAGATCATTTATATTCCACATAAGAAAAGACAGAAAGTGAACTAAGAACACTTGCACACGCACTCCACAGGCACGCACACACACGCGCGCGCACGCGCATCTTGTGAAAGAAAAACAAACAGCACCATTTGGTCTCATCCAAAATGCGCCTGGGTGGCTCAGTGGTTTAAGCCTCTCCTTCAGCTCAGGTCATGATCTCAGGATCCTGGGATCGAGAGCTTCGAATCTGGCTCTCTGCTCAGCAGGGAGCCTGCTTCCTCCTCTCTCTCTCCCTGCCTCTCTGCCTACTTAGGATCTCTGTCTGTCAAATAAATAAACAAAATCTTTTAAAAAAAAAAAAAAAGTCATGTGCTTAAAACATGTGTTTGCTCAAAACATTAAATGGACTTTATTGCCTAAGTAGCAACTGGTTTTCTCAAGAGAAGGTGAAGACTGGGTTGTTGCTCTATAACATGTTATAGAACATGTATCTTTCAAAAGTGCTTTTCCACAATCTTGACTAGTAAAGAGGCATGGAGGAAGAACATGCTAAAGTCAATGCACTTTTGAGGTTTACAAAGCACAACTTCCTCAGGCACTGGTATGGGGACCTTTTGAGAAAGTTCCCATGTTTCTCCCCACCTCGCATAGTCTCAGTGGTCCCTGCACTGAGTTCCCCCACGTCTGAAGACACACAAAGCAGCAATGTATAGAGAGCCCGAACCTTCGCTGCATCTAAAACCATGGACTGCCTTTTCTCTCTATTCTGACGTCAAATGATGATTTTTAAATGATTCACTCCAAACTTCAAAAAAAGCCCATTATTAGTGAAATTCTCCTCTCAGATTTCTCCCAATCGAAATAAAAGAAAATCAAAACCATCAGAGAACAAAGCAAAGAATGACACTCTTCCCTGGACCCCAGCCTAGCTCTACTCTCCTGCCCCACCCCAACCTACACGTTGGCAGCTTCCTGGATGCAGGATTTACACCTGAAGTTACTGGCTCCAACGGAAGAGATGGCCTTCAAACCCTACCAGCACTCCGGCGATTCAGTGGAGCAGGAAAGGATCCCAGAGCAATTTTCACCAGAGTGCAGTTCCAGCCAAGCTTCTAAGAACAGTTGCCCCACCTCTCTTAACTCTAGCATTTCACATTCCCTCTTCAACCCACTTTCTGGAGTCACCCCTATTGAGCTACTCTTGCCAAGGTCATCGACAGCATCCATCTTGGCAATTCCAATGGACGCCTCCGTCCTCCTCTTCCTGATTATCCAATAGCACCAGCTCTGTGGACACCACCCTCCTTACATTCACCTGAGCTTCAGGACCTTCTACCCCTCCACTTTCCTTCCTCCCTGCTGACCCCTTCTCAGGTTTCTTTCTGGCTATCTTCCATCTCATTCTGGGCCTCATTTGTGCACACACACACACACACACACACAAATGGGCACGTGCGCACACAGAGTTTTCATCCTTTCTTACAGATGTACCTATCATCTAAATGCTACCTACATTCAGGATTGCTCCTCTGAGTTCCAGACTCAAGTTCAATTATCTACCTAAGGTCTCTACCAGGATATTTACCAAGTACCTCAAACTTAGTACATCTGTAACAGAACTCTTGACTCTCAAAGCTGGCCCTCCCCATTTTAACAAAACAAAACAAAACAAAACCTCCTCCCCAGTTTTTACTCCCTTCAGATATTACCAGGGCCAGAATCTGGGAATCATTCTTAATTCCTCCCTTGGCCTCACTCCCTATCTCAGCTACCACCAAGTGCTGATGGTTACACCTCTAAGCTATCCCTTTTTATATATACAACAGCTTTATTGATATATCATTCATGTACCATACAATCCACCCATTTAAAGTGTATCAGTTAATGGTTTTAGAATATTTATAGACCTGTATGACCACTATCAAAGCAATTTTAGATATTTTCATCACCCCAAAAAGAACATGTTTCCATTAGCAGTCATTTTCAATTTTCCCCTAGATACTCCAGTGCTGAGCAACTATTAATCTTTCTGTCTCTCTAGAACTTTCTAGAATCTTCATATAAATGGAATTATGCATTATGGTCTTTGTGTCTGGCTTTTTCGACTGAGCATATTTTCAAGATTCATCCATATTGCGGCATGTATCAGTACTTCATAATCTTTTACAGTTGAATAACATCTTATCACATGGATATACAATATTTTATCTGTCAGTTGACAGACATTGGGTTTTTTCCATTCTTCAGCAATTATGAATGATACTGCCATGAATATTTGTGTTTTTATGCAGATATATGTTTTCATTTACCTTAAAAATATATGCAGGATCATAAGGCAACTCTGTTTAACTGGACAAAGAATTGCCGGACTGTTTTCCAAAGCAGCTGCTTTGGAAAGATTTTGCATTCTCATCAAGAGTGTAGGAGAGTTCCAATTTCTCCACATCTTCATCAACACTTGATACTGTCTTTCATAGTGGCCATGAAGTAATGTCACATTATGGTTTTGATTGCATTTCACCAATGGCTAGTGATGTTGAGAATATTCTCATATGCTTACTAGCCATTTGCCTATCTTCTTTGGAGAAATGTCTACTCAGATCTGTGCCTATTTTTGAATTTGGTTATCTTTTTATTACTGAGGTGTAAGAGTTCTTTATATACGCGACATACAAGTCCCATATCACATGATATGATCTGCAAATACTTCTTCCCATTCTGTGGGTTGTCTTTTCATTGTCTTAATAGCATCTTTTGATTAATTTTGTTGATGTCCTACAAAATTTTTTTTCTTTTTCACTTGTGCTTTTGGTGTTGTATCTCAAAAAAAAAAAAAAATTGCCTAAAACAAGGTCATGAAGATTAATACCCATGTTGTCTTCTAAGAGTGTTATAGTTTTAGGTCTTACATTAAGGCCATTGATCCACTTTGAATTAATTTTTGTATACTGTGTGAGGTAGTGATCCAACTTTATTCCTTTTCATGTTGATATCCAGTGTCCCAGACCATTTGTCGAAGAGAATATTTCCCAAAGAATTGTCTTGGCACAACTGTCAAATATCAGTTACCATAAATGTATGGGTTTATTTCTGATCTATAAATTCTATTACAAAAATATGTATGTCCATCCTTATGCCAGTTCCACACTGGCCTGATTATTGTGGCTTTATATTAAGTTTTGAAATCAGAATCCAATTCTTCTTAGAAGAATTCCAATTCTTCTTAGAAGAATTTCAATTCTTCTAAGATATTTTGGCTATTCCAGATCACTTAAATGCCTATGTGAATTTTAGGGTCTGTCTGTCAATTTCTGCAAAGAATCCATCTGAGATTTTAATAGGGATTGCATTGAATCTACGGACCAATTTAGGGAGTACTGCTATTTTAACAATAGTAAATCTTCCAATCCATGGACACGAGATGTTTTATCATTTGTTTAAATTTTCTTTAATTTTTCTCAATAATGTTTTGTAGTTTTAAGAGTAAATTTTATACTTCTGATTACATTTATTCCTAAGTATTTTACTTTTTTTCATACTATTTGAGGAGGAAATATTTTTTGAACTTGTTTATTAGTTCTGATAGTGTAGTGCATCACTTAGCTGTTTCCATATCCATGATCATGTCATTGCAAACAGAGTTAGTTTCACTTCTTCCTCTCCAATCCAGGAGCCTTTTATTCCACATCCTTTCCTAGATGCCCTGGCTAGAACTTCAGTACAATACTGCATAGAAATTCGATGAGAGTAGCCATCTTTGCCTTGTTCCTGGTCTTAGGGGGAAAGCTTTCAGTACTTCATATTAAGCGTGATGTTAACTGTGGGTTTCTCATAGATGCCCTTTTCAGGTTGAAGGACATCCCTTCAATTCCTACTTTGCTGTTATTCTTTGTTGTTGTTGTTGTTTTCATCTTAAATGGGTGTTAGAATTGTCAAATGCTTTCTCTCCATAAGACATACCTTTTCACACTTAGGTTTCCTGCCGTATACACTCTGTACACCATCTCCAAGGCTCAGTATTTCTCATCTTTACAGGTGTCTGCTTCAGGAAGTCCTAGACCATCCTATTCAAAAGTCTCTATCCATCACTATCTCTTCTCCTGTCTATCATATAAACCTCAAAGCACTCAGCCATTATTATTATAAGTGCAAATTCTGATAACCCTCGTATAAAGTTCGGTATTTGCCAGCATGTGTTTATCATCTTAATCCTCACAACAATCCTTACTAGGTAGATGTTATTATCACCATTTTGTACACGTGGAAGTTGAAAGAAGAGTTTAAGTGTCTTGTTCAAGGTTATACAGTTTTTAAGTGGCCGAGTCAGGTTGTAAACCCAGGTCCCCTAGCTCCTAAGATCATTCTCTTAAACATTTGCTATCATTTGCTATCCTATCTAGCAGTAACTGCTCTTACTTATTTCTTACCTTATTTGCCAATCTCATTTATTGATATATTTTTAGTATCTAATACCATGCATGACTGGTTTTCATTAACTATTTAAGGAACAAACGGAACCCTGGTCTCAAGATGCTCCACAAGAGGACTCTGGTAAGTACTGCTGACTATACACACCCAGGAGATTCACAAGGCTCCTTTGTTTTTGAGATCCTTCAGTAAGAAAGGTTGCTTAACTTTAATTCAGTGTTTAGCACAGACCCATCTTCTCACCACCTCTGTCCCCACTGCATTAACAGTATAGGGAACTGTGTTCCACGGAACACAATTCGAGAACCATTGCCCCAGAGAGGCAGTCTAGAAAGTACAGTTCCCAGAAGGGTGCTTCTGTTCCCCTTCCTGTGTCCAGCTCCACTGTCGTCTAAAATGTCTCTGCCATAGCCTCAGCTGAACACAAAAAACCACAAAATTAAGTTTTCCTTGTCTTTCCTGGCGCTCCTAAAGGGCCCATAGGACACTAAGGAGAAATAAAGATTTTTCCAACTATCAAAAAGGCTCATCTCCTGTGTATATTTGTGGTTCTGTAATTTACCACAGGGAGAGTTTAATTTTCTCAGAGCTCTGGTTTCTCGAATGTGATTCAAACAAATTCACCCTGCATGATGTACTTTAATCTACATTCTCAGGATGTAAGCAAAGCCAATGATGTGTTAACCACAAAACTGTATTTCTTTCCTAAATACTTACTATAATGCTGATATTTAAATCATAGCTTCAGATGTAGAATGACTTCAAAATCTTTGTATCTCAGCTCTGTAAGTCTTCAAAGTCTTCTATTCGAACTCTCTCTGAAAAGGAGGAAAGAAAGAAAAATTTCAATGTTGAAACTACGGAAGAAAATAGCAAACATCACACATAGGAGCAAAGCAGGATATACTGCTGTGATTCATTTTCTGCTTCTAAAGAGCTTTGACTCTTTCAATTAGTCATCTACATCAGCTACAACAAATCACAGGCAGTGGTTAGAGTATCCTTCAAAACCTCTTATAAGAAATACTCAATAAAAATCTGTTTTCCTTCATCTTAAACCTGGTGAATAAAGTCATTTCTATGCAATGGTTCTCCAAAGCCCTAATTTTTCCAAAGAGACTGACATTTTATGCATTTGGTCTAACAACAAGAATTATCTTGAGTAAACACAAGCACTTTCTAAAATACAAATTTACAACAGCTCCAAATGAGGGGATTTGGGAAAGAAGTCTTGTAACAAAGGGAGACTTGAGAAAACAGAGAAGGATGGGTTGGAATTCATCAAGGAGTTGGATATGTAGAGCCTGAAGGAACTGACAAAGGCCAATTCTTAGAAAAAGAGATACTGAATAAAGAAGCTAGAGACTAGTGTAACCCTTCTAGGGCATCCAGAGTGAATGACTGGGCTAGAACTTGGTCTATGGCCATTAATCCAAGCAGGGAAAATCTTCTACATCTGTTTTCCTCACAGGCTTGGGAACGAGCAAAACCCCCACTCACACTGGAAGTACAACAGAGGAGGGCTGCGGCATATGCACATTTTTCCATCTGATTGTCCTAGCTGCATACAAGATAACTCGCTTGGTTCATTCCTTACACTCAAAATGGCTGACTGCCTTTGTGGCATTTCAATGACTCAGCCTGGGAGAGGGATACCAAACACAAGCAAGACTTCAGCCCTGAGATCCCAGACTAAAGAGGAAAGCCCCTAGATGCATTAGTTTTTTAGTGGTCAGTGGTAGCGGTAAAACAGCATTGACTTCGGAAAACCTTTTGTTTCAGACTACTAAGGCACTTCCTCCTAGCTCCTCCCAATGTCTGTTCAGCACTTCTTTGTACTACATTCTGAAAAAGTCATCTTAGCAAAGAATTCACTCAAGCACGGAAGGCACTGGATGGGACAGGAGACAATGACACACCAGCATTGTAAAGGACCAGACCTGGCATCAGTCCTCAGTTTTTAGAAACACAGGGGAGACATGGTGTCTGATCCTATCTTACTTATCTCGTGTAGAGAGAATGGGGATCATCTCCAGAAGCTCATGCTGAGACAACTTGTAAGGCAATCATCTTGTAGTGACGAGGGGGCACAGGGGAGCGAACTCATGTGAAGTTCCCCCAAAGCAAAAAAAACATTACTGTCACCTCTGCCTAGTAAAATTCAGACAGCTATGAACTCATTACTTAAAGCCACAAAGACGGTTGTGGTAAACACAGACAAACTATGGGGTTTAAGTAGACTGTTTTTCATGCCAAAAAAAAAAAAAAAATCTTTTTCCCTTCTCCCCCACAAATCTGTTTATTACTAAAAAGCTCTGGAGCCTTGTGAACTGGGCTAGACCAATTTAAGCCTGCCTTTCCCCGGGGGGCCCCTCCTTAGTATACTAAACTGAGGAGGAATTTGCCTGCTTCAGAAAAGGAGACCCACTTTCTGTCCTGGCCACAGAGAATGAAAAATGAAATTATTCCAAAGGAAAAGGGCCAAGAGAACCAAAAGAAGCCAAGAGGTAAGGACAGGAGAAGAAATCCTCATCTCTCAATCTTAAGAGCCCAACTCTCTCCCCAGACTCCCATGTCTGTTCTGCCCTCGGCTCATGTCCTTCAAGCACCCTATAGATCAGGGGTTCTCAAGCTTGAGAGGGCAAAAGGGTCCCCTTGGAATTGTACACCTGCAGTTCAAGAAGAAAGAGACTCTGCATGGAGATCATGAACCCGAGGACCAAGAAGGAGTCTGAAAGGCGTGGACCTGCATCACTAGTTTCAGGAATTTGGTTCACCCAAAGACCAGGGGATAGTCACTAGGTACTAAAGCTTCGTAATATAGCAACTGACAGGAAGACAAAACAAGAAATCAGCTTTCATGCACTCGAGATAACTTGGGGAAAGAAAAGAGCAAAACCACAATCAGGAAAGGGTCCAAATTAAGTGACAGGCTCATGTTTAGTAAACTAGTCAAACCTGCAGAACAGCAGCAAAACTTCCAGAGGAAAACAGGGCAATGGGGAAAGGAGAATCAGTGTGCAGCAGGCAGAGGAACCCAAGTCAAGGTCTTAGCTCGTCTTGCCAGGGCTCACTCCATCCTTCTAAAGTATTCCTTCCCGGTCAAAAACCAACTTTCGCCTGGCTTTTGGACGAGTATCAATCCCTGTGCAAAACCCTTCACATGACTTTGTGACCAATTCTCAACCACCTGTGTCTAGAGGGAAGACATACCAGAGAAAACCATACTTTTATCTTACGTTTCAAAAGAGGTTTGACAGAACATGCCGATGGAGGTGTCCACAGCGAAGGGACACTTCTGGTGAGTTTTATTCACGTACTACTTTACTACAGTGTCAGGTGCCTCAAGGTCCAGAGAATTTATCGCGGTCTTCCTCCCTTCCCCCTCCAGCAGGCATCCAACAGTGGCTCCCTAATTGCGGATCCTAGGGATGAGGCTTCCATGAGACCCACTTCCGCCCTGGTTACTTTCTCCCATCTTTCTTTTCCTGGATGCCTACAGCAAGGGAAGGAGGCTCTTTAAGATCTTTTCAGGAGCAGGGCGTCTGGAGTCTGCTTCAGATTCTCTCTCCCTCTCCCTCCTGCTCACTCTTTCTTTCTCTCTCCCTCTCTCAAATAAATAAAATCTTTAAAAAAAAAAAACAACAAGATATTTTCAGGAACCATGGGCATTTCCTCCTTACCCCCATACAAATCTCAAGATACCTTTCAGGATTCAGCTTCAATGCCTCCATTTCCATGAGACCCTTCTCTGACTGTCTTACTCCTTCCTCAGTAAGCTTCCTGTCTCTTCACTTCCTGTCAATTATCTAATTATAGATGACCACTATAGTGAATTCTAAACCACCTAGGATTTGATTAGCCAGAGCAGCAATAATATAACAAAATAATAATAATAATCATTGTTATTATTAGAACATTATAAATAATAAAATATCTCCAAATCAACAAAACCGTGTACTTAGAAGGCACCGACTGACTGGAACTACACAATAACCTGTAGACTTCACCACAGGTCTATAGCTGTGTGGGGACAGTCCCATTCCATCACCTCACAGATATGTACTTACTATATTAGTGTCTGAGGTGTCATTCTGCCAGCATTAATTCCAGGACCACACAAGTTCATGGAAAAAACCATTAGTAAGTGACTGAACTGGTCATGCACAGGAGCCAAGGTTAGAGGCAATTGAGCAATGACAACAGGAGAAAGGTGACACAGGAGAGAGGGCAGCAGGGACACTGCGGGGGGAGGGGGATTCCCTTCAAAGATCACTGGGCCCACTGACATGACATTAGAAAGAAGAAAGGACAAGTATTGAAGACACACTTGGTCCATCTAGGTTTCCATTTAATATAGGGGAAGGCGTACAAAAATCTTGGTTAAAGAACAAAAATAGACCATTTTAATAGTACTAATCATTGGCCCCTTTTATTTGTCAGGTAATTTATAGGAGAGTTTGTCATCCTGAACTATTATGCTTGTACTACTTTTGCACATTAGGATAATAGCCACAGAATGGTGAAAGTTTTCCTAAATATTGGATTCTTCAAGAACTAAATGCTGGTAGCCTTTGCTGAGTAATGGTATACTAAATGCATCCCAAAGTATAATTCAACTGTAGATATCTTTTGTACTCCTCTTGATCAAGAGAGATGTCTTTCATATGTTTATGCACTTTTTCCCTCTAAAATGAGACTGTGGGTTTTTATCTTACATGTTTTTAGTATTTCATAGGCATGAAATACTCATCCCATTATGAAGGCTCATCCCATTAGTATTTCATAGGCATGAAGCCAGTGCTCAAACAATAGATTCTGAAAGAGTGACGGGAGGGCCAGTGCACACAGGGCAGCTCATTCCCCTGCAAGCGCTCTGGCAGTCAGCACGCCACCAGCTGCAGAAGGATGCTCACCATCAAAATAGCAACTGACGCGGGGACACATGAAAGAGAGGGAGTTAAAATAAGCATCTCAATCCTCTCCGGTGAGATCCAGAAACTCCACCACCCTGATGTCCTTGGGGCTCTCTTCCTAGGGGGACACATTTCCCACTTGATGGGCTTTCTGCTGCTACTTCAGTAGGTTTCCTATTACACCATACATCCCATTATAGCAACAGATCTTAAAAGAGAGCATCCGGTACACTTATGTTTTCAAACACGCTCCTACAAAACCTTGGGAGGTTTTACGCTTCAAAATCCAAAGGATGTGGGTATTACCTAAAATCACCCGTACAAAAATTAAGGGGCACAATTCTCAATTTTACCTTCTGTCATGTATTTTTTTCAAACTCATTGGTGCCTTCTACTACTTGCCTTGTAGCAACCACAAAATGCATAAACAAGTAGCAAACAAACATTAAAGAAAAGTTCAGCTTGCTATTTGATGGACTCATGTACTTGTGAATATGATCTTATGCTGTTTGTAGCTCCCAAATATAGTCCTGTGGACCACATGTTTGTGTCCCCTGAAGTGAATACATTGAAGTTCTAGTCCCTAAGGTGATGGTATTTGCTGTTGGGGCCTTTTGGGAGGTGATTAGGTCATGAAGGTGGAGCCTTCATAATGGGATAAGTGCTTTTATAAGAACAAACAGAGAGAGATCGCTTCTTCTCTCTGCTCTCCACCCTATAAGGACACAGCAAGAAGGTGGCTGTCCACAAACCAGGAAGAGGGCCCACACAAGGCACTGAACCTGCCACCACCTTGATCTTGCTAGCGTCCAGAACTGTGAGAGATAAGTGTCTATCATTTAAGACAACCAGTCTGTAGTACTCTTGTTGCAAGAGTGCAAACTAACATATATAGTAAGAGCCAGCATTAAATCTAGTAATTAAATATATATGTGTGTACACCTATGTGTACATATACACTATATAATTATGTATATAATGACAAAACACATAATGTGCTAAATTGCAAAACAGAAAAAAAGGATGCAACATGTCAACATTTCAAAGTTTGCTTCAAAAAGCACCATGACTTTCTCCAAGGTGTCTAAGTCCTTCAACGTGAACAGTCTGAAAACCATCACCTGGGTATATTTCCATAGGCTGTTCCAGGAGGCACTCTAGAGGTACTAAGACCCTTCACAGAACCAAGCATCACTGTTTCTCCTGTCAGGGGTACATGGGGCTTCCCAGCGGATTGTAGTGGGCTCAAAGCAACCACATTATCATGACCCTCCTTTGGACTCCTAGACACTCACAGTTGATCTGTATGATTCAGCACTTGGTGAAGACAAATTTTTCCTATTGCTCTCCACTGACTTCATACGTGCATGTCTTCACAAAAAGAGATTATTATGCTAGGCTTTGCTCTTTTTTCCCAAATAAAAAGCATACTGATATGCAAGCTGCATCTGATAAGAAAAATATGCACTATGGGCTGGAGTTCACTGTCTGGATACTTGGCTTATAACCCCTCATAATAGGGAGGGAAGTGATCGATCCCAACTTACCCTGGGTCACAGCCTCATCCTGGGTGCATGTCACCATGGTGGGTCTTAGAACTTCACGTATAAGAAGCCCCTTTTTCTTGTACCCGCCCCCTGCCATCAGTTGCACGGCTAATAAGACAATGTCAAAAGGCTACTATGAATATGTCTCACAGATTTATATCTTATAAGTCACAGCCACTTAGGAGCATTTAAAGTAATGGTTTTTCTGTTGATGGGAATGCATATGGGTGCAGCTACTGTGGGAAACAGTACAGAGGTTCCTCAAAAAATTAAAATTAGAACTACCATATGATCCAGTAACTCCACTACTTGGTATTTGTCCAAAGAATACAAAAACACTAATTTGAAAAGACATGTGCTCCCCTATGTTTATTGCAGCATTACTGACAATATCCAAGATATGGAAGCAGCCCAAGTGTCCAATGATAGATAAATGGATAAAAACAATGAGACAATGTGGCACACACACACACACACACACACACACAGAGGAATATTACTCAGCCATAAAAAATGAATGAAAACTTGCCATTTGCAACAATGTGGATAGCTCTAGAGTTTAATGCTGAGTGAAATAAGTCAGAGAAAGACATACCATATGATTTTACCCATATGTGGATTTTAGGAAACAAAACAAAGAAAAGATAAAAAGAAAGAAAGAAAGAAAGAGAGAGAGAAAGGAGCAACCAAAAAACAGACTCTTAACTATGGAGAACAAAGTGACCCTGAGGGGAGGTGGGCAGGAGGATGGGTGAAACAGGTGATGGGGATTATAATCACAATTACCTTAACTGACAAGCACTGATTAACATATAGAATTGTTGAATTACTATACCATATACCTGAAACCAATATAACAATGCATGTTAACCATACGGGGATTTAAAATATAAATAAATACATAGATACATACATACGTCAATTAAGAGTGCATGTGTGAGGCATGACGTAGCCTGCAGACAATGCTTACAATGACATAAATTCCTTCACCACCCCCCCATGGTAAGTCTGAAGTTCATGAGCAAAAAAGCAGGGCTCTGTCAGAGCCGGGCGCACACCTGGGCAGACCTAACCCATCCCTGAGTGGGCACGGATGGACCTGCTTGCTGGCTGTGTGCAAGCTCACTGGCTCCCAGGACCACATGCTCTGGCCCTGTGGTGTGGCCCCCAAACACAGAGGTAATGTAGTGGACTCCCACAAACCCCAGGTCCTAAATAGGAAAACCAGGTCAGGTCTGCTCCTTGGGAGAAATGTCCACTATTAGGAAACATCAGGGGAGATGTTGCTCAGCAGTGCTAAAAGAAACCTTTAAAAAAAAAAAACAAACAGTTATGTATTTACTTTAGAGAGAGAGAGCATGAGCAGGAGAGGCAGAGAGACAGGGAGAAAGAATCTCAAACAGACTGCACTGAGCGGGCAGAGCCCAATGCAGGGCTCGATCTCATGACCCTGAGATCAGGACCTGAGCAGAAATCAAGAGTCAGTTGCTTAATGACTGCACCACCCAGGCACCTCTGAGAGAAACCATTTTTGAATGGAGATAGCAACCAAAAGAAATAGGAAGAGAGAGAGAGGACTATCTTGTACTGGAACTTCTAACTGACCTAACTACGGTGGGCTCAACCCTTCCAACGGTGGAAGCAGGGACCTCCTGTCTGATGGAGGAGGACAGTGTACTTGGGAAATCACAACTTCCTCCTGAGCCTCCAAAGGTAAAATAAACAAGCTAGACTTGCTTTAAAGTGTGACCTGAGTCAACATACACACGTATAAATCCCACATGTGAGGATAATCAGTGACTGGGTATTACTCAGCACAATGTCAGAAAACTCTGGTCCTCACTGTTAACAGAATTTTAAGCATTCTTTGAACAGTATCCCATATCTAACACCTGTGGAAGTATGAAAAATATGTCAAAAACACCCATTTTCAGAGTACTGGGGGGGGATTAGTTAATAATGACAACAGCAACTAATACTCACAGAGCGCTCAGTACTTACTAGGCACTGTTCTGAGCACTATCTCTATACCAACCACTTCATCACCACTACTAGCTTCTGAGTGCTAGTAGTGCCCCCATTCTACAAATCAAGAAACTAAGGAGTAGAAAAGTCATCCAAGGTCACACAGGTGGCTAGTAGCATTTTGGGCTCCAGAGTTCACTCTTTTTTTTAATTTTAACCAAGGAAGTCACTTATTGAGTCCTTACTCTTACTCACCAGGCTTTGCTGCATCCCTGATCAGAAAGTAATTTAAAAGCTTTAAGAGAGATTAAAAACCTTTCACAAGATTCTGCCCACTTTATAGTCAGTATCTCCATGATAAATCTAACAAGGGTTAGTAGAAATTACTAGAAATATAATATAAATTATTCTAAAAACTTGAATAACACAGATTAGTTTCTGACTTCTCTACCTATGGCAAAACGGATCTTCACCACTACAAGTGGTCCAGATGCACATCTGTATCCCACACCTGATAGTGGTGCCTTATTGCCAAAATAGACACGAAAGGACCCTCTCCCCAGATCTTGGGATAGGGTTCTGCCTGTCCTGTACCATCTGTCCTGCAGATACCCTGCAACCCCTCCACACTTGCACCAAGGTCCCACAACGGGCACTCCTTACCTTTGAGATCAGTATAATTTGGTTTACGGCAACCAAATCAGACAGATGCGAACTTAGCATCTACTGGATATAAGGCCCTGTGACATGTGCAGTGAAGAAAAAAAAAAAAAGAAACTCAGGCAACAGTGAAGAACTGAAAGACTGTTAAATAAAAGTAATTTAAAGGTCCAAGTAGAAGAGATTGGAATATAAAATTGAAAGGGCATAAAGGGAAAGGATAAAACCTGAGATCCCTCTTCAAGAAAGAAAAACCACTCCGGCATCAGCACCTGAGGCTGAAAAAGCAGCTCATGAAACCCGTCTACCCTAGTGGTGGGACTAGAAAACAGTCCAGCCACTCTGGAGATCAGTTTGGTTGCTTTCCTTAGAAAGTTTAAACATATACTTTACCATCTGACCCAGTAATCCCAGTCCGAGGTACTGATCCAAGAGAAAATGAAAACTTACGATCCCATAAAAACCCGTATGTGAATGTTATGGGAGTTTTATTCATAATTAACCCAAACTGGACACGACCCACGTGCCTTTAATTGGTGCATGGAGAAGCAAACTCTCTACACAAGGGAATACTAGTCAGCAACGAAGAAACAAATCACTGATCGACAGGACTGTATTTCGGGTGCCTTAAGCCAGTGGGAGAAGCCAGACTCACAAAGCTACAGACTGAATGATTCCATTTCTACGACATTTGGAAAAGCCAGAACTGTAAGGACAAAAAACAGACCAAGGGTTGCCAGGGGTGAGAACTGAGTGGAGAGACTGATTACATGGGTGGGGCGCGGGGGGGGACACAATGGAAATTTAGGTTGATGGAAATTTATATTGTGGTGGTTACACAACTTTGTACTTATCAAGATATATCGCTGTATGCTTTTTAAAAGACTGAAAATTAGTGTGTGTATTTTATACATCAATAAATCTGACTTTTAAAAAAAAACAGCGCTCAGCAATTACGCCAACAACATTTTCTCATGGAATGGGGCTATTTCTTATCTTCTACAAAGTTCTACAAATCACTTATTGAACGTCCTCTATTAACTCCCTTCCCAATTTCTTCTCATTTATAAGAAGATTACTGGTTGTTCATCTGTAGGAGAAAAAGCTCCTTTCAGCATATAAAATATCTTAAAGTAACCTCTGAGTCTTTAGGTAAATTATGGGAACTCTCCTGTATTAAAAATAGACTTGGGTAAGTGCCTCTTCGTCCTCATGCTAAATATGTGTCTGCTGATCACCGAGGGAAAATAGGCAGGTAAGACTCCAATGGTTCTGTCCATCTACACAGATGGTCACCATAAAAGCATTAAATCGCCAGGAAGTTCAAGTACTACGTCCCTTATACACTGAACTATACTGAAGGTAAACCAAGGTTTCTGCTAAAGTCTTTAGGCAAGAAGCAAATCTAAAATACATCTTGACTTTCACGGCAAACCTTTAGCAAGGTAGGAAAATCACAGACATCACAGTCCTATGAACTATGTCACTGTACTACATACGCAGACTAAAAACAGTATGCACGATTCTGGTTCTTTCCTTCATTCAATACCCAGCACATACATCGTGACCGTCCATGTGTGCTAGACACAACAGATACAATGACAAACAAACACCCCCGTCATTAAGCAGCTCACGTTCACTCAGGAGTAATAGACAAATTATAAGGACATGAATGGACAAACAGACCACCCGATCAGTTGATAATAGACTATAGGTTTATAAACACTTGCGGGGAGCAGGGTAAGAGAAAGGGCGACTTCTACTTTAGTTGAGGAGGTGTCTCTAAGGAGACCTAGAAGAACTGGGCGAAGCAAGATGGTGAGCCTGGGAAAGGAGAATGGCCAGGCAGGGGAGAGGAGAAAACAGTGCAAACCCTCAAGTTTTGAGATGGAGTGTGTCTGCGTGTCCAAGAGACAAGTGAGGTAGGTGTCTGGTATGGCTGGAGGGGAGTGAGGAGAGGGGGTGCGGCAGCAGGAAATGCTGGTCGGAGATAGTGGGTGCCGATCAGACAGGCTCTGTGCCAAAGAAGGACTTTGGGTTTGTTCAGAGTTACCATAGGCCACCGTTGGGTGTGGGAAAGGAATGACATGATCTTGATTCAGTTTTAAAGATTAACTGTAGTTACACTAAGGAAAATGGGCTCTAGGGGCAGGCAGATGGGGAAGTGGACCAGAAGAAGGAGATGGGAGAAACTGATAGGAGGCCACCCCAGCCACCCAGGCAGGGGTGGACAAGGGGGAACAGTGGAGGAGGTGAGAAGAACCACATGGGAAACCAGGAGCATGTCTTGCCACTGACCGAGACGCAAGGTGCCAAGACGGTATCCTCAGTAGCAGCCAAGCGAGTCCATAGAAAATGTTTATGACATTCCTACCAGGGAGTGAGAGAGGCGAATTCAGACAAAGGAAAGGTGACTTTAACCCAAACCTCATTAGTCCCTAAGACGTTAAAAGCTTTATTGGGTTGAGAATGGACTCAGGAGGGACGCCTAGGTGGCTCAGTGGATTAAAGCCTCTGCCTTTGGCTCAGGTTATGGTCCCGGGGTCCTGGGATCGAGTCCCGCATCGTGCTCTCTGCTCAGCAGGGAGCCTGCTTCCCTTCCTCTCTCTCTGCCTGCCTCTCTGCCTACTTGTGATCTCTCTCTGTCAAATGAATAAATAAAAAATCTTAAAAAAAATGGACTCAGGACCAGTTTAGATATTAATTTTATCTTGCAATAGCATCCCCACTGACGAGGTTATTTACTATACACAGCTAAGAAATGGATTTCTGTAATGGATTTTAGTGAACTTTCCAGGAAACAAAGATTTCCAGTGAAGCTAATAAAAACTTCAAAGCTTTACCAAACATATCCACAACGCTTTGAAGAGCCCCTGTATCTAATCCTTGCTAAAAGAAAAGAATGTCGGCCAGATTGAAGAATATGGTTATTCTTTACCACACTCACAGTATAAAAGACCTCCGTCCGATGGGAAGCAGAAGTCAAATTAGAAGACTCTAATTAGTTTACATGTTAAGGCCCTTTATATAAACACTGTTTGTTTGACACAACCCACATCAAAGCATTTATCTGCTTCACCGATTATGTTCTTCAGCTGCCCCAAGATTTTTTTTTTCTACGATTATGTATTTATTTGAGAGAGAGAGAGAACATGAGCAGGGGAGAGCGGTGGACCGACCCCCCCACCACCACCACTGAGCAGGGAGCCAGATGCAGGGCTCAATCCCAGGACCCTGGGATCACGGCTCCCAGACACACCCTGCCCTAAGAGCTCTATGTTGAGGAAGCTCTTGCTGAGCTTGCTAAAACTGGATCTAACCTAGGAAGAGGCCAGGAACAGAAATGTACAACGGAATCAAGGTTGGTGTCCACAAGCCGGAGTGAGGTGCCATGGCAGGAAGACCCATGAGGCTCAGCTCCCATGTTACGGGACCCTGCGCACGTCTCAGATCACATCTGTTTCATCCAACACGAGGTTCCTGCCCGGGATCCAAAACACAAGGAAAAGTTTAAATTGTTTTGATTGGCCTAACTGTAGCCTGCTAATATACACAAGGTCTTCCAGGAAGATATCACTCCCATATTTTCCATCTTTTCCTCCTTCTTACCCCTAATTCAACAGCACAGAGCCTGATGAGAAACCAGATCAAAACACACTTAGGGACGCCAAGCACAGGAACCTCTGCAGACACCAGGCATAGACTTCACTTTCAATCTGTTGCTGTTGGTGAGAAAATGTTTCAGTCCATTGGAACCATCTGAGTTTGAAACCATCTTATAAACATAGTCTGCTTTTGGTTTTTTAAAGGTTTTACTAAAAAGAAATGAGCTCCCAAAAGTCACCATAACCTCTTCAGCTTCATCAGCAGCCAAGAGAAAAATGTCCTTTCTGGAGGGCCCAGGACACACAGGAGCCAGACGAGGGACTTCATAGCTCCCTAGTGTCTCCTCTTGGTAGACACAGGAAAGTCCTCTGGAAAGTCCTTTCATGGTTTTCCAGATGTCTTCCTAGATCCTTATATCTCTTCAGATATATCCTTGGAAAGATCTGTTCTAAAACAATCCACTGTTTTGCTCTACAAGATTTTTTTTACTCAAATCTCTGAATTTAGTGACTTTTCCCACAGTATCAGCTCTTAAAGACAAATTTTTTCCTGGCTTGTTGCTTTAAGATGTCAAGATGTATTCCGCTTTTCTAATCTTGACTTAGGACTTCCTTCACAAAGCCCCTCACTGTTACAATAAACATATGTTTCTGCCTCTTTCCAGAAGACAGCAGCAGTGAGCCTTTAGCCTAACCCTAACCCTAACCCCAGGTCATCCATTCAGATATGCACCTTATTTCTTCCCGATGGTTCCAGACATATCTTCTCTATCTCTGTTTTTTAAAAATCTCAGAGCTAAAACACACACATACCCACACAATGTCAAATCCTCTGCCAAGAATGAATTAGTGTGGTTTTCTCTTTGGATTCATCTGTAATGACCTAAAGATGTATCATATCTGGACTCTCAGAGGTCTGCTAAGTATTAACCACAATGATGTGAAATGTTAGAAAACTGGGTCAGTCTGTACCTCCATTATTAATCCAGTCTGCTATCACTTCTTGGTGAGATTTTATTAACACGTTCTGAAACTGTCACTGACCCACTTGAGAAACTAATGGAACTTAGAAGCTCCCTCTCTAGAAATATTGCAAAACAAAATGGTGGCTATAATTGCCTTTCTAGAACATGAGTCCACAAACCGCAGCCCATGGACTAGCTGGGGACCGCAGCCTATTTTTCTAGGCAAAGTTTTCTTGGAACACAGCCCTGCTCATTCATTTCCCTATTATCGATAGCTGTTTCCATGCTACAGTGTAAAGTTGAATATTTTTGACAGGAACCCATAGAGCCTGAAATGTTTATTTCTGGTTGTGTACAGAAAGTTTGTCCACCTCAGCTTTTAAAACCAATGACTTTGAAGACAATGCATGTAAATCCTACCTGTGTGGTGTTGCAAAGTTACTTATCTAGATTATCATTTTCCTCAGTTAAAATGACAGAGTTACATGCAAAAGTGCCTGTTACAGTGCCTGAGATTCAGTAGGCAAATAATATATGTCCCCTTCTTCTACTGACCAACCATCTCCCAGTCCTCCAGTTCCTGGTTCAAATGTCTCCTCCTCGCTGTGGTATTCTCCTTCAGAGTTGAAAGTTCCCTCCTCTTAGCACCGTAAGTTATTTTAACACCAAATATCCCATATGCTCATTACTCACTTGCCTTTCCTCCCATTCTAGAATATGAATCGCCGTATCTTACTTACCTTTGTTTCTCCGAGGCCTGGCAAAATCCTAGCAAAGATTTTTTTCAAACAGTGGGTAAAGGAATAGCAAAATCAACACTAGAAATAGTCTTAATTCTAAAAGATGCCATGCAAAGATCATTAATGGCATCATTAGTAAATAATACCGTACTCTGGGGCACCTGGGTGTCTTAGTTGTCAGGTGTCTGCCTTCTGCTCATGTCATGATTCCAGGATCCTGGGATCGAGCCCCACATTGGGCTCCCTGGTCCTCAGGATGCCTGCTTCTCCCTCTCTCTCTCCCTCTACTTGTGTTCTCTCTCTTACTTTGTATCTCTCTCTGTCAAATAAATAAATAAAATCTTTTTAGAAAATAATAACACCAAATTCTCCAAACTGAGTTTCATAAAAAATGAAGGGGAGGCATCAACTTAAGGTCACAACATGCTACATATTACAGCAGTTTTACCGAATATCCAACCATGTGTAGGTACAAAGAAGTCCTAGAAGCCAAGAAAGAAATAATGAATCTTGCTTAAATCCAACAACTTAAATATATATATTGCTACTCAAGCATCTCATTTGGTTTTTAAGATTTTATTTATTTGAGAAAGAGTGCACAAGTGAGGGGGGGGAGGGGCACAGGGAGAAGGAGAAGCAGGCTCCCCACTGAGCAGGGAGCCTGGCTTGGGGCTCAATTCCAGGACCTGGAGACCATGACCTGAGCTGAAGGCAGACACTTAACCCACTGAGCCACCCAGGCGCCCCTCCAGCCTCTCATCTTTAAATGGCAATGTAAAGTATGATTTTCTTTGTCTATAACAAGAGCCTGAATTTAGATTTCTAATATTAGTAACATACTTTAGCATAAAATGATGTCTTTGAAAAGATAGTCATTTTGGTTTTTCGTGGATTTAGTTAAAAAACATCCACTCATTTGAAGATTTATGAGTCAGGCCCTGAACTAGGCAGTGAAGATAGAACAGGAATGAGCTAAAGTTTTGGCCCTCACTCTAATAAAACAAAATGAACTTAAAGAGATCTTAGAATTTTGACAAGATTCTTCTTTGAGTAACATATTCCATTAGTTTTCCATTATATTATATTCCATAAATAACTAAAAGGGTTTCCAAAATACAGACAGGTTTCCATATTGGATGGTTTCCTGGTGCTGCTACAACAGATTACTACTTATCTGGTGACGTGAGACAATACAAATTTATTACCTTATAGTTCTAGAGGTTAGAAACCTAAAGTGGGTCTCAGTGAGCTAAAATCAAGGCGTTGGCAGGCCCGTATTCCTCTGGGGGCTCTATGGACAGAATCCATTTCTTTGCTCACCTGCATTCTTTGGCTTGTGGCCCCTTCCTCCATCTTTAAAGCAGCAAAGACACTGCAGAATTTATCACATGACATTACTCTGACACTGATTCTCCTGCCTTCCTCCTTCACTTCAGAGGACCCTGTGATTACATCGGACCCACCTCGATCGCCACGGTAATCTTCCTCTCTCAACATCAGTTGACCAGCAGCCTAATTCCTATTTGCAATGTCACCTAACACCGTCACGGCTTCCGGGGATTCGGACATGATTCTTGAGGGAGCCATGAGATTCTTCCCACCACACGCTGCTTTTTAGCAATCAGGTCAATGAAGCCAGCTCACCTGTAGGACCCCGTGTGAAACCTGGAGCACCATCACTCCTAGACACCGGTCCTCCCACCTGCTGGAATGTGGCTTCTTCCGGCAGCTCCCAAAAGCACATGGCCTCTGTCCCTCCACATGAGCCAATGTACAAAGTTGTCATTCCCACTCATCAAACTAGGTTCCAAGCACCCCCTCGATTGTTTTAATAATAAAGCTAATGAGCTTTCTCCGGTCTGCCTCGCGCTCCCCCAAATGGAGAGAAAGCCATGCCCTGTCTTCCATCCCTCTATTCTAGTGAGGGATAAAAACCCTCCTTTGCCCACACGTTACCCTAAGATTTGTTAATTACAGTAAAGACATGTTCATCTATGTCCTGTTGCTGTGTTACTTCTGTTACCTCAACATACATACATCCGTTCACTGTTTTTAAAGTCCAAAGAACAGTGGGGGCACCTGGGTGGCTTAGTCAGTTAAGCCTCTGTCTTTGGCTCAGGTCATGATCCCAGGGTCCTGGGATCGAGCACCGCATTGGGCTCCCTGCTCAGTGGGGAGCCTGCTTCTCCTTCTCCCTCTGCCTGCTGCTCCCCCTGCTTGTGCTCACTCTCTCTCTCTGTGTCAAATAAATATTTTTAAAATAAAGTTTAAAGTTCGAAGGACAGAGGGGTGTGTGCGTGTGGATGTATGCGCCCGTGTGCATATCAGAAACCCAAATGCTTAGTAGACACTCATCAACTAAGCAAAGACTGAGCAGTCTTTGACCATGACAGTAAAACAAAGACATGTTCCTGGCATCCTGTAGAGATTTCCTGTAGAGATTTCCTGTCATAGAAGGTAAGTGGAAAGAACTGGGTGGTGTGGCTGGCTCAAGTGGGGCAAGGGAGGTCATTCTGGGCCCTGAGATGTTACCTTAGGGGGCCACAGCAGCTGGCCTTTTGGATACCGAGCTGCCTTCTGGCTGGGGAGAGTCAGAGCCAGTTCTTCTGTTTTTGACAACAGCATCTGGCCACACAGGGTGCTCCATTCCAATTGGCATCCACCTAGGACGGAGTGCCCATTTGGCTGTATGGAGCAGATTTTCCAACTCCGTGTTTTCCTATCGGCACACGGTTGTGACCTTCGGGTATTGGAAGCGTCTACTGAGAATCAGATTGAGCCACTTGCACAGGAGTTCATCCCAGGTCATCGGAACCCGTTTGTCCACTAGGCTAGAGATCACTTACCTTAAGAATACTTCTGAACAAAGGGTTATAGAATACTTGATCAATGGGGTATTTAACAATTGCTATTTAACTGTGATCATTTTGACAATATCAGAGCTAACCAATGTGAGCTTGAGAGACCGAACTGTACTGACCCTCTCTATGTGTCTCAGATACCCAGCATCCTGTTCCACAAATTCTCCCTCTCCCTTTCGCCCCTCAGCTCAGCTGCCACCCTGAGGACACAGATGTAAAAAATATGTTCACTTTCCAGCCCCTCGGCACTCTTCTAGGCACAAGAAGTGAAAACTACCATAAGATGTCCATTTCTCTTGCTCCTTTTCTCTGCCATGCACCGCAAAATCCCCAAACCAAAGAGAAGAAAATTCTATCAGGCGAACCAGGCTTGCCCAGCCCCTTACACCGAGCAACACCTGGGACACAGTTTCATTAGGAATTTATGGTCAACTGCCCAGATTCCATGAAGACAGAGGGAAAAGAATGGCGCTTCCCATTCCAACAACATTCCTGTTGTTACCTGTGCCCTCGGGTGAAATCCGCCAGAAGCTCAGTCATGCCGGCTGCCCACGCCTACCTTCATTTCTTAATGCTCTACCTTCAATCTGGAGAACCCCCAAATGCACAAGAAGACACCCCGGCGATCATCCCGCCTGGACCCCTCAGTCTATGGGAGAAGACGTGCTTCTGAGAAACAGGTTAACGCCCCAGAAAGGCTTTATTTTGTCGTCCTTACAGGACAGATGCCCCATCGGAAGCCAGAGCCTGTGCGTATGGAAGACCACAGGTCTGGGATCTTGCTGGA